>NW_028270153.1:54637756-54940786 GCF_037043375.1 Chiloscyllium plagiosum | reverse complement strand
AGCCCTATCTGTATTCCTCAGAGAGCATTCCTTCTGTGACTCCCTCATTAGGTTCATGCCCACCACCCCCACCAACCCACCCTCCACACTGCCGCAAGAGGTGTAAAATCTGCTCCTGGACCTCCCTCCTCACCTCTGTCCAAGACCCCAAAGCATCTTTTCACCTCTGGTGGAGACCTACCTGCACATCCACCCCAACCTCACCATTAAACCAACTGACAAGGGGTGTGCAATGGTAATTTGGCACACCAACCCCTACACGGCTGAAGCCAGGCACCTCCACCTACCGCCTCCTTGAACACGACCTCACCTCCCAGACTATCCACAATCTCATCACCTCCCATCCACAGGGGAGCTCCCATCCACAGCCTCTAACCTCATCATCCCAGAACCCTGCACCACCCGGTTCTATCTCTTACCCAAAATTCACAAACCTGACTACTCTAGTCGACCTATTGTCTCTGCCTGTTCCTGCCCCACTGAACATATCTCCTCCTATCCCTCTTGGTCCAGGAACTCCACACATACATTCGGGACATCACTCGCGCCATTCACCTCCTCCATGACTTTTGTTTTCCTGGCCCTCGAATGCCTCATCTACACCATGGGCATCCAAAACCTATGCATGTCCACCTGCCATGGCAAAGGTTTCTAAGCCCATCGATGCTTCCTCTCCAGTTAACCCAACCAGTACCCTCCCACGAACACACTCATTTGATTGGCGGAACTGGTCCTCACCCTCAACAATTCTCCTTCAAATCCTCCTACTTCCTCCTGATCAAAAGGGTAGCCATGGGCACCCGCATGAGCCCCAATTATGTCTGCCTCTTCATAGGTTACGTGAAACAGTCCATCTTCTGCAGTTACATCTGTACCATTTCCTACCTCTTCCTCCACTACATCGATGACTGTAACAGCGCCACCACACACTCCCACAGGTGTTGGAACAGTTCATCAACTTCACAAACACCTTTCACCCTGACCTTATCTTCACCTGGAATATCTCAGACACCTCCCTCCCTTTCCTGGACCTCTCCATCTCCATCTCTGACCACTAACTCAACATGGGCATCTATTTCAAATCCACCAACTCCCACAGCTACCTGGACTATACCTCCTCCCAACCCCCTCCCCTGTAAAAATTTGATCCCTTACTCCCAATTCCTCTGCCTCTGCCATATCTGCTCCCTGGAGGAGCAATTCTGCTCCCTGGAGGAACATCCCAGACGGCCTCCTATTGCAAGGACTACAATTTCGCCTCCCACGTGATCAACAATGACCTTCAGCACATCTCCTCTACTTCCTGCACCTTCGCCCTTGAACGCCACCCCTCTAACCTCAACAAGGATAGACCACCCAGTCCTGACCTTCCACCCCACTAATATCCAGATACAGCACATTATCCTCTGCCATTTCCTCCACCTACAATCAGACCCTACCACCAGAGACATATTTCCCTTTTCTCCCTTATCTGCATTCCGCAACGACCATTCCCTCCGTGACTCCCTCATTAGGTCCACACCCCATACCAACCCACCGACTACAGCCCGCACCTTCCCTTGCTGCCACACGAGGTGTAAAAGCTATGCCCACGCCTCCCCCCTCACCTCCATCCAAGGCCCCAAAGGATCTTTTCATATCAGCAGAGAGTTTCCTACACATCCACCCATCTCAGCTACTGTGTCCATTGCCCTAAATATGGTTTCCTCTACATCAGGGAGACAGAACACCAACTCACAGAGCATCTCAGAGAACATCTCTAGGACACACAAACCCAACAACCCAAATGCCCTATGGCTGACCACTTCTACTCCCCCTGACTCCACCAATGACCTGCAAGTCCTGAGCCTTCTCCACCACCAAATCCAAGCCACCCGACAACTGGAGGAAGAACACCTCACCTTCTGCCTTGGGACCCTTCAACCACATGGCATCAAAGTGGTCTTCACTAATTTCCAAATCTCCCCTCCCCCAACCTCATTCCAGATCCAACCCTCTAACTCAACAACACGCTCTTAACCTATCCTACCTATCCATCTTCCTTCCCACCTATCCGCTTCCACTTGCATCCTCCTGTCGCCTTCCCTGCTACCTACCCCAACCAGCCCCCACCAGCTTCACCCCCCACCCTCCTATTTATCTCTCAGCCCCCTTCTCCCCACGATGTGCCCACATTCCTGATAAAGGACTTATGCCCGAAATGCCGATTTTCCTGCTCATCACATGCTGCCTTGCCTGCTCTGCTTTTTCAGTACCACACTTTTCGACTCTGACTCTCTAGCATCTGCAGTCCTCACTTTCTTTCACTGGCCTACCATTAGAAATTTTCAAATGGCCTATGAAGTTTGTTAAGAATCAGCAGTTAATTTAATTAGACAAAAGCAACTGAGGATGGTTCATGGATGCCAGTGGGGGAAGGTCCAGTTGGCATGGAGTGTGTTGAACCTGTTAAAGTTGTGAAGGCCACATCTTGCTCTCTAGCCAATGCATTAGGGAACTCTTCCCTGCTCTCAATTGGCCTCACCCTCTTCTGGTCTATCTTCCATCTGAAGAAGACAGGACGGCCTCCTGACAAGACTGACCTTCTGATGAGGACTGGCTCCAGACCCTGAGTCTTTGGTGATACTTCCTATTTCTAGGAGCTGACAGTTTACACAGAGTCAATCACCTATTTGAATCTTTCAGCATGGACATGGGATAACTGTTTATGACATCAGGATCACTATTTCCCCCACTTGCATCAGAATGATTGTTTGCATTCAATTTGGGAAGAAACACTGTATTGATAACAGGGTATGCAATGCTACCATATAGTTCGTTGACATCAACTTATGGAATGTTGTGGCCTTGGTGGTTTTTATTGTCACCTTACTTTGTCTTGCTTATTAGAAACTGTTTATGTTTGCAGAAGACAAGTAACTGCTACAACAGCAGCTAAATGAGACTTCATGCCAAACAGGAATTACCAGAAAAAAATCAGTTTTCAAAGGATCGTAATTTCCAACACTTCTTTGCAACCTCCTTCTCCCACCTTGCACTTGATGCCTGTTCCTTGTACTTCTGCTCCTGTGCAGTCCATTTCTTCTTCCCCTTTGCAGTCCCATTATTTTCAGTTTCTTTTGTGCCTTTTCTCCTCCCCCATTGTCTTTCCCTTCACCTTCCCCAAGTAGACCCCTTCTTAGAACCTCCCTGCTTGAAAGCATCTCTTCTCCACTCAGGCTCACTTGTGAACCTCGTCCCAATCAGTAGTTAATGCAGCTGCATTTAGAGGAGTTACTTCTCACCGATTCTGTCAATCTCGTGTACAGGAGTAGCATTTCTCTCACCAGTTGGCCCCGTGGTTTATATTTTCAGGATGTTTGAGAATTTTAGAGTGAGTTTTCCCATGTCACCAATCACCCCCAACACCAGTGTGCATTTTGAGGCTTGACAGTTGCCACCCATTAGTCTGTGCTATCCAGTAAATATTTTGTTTAATCTTCGGCAGATACTTTGTAAATCTGAGAATAATTTCTGCAGAACAGTGGCTAAGAGTTTGTTAAACTACCTTTTTTTACAAATGCTCGTGTTCAGTAGGATTCTCCTTTCAGTTAATCTAGAAACATGTGGGTAGTACTCATGAAAGCAAGGCAAACTCTGGTGGCATTCTTCACTACTCTTTAGATACAACTGTTATGGACCAGGCCAGACCCCCTTAAAACAGTTCAAGAAAGTAGCCCAGACCCTAACTTTGTTAGTTGTGAGTTTTGAGAAGGTTTGTAGCTCAGGTTGAGGTTCTGGATGTAGGTTTGCTTGCTGAGCTGGAAGGTTCATTTTCAGACGTTTCATCACCATACTAGGTAACGTCTTCAGTGAGTCTCTGGACAAAGAACTGCTGATAGTTCCTACTTTCTATTTATATGTTTGTGTTTCTTTGGGTTGGTGATGTCATTTCCTACGGTGGTACCATTTCCTGTCCTTTAATCAGGAATAACTTGTTAGTTGTTTTAAGCAGGTACACTGTGGTTATTCCAGGAGGAATAGTTTTAAACAAAACAGAATGTATTAACAAGATAATGGAATGAAGCACAAACAAAAGAGAACAGAATGCCAAATAACCTATCCAAAAACCAAACAGATTATACCATCTTAAAGATGCTTTTCCAAATACTGGCAACAATTCCCATAAATACCCTTTGGCACAAAATGATAAAATCAAACTCAAGGTCTTACAGGACAGAGAGAGAGAAAGAGAGAGAGAGAGAGAGATGGCAGAGGGATTCATGCTCTTCCATGCAGCTGTTTCTTAGACCAGTAGCTCTCAAATTGCTTTCAGTGAAGAGCCCGACTGGTAAATCCAAACCAAACTAGAAAAAAACTGAGCTGGGAGAACTGGCCAGTCCCCTTTCATTCTACATTTTTTTTAACTTGAAAGTTTTTTGCCTGAGACAGTATCTTTTAGCTATAATCAATTGGCCCTAAAACCCATCTAAGCCAGACTTTCCAGAATCGATGCGTTTTCCAACCTCTCTGAAAAGAAAAGCCAAGGATATCATTACCTTGTTAAAAGAACAGCATTATCACACTTTCCCTCTTACAAAAAATGAGCCATCAATATCGAAAGATGGCTTTACTTTAAAACCTTTAATCCTAAATTGTTAGTACACTACAACTCCCATATATATTACATTGACAATAATCATGCAAACATGCTTCAATCTATTTTACTACTGCCAGCGAATGCCTTCGTTTCTCATTGAAGTCTCCACATTGCAATTGGAATCATGTTTCCTTGTCCTTGTCCTGCCACATGCACAATTTTCAGATTGAATGGCTGTAACAACAAGCTCCATCTAACAGTCTGGCATTTTTGTCCTGAACCAATCTCCGACCAGCTTGTACAGTCTGGTGCAGCTTTCTAGCCTCCACTGTGCTTTCTGTTACCACTCCAACAAAAGTCACTGACTTATCCTGCTTTCCTACATCTTGCTTTCTTGTGCTTTTCCTAACCCACCAACACTGTGACTTCATGTGGCCTATTTTATTGCAGTGAAAACACTGGAGCTTTTTAACTTCTCTTTCCCCTTCAAGAGCTTCCTTTTTACCCTGTGGTAAGTTATCCTTATGATCTTCACTGATATCTACCTTTCCCTTTCTACCCTTGAATTTCTTTTTTTCTCCAATTTCTATCCCTCATGACATTGACTTTAGAAGTCAAACTTTGTTTTATGGACAAACTCATGATCATCAGCCATTTCAGCTGCTAATCTTGCCATTTTAACTCTCTGCTCTTCAACATGAAGTCTCACTACTTCAGGAAGCAAATTTCTGAACTCCTGTTTACGTGCCAAGTTCCGAAGTTCAAACTCCCTCTCTTTTTCCTTTTCTCTCTTTTGCTTTTAATCGTAATTCAAACTGATTCACTTCTGTTGTCCTTTCCTTGTTTTTTGCCTCTAACTCAAAGCTGCTTCATTTTCAATTGAATACCAGCCATCTTTAAAGATTCTGATGGTGTTTCCACCAAATTTAAATGCTGAGCTTTTGCTGTACTTAGAACATAGAACATAAAACAATACTTCACAGTACAGGCCCTTTGGCCCTTAATGCTGCACCGACCTGTGGAACCAATCTGAAGCCCATCTAACCTACACTATTCCATTTTCATCCATATGTTTATCCAATAACCGTTTAAATCCCTTAACGTTGGCGAGTCTACTATTCTGCAGGCAGGGCATTCCACACCCCTACTATTCCTTGAGTAAAGAAACTACCTCTGACAGCTGTACCTCTATAACCCCACTATTTAAAGCTATGTCTCTTCATGCTAGCCTCACCATCCGAGGAAAATGTGTTTCACTGTCCATCCTATCTAACCCTCTGGTTATCATATATGTATTAAGTAAGTCACCTCTCAACCTTCTTGTCTCTAATGAAAACAGCCTCAGGTTCCTCAGCCTTTCCTCATAAGACTTACCCTCCATTTAGGCAACATCCTAGTAAATCTCCTCTGAAACCTTTCCAAAGTTTTCACATGCTTCCTATAATGCAGTGACCAGAACTATACACAATACTCCAAGTGCACCGCACCAGAGTTTTGTACAGCTGCAGCATGACCTCGTGGTTCTGAAACACAATTTCTTTACCAATAAAAACTAATACACCGTATGCCTTCTTAACAACCCTATCAATGTGGGTGACAACGTGCAAGGATCTATGTACATGGATACCGAGATCACATTTCCTCAGGAAGGAGACAGCTCCAGTTCCAACTTGTCTGCTAATTCCAGCAGCTTGGCATTAATCACCTTTTACAAAACCCCTGAAGTCACTTCTTCCATCCCCAGAAAGCAGTTGGTGACTGGAAGAGCTATTGTTATCCCAAGCACGGTTTAAATCAACCAAATTCAACAACCAAACTAAAAGACACTAACACCTTTGAGTCCAGCAACCATAATCCCAAATCAGAACTATAGAACAAATCCCGGACAAGCTCCCAGTCTGTTATGAACCATGCCAGACCCCCTCAAAGTATTGCAAGAAAGTAGCCCAAACCCCAACTTTGCGAAACAGGTGTTAATGGATATTTCAGAAGTGATGCAGCTGATCAAACTACTTAGTTTTAAAGAAAACATAATTTATTTCCAAGGTTACTGAATGCAACACAAACAGAAGATAACAGAATACAGAATAACTCAACCTATCCAAAAGCCCAACAGATTACATTAACTTAATGATGCTTTTTCTAAATACTTGCAACTATCCCCTTGGCACAAAAGGTAAAATCAAACACAGGGTCTTACAGGAGAGAGCGAGAGAGAGAGAGAGAGAGAGATGGCATCATGGAATACCCTTTTCCATGGAACTGTTTCTTGGACCAGCAGTCTCAATCTGACTGACTGCTTTCAGTGAATTACCAGACTGCCAAAACCAGAGTAAAGCTGAGCTCGGAGAACTGGCCACTCCCCTTTCATTGTACAAGTGTTTTTTTACTTGAAAGCTTTTTTCCCTGATGCAGTATCTTTTAGATATAATCAAATTGGCCCGAAAACCCATCCAAGCCAGACTTTTCGGAATCGCTGCTTTTACAAGCTCTCTGAAAAAAGGACAACATACGCTTGTTAAAGGAACAGCGTCATCACACAACTTATCAATCACCATACCTTATTTGTGGTATCTCACATGAAGCCCCTGGGATTTCAGTATCTGACCTAATGCATGCCGTAAGCACAAAGAATATTGCTGAGTTTAACTGCACTGCAATATAGGTCCTCTTCTCTTCACTCTTTGATATTTCCTCTTGAAATGTAAAATGTTTCAAATTCAGCATAAAGTCATCTCTTGACATGTGGGGAGACAGTCTTCTAGTGGTAATAATAATAACCGCTAATCCAGAGCCACAGCTATTGTTCTGGGGAAACAGCTTCAAATCTCAGGTCGTGTAATTGAATTAAATATGTTGAAAATTAAATATACTTTAATTGAACGCATGTAAACTCTGTCATTAAAAACCCATTTAGGGTTCAGAATTCTTCCATCTTTACCTGGTCTGTTCTATATGTGATTCCGGATCCACAGCAATATTGTTGATATTCAGGAACCTTTCGAGATGATTTAATAAGCTACTCAGTTGTATCAAAAATCTACAAAGAATAAAGACAGATTAACATTTACCTAAGCACCAAAAAGAACCAAAACAACAGCAAACCCAGCCCTATGAACCTGCAAAGTCCGCTTTACTAACATCTGGAGTTTGTACCAAATGTTTAACATCATCCAAGACAAAACATCTTACTTGATGGGCCATATAACACCTTCAATTTTCAGCCCCTTTACTGCTAATGCACAATGGCAGCAAAGTGTACCAACAACAAGGTGATTGCAGTAACTCACCAAATCTCCTTCCACAGCATCTTCAAAGCCCATAACCCCAACCAGCAGAAGGACAAGCAGATGCATGGGAAAACTTTCACTTCCAGCCATTTTGACCTGGAACTGTATTATTCTTCCTTCACTGTTGCTTGGTCAAAGTCATGGGATTTCCTTCCTAACCATTTTGCAAATGTTCCGACTCACCAAGGACTGTGGTGGTTCAGAGACGGCTCACTAGCACCTCCTCCATAGTATTAGGAATGACCAAGAAATGCTGACCCAGCTAACGATGCACACATCACATAAATGAATAATAAAAATCAATGTTGAACGTCAGTAAGGAGTTTTATAAACAGTGGAGTCTATTTTCTTCGCAAGCGAGCTAATGTACTGTCAAACTTTGCACATCATTGCTGCAGTCATTATCATGTTCAGTATTCTCCAGTCTACGAAGTCTCTGAGCAAATATCTTCCATAATTCCTCCTCTTATACATTAAGTGCTTCATTAGATGTGCCTTCAGCTCTGCTATACATGGATTGCAGGCTTCTGCTCAGAACAATATGTGTTGATTGACAAAAAATTAAACAGGTACTACTAAGAAGTTAAAGCTCGAGTATGCTTTCCACAGGCATTAGACATTGCAAGGTACAATGCTTTGCAAGTGATGTCAACAAGAAGCAAGTGAATCATTTTTTATGCTCAATTCCACTTTTGTATTCCAATAGTTAATCAGCATTCATTCTAGCCAATAATTCTTCTGACACTGTTATTTTTGTCATCTTGCCTCGACTCCAATCAGTTTTAAGTGTCCTCATTAGCTCCCCATATGCCACAAGTGCATCAAATTACTTGGTGCATTAGTTTTAATAATGCTCTTTGGCGAGTCAACTCCGACAAACATCTAACTTTGAGAACTGCTGATAGAATGAATCGAACAACCTAAATAATTGTCAGGCATATCGGAACGTAATGAGATTTGCATGTCCACAATATCATTTACTTTTACTCTCAGACTTTTTATTCATAAATGACTCGATGTACAGCGTAGTAGATATGTGATTGACCTGATCTAGGATTGTCTCTCACTGTTGTTGCTTAACTAAATGGTTCGAGGTTCCCTTTCAAGCAGTCAATTACTTTTTGAGACAGCATTCCTTAATTTCCATTGCTCCCTCCATCACCACACAAATATATTCAATGTAAGGCATAACTCGAATTATATTAGATTTGAAATGTTAAAACTTTCCACAGATGTTGTCAGAACTACTGAGTTTCTCTAACATTTTCTCTCTCTTTTTCAGTTTTCAAACATCCACAGTATTTTCCTTTTACTTATTGATTGCACAAATTGCTCAAAGCACAGAAACAATATTGGGCCACTCAGCACATCAATCCTGCACTACTATTCATTCAGAACATTGTTGATTATCCACCTCAATGCCACTTGCCTGATTCAGTCCACTTATCTTGATGTCATTGGTCACTCAAAATCTATTGCTCTTTGAATATGTTGAATGGTTGAGCTTTCAAAGTCCTCTGGGAAAGAGAACTCCAAATATTCAACATCCTCGAGGGAATAAATTCTTCCATATCTCAATCTTGAGCGGTCTACCCCTTTTTCAGAGATAATGTATGCTGGTTTCAAACTCACCGGCCAAGCAACTATTTTATTGATATGCATCTTGTTGTACCCTGTAAAAATTTTAAGTTTCAATTAGGTCACCCTTCTTCTTTAAAACTCTAGAAGATGTATATAATTTTCTAGATCACTCCTTTTCCAACAATCCCATCAGCACAGGAATTAACCTCTTCCTTTTCTACCACGGCAGTATATCTCCTAGATATATCTCCTAAAACTGTACAGAATACCCAGACTCTCACCAAGACTCTATGTAATTGCAGCAAGACGTTTTTATTCCTTTATTCAAAAATTCTTGAGAGATAGGTCAAAATGCCACATCCTTCTTAATTGCTTGGTGCATCTGCATGCTAAATTTTAGTGACTCACGATCAAACACAGCTGGGTCCCTTTAGATACCTGCACTTGTCAACCTGCTGTCCTTTAATACAAACTGCCTTTCTGTTTTTTTTCTACCAAAGTGAAAACATTTGCTTCGATTCATGTTATGTTCTAACCCGTTCACTTAGCCTGTCCAAGTCCTCTTGCTGCTTCTTTGCATCATCCTTACAACATGCATTCCCAATCATTTTGTCTCATCAGCAAATTGGGAAATATCTCAATTGGTCCTCGCATTTAAATTAATTATGTAGGTAATGAACAGTTCCTTTCCACCTATCTGCTCCACCCTTTTCACCGACTTATCACAATCACTTCCTACCTGCCTTCTCACCTACCTTCCCTTCATCCCCACCCCCCACCCCACTATTTATACCTCAGCCCCCTTCCCTCTCCACATTCCTGATGAAGGGTTTATGCCCAAAACATCGATTTTCCTGCTCTTCGGATGCTGCTTGACCTGCTGTGCTTTTTCCAGTGCCACACTTATTCCCTATCAAAATTTGTCGACCTAGCAATGACCCTTGTGGTACCTAACTACTGAGAATTATCTGTTTATTCCTAGTCTCCAATTCTCAGTTTATACTTGCATTTTTGCCCCAATCCCATGCATTCCAATTTTATTTACTGACATCCAATGTGGGGCCATATCAAAAGTCTTCTGAAAATTCAATAAAGCGTAGCCACTGTTCTCCTTTCTCAAAACTATAAGTATCATCCTTAAAAACTTCAAATAGTTTCCCTTTCATATACCCATGTTGTGGAGGTGCTAGTATTGGACTGGAGTGGTCAAGGTCAGAAGTCACATGGAAGACACTTCTCCTGAAGAAGAAGCAGTGCTCCGAAAGCTTGTGATTTTAAATTAACCTGTTGGACTATAACCTGGTGTTGTGTAACTTCTGACTGTATCCATGTCATTGTGCCTTTTCCAATTCCTGATTCACTCCTATGAAGGGTTTTTGCCCAAAACATCGATTTTCCTGCTCCTCAGATGCTGCCTGACCAGCACCACTCTAATCCAGACCTTTTTCCAATTGTCTAGTTATCACTGTTTATAATAGATTTTCACATTTTCTTTTCTACTAACAACAAACTAACAAATCAACAGTTTTCCATTCCAACCTCTTCTCTTAAATAGTGAGGTTACATTTTCTACTTTCCAATCCACAGGAACCTTTCCAGAATCTAGAGAATTTTCATAGATATCCAACAATGTGTCCATTATCTCTGTAGCCGGCCCCTTCAACACTATGGGGTGAAGCTCATTTGATCCAGGAGATTTATCAACTTTCAATCCAGTTAACATTTCAAGCACTCTCTCTTTACTAATACCAATTTATTCTACTTCTTTGATTACACAATTTCCTTGGTCA
The DNA here is from genome assembly GCF_037043375.1 of Chiloscyllium plagiosum. Classification (NCBI taxonomy): domain Eukaryota; kingdom Metazoa; phylum Chordata; class Chondrichthyes; order Orectolobiformes; family Hemiscylliidae; genus Chiloscyllium; species Chiloscyllium plagiosum. The sequence goes on along the minus strand of NW_028270153.1, from coordinate 54,929,546 downwards.
CCTAATATGTTTGGTTACTTCAGATTTTCTACATCACCTTCAACAAAGAGTTTCCTTGCCATTTTCCAGATCTTTACTATAAATTCTCCTGTCCCCATCTTTAATGGGGCCACATTTGATCAAGCTAACTATTTCCTTGCATATAACTAAAAGCAGCTTTGGAATCTCCTTTTTTTTGCCAGCTTGCATTCATATCCTCTTTACCTTTTCTTAAATGGCTTCTAGACCATCCATTGCTGGGTCCTAAATTCCTCACAATCTTTAGGCGTATCACCTTTTCTGGCAGACTTATAAGCTACTTCCTTTGAGTTAAAGCCATATTCACATATTTTCATTGTATATCCCTTTTGGATATTTGTCCCTCAGAGAAATGTATGTCTGTTGTAGTTATGTCATCTTCTTAAATACTGTTGGACTAGACTAAACCCCTTCAAAATATATTATGAAAATAGACCAGATCTCAATTGTTTTCTTATTTTTAAAAGCAATTGTAAGGCGTTGTGGTCCGGATGCAATTGGATTGGTCAAACTACCAGGCTTGAAGCAAAATACAATTTACTTTTACACTCTGGTTAAAATACAGGCAAAATAAGAATAGGAAAAAAGTGAGCTGAACTGTACCTCTGTCAAAATACTTTCAAAAGTTAATATATATGTTAACTATCATTGATTAGTTGTTCCAAGATAGCAACAACCCATAAACACACCCTTGGCAAATTCAGTAAAATAGATTGTCTCGTATGCAATTTTCCAGTCTATGAGGGAAAAAAAAACATCAAAAGAAAATTCTGAGAAAAAGAGAGACAACTCAAATGTTTTTTGCTGTATCAGGGAGAGATGTATAACAGCTTTCAAACCCCAAAGCTCCTGAAAGTTAAGCAAAACTTTGGTTCTGTGGGAGCTTGACCCCACCCTTTATGTTGCTCCTATTGTTCCAACTTTTTTAAAAAGTCCTCACAAATTGTTTACATTATTGGCTTAGAACAGATCACTCATCACCTTTGTCTCAACCTCTTCATAAAAAAATGACAAAATACACCGTTTAAAGCTACAGTACCATCACACCATTGCCCATCTACTATCAAATCTTTTATTATATTTTCACTCCAATATAGCCAAATTCCCCAATATAACTTTAGAAATTCCTTTTCTTCAGTTTTAAGATCCTAGTTTCAGCATGAACCATATCATAATCAAACTTAATAGAAAATTCTACCATATCATGGCCCCTGTTTTTCAGTCTCCCCAAAGTTTATTAATTAACCTTTTTCATTATACAACACAACATCCAAATAATCTTTTTCATATGTAGTTCTTCAATATATTGCTGCAGAAAACCATCTTGTACACATTTCAGGAATTCATCATCCACAATATTAATGATGATTTAATTACCTACTCTGTGAAAATTGAAGTTGCCTATTATTGTGTTTTGCATTTCTAATTTCTTTATTCATACCTTCCCCAACTTTACCAAGACAGTTTGGTAGCCTATAAACAACACCCACCAATGCTTTCTGCCCCTGGCTAATTCTCAGCTTTACCCAAACTATATTTTGATCCTTTGATCTAAAAGCTTCTTTTCTTAATAACAACAAAACAGAAAATTGAGAAACTTAGCAAGTCTTGCACTATCTGGAGGGAGAACAGACATAATGCTATTGTTCTTGTGACCTTTTGTCAAAACTGAAAGCAGCTGAGAAAGGCTGGTATTTATGCTGATGAGAGGTTGAGCATGTAGAGTTGGTGAGGGAGAATGGGCAGGAAAGAAGTGAATAGAATATATGGATTGGAGGTGCTGGTGTTGGACTGAGGTGGACAAAGTTAAAAATCACACAACATCAGGTTATAGGCAACAGGTTTATTTGGAAGCAGTGCATCGAAAGCTAGTGCTTCCAAATAAACTTGTTGGACTATAACCTGGTGTTTTGTGATTTTTAACAGAATACATGGAAATAGTGCTGAGAGAGAAAGAAAAAAATAGAGACAAACAAATGGTTTGTTGATGAGAAGCCAAATGCTGAATGGACACCACAGGGAAGTATGAATACTTGAAAATGGGTTGGCTTTGCTGGGAACAACCCATACTAAACAGAATCTCTGGATGCAGGTGGTTAATGAACATTGAGAAGGGTTTCATTTTCTAAAATTGTTAAAAACGTAATGTTGAGTCATAAAGGCTGTAAGGTGCCCAGAAGAAAGATGATATGTTGTTCATTCAGCTCACGTTGAGCTTTGCAGAAGGCAGAAAGCCAGAGGAAGAAATGTTGATGTGGGAACATGATGATGTGTTGCTGCAGGAGGCAACTGGATGCTCAGGGTCATTCTTAAGAATGGTGCATGGGTGTATTGCAAGGTGGTCATTAAGTCTGCATTTCATCTTCGCAGTGTAGAAGAAATCACATTGCAGGCAGTAGACAAGTTTGAATTAAGAGCAAATAACTTGCCGCTTCAACTAGAAGGAGTGTCTGGGGCTGTGGATATTGAAGAGGGAAGAGTTAACTGAGCAAATGTTGCACCTTCTGTGATTACATGGGAAGTTGCTCTGGATGTGAGTACGTGGTACTCGGAGAAGTGGAGGAGTGGAACGGGGTTTATTTATATTCTGTTCTATTCCTTTATTAAGTGTGCTATCACTTTTGTCTATTCTTTTTGCCCTTTTCCTCCTAAATGGTGAATATCCCTGAATTTTCAGTTTCCAATCACGTTGTCCCTGCAGCCATGCTTCTGGAAAGGCAACGGAATTATGCCATTTACCTCAATTTGTGCATTCAAGTCATCAAGTGTCCCTATTTATCAGAATTTTCAAGACCTACCTGCTCTGGAGGTGTGTACTAACATCTCTGAACAGGTTGATAAGAAAATATTTACAACTAAGCAACTCTTTGTTGAACAAGACAATCTAACTTACTCAAATTTTGTTCATTCTATGTCCGTGCTTGACTTTTAACCTATACTTAAACCTTAAAAAGACTTACTGGATCTTGCCACGTCAAGCTAATTCATCACTCACTTGCTCTCCATCCCTCTCAGGTATCATCTCCTGACTGCCTGCCATTTTTCTGATGCATAAAACTGCATTGAGTGATTTGACAGCATCCTCCATCCTGGTTTGCCTTTGCACCAAACCATGTGACTCATATTCTAATGCCAAAGTGCTTGAACAATTTTCAATTTATCTACTGAGTAACAACACGTTTATGGACTAAGGGGGAATCAAATCACCAGAGTTATTCAGTTCACTGCTTGAAAATTCCATGGAAATGCAACTGTGCAAATATTTAGCAGGTTTCTCCCCACCCCTAAAGATTCAGTGGAGCTGTCAGTAAGTGTTTTTTTTTGACACAGCAGAAATCCCAGCATCATTTCTATACTGCTACTTGTAGCTTGATTTGTTGCCTGGATGTTGCAATTTTGCATAAAACAGCCTAACGCAGATAAAATATATTGATTTCTGAAAGGTTTCAGACCACACTTCACTCCCGCAACAAATCACCAGTTTTCCTCAGTGACAATACCTTCCCTGGACATCCATTGAAGCAGACAGAGTCAGGCTGCAGTGGAGCATGGAGCACTTGATCAGCAATAATAACAGTTAAATAGGAACAAGGAAACCAAAGGATAAATTCACATGTTAGTTGGATGCTCTGTGAAGGTAGCTTATCTGAGAGTTTCCTGAGTCAACTAATTTTCATACCCAAGGATTGGTGCAAATTATATGAAAATTGGGTATCATTTTCTGGATGCTTGAATTTACCAGCTCTCCTGTGAAATACATCAGTCACTTCATAGATGTCTGCCATATAACAACTTGTCTGATAAGGTAGTAATCCTGTGTGTCTGCCTTAAACCCTAACAGCAGTGTGCCCCAAAGAGAGCAATAGGTTTGATAGGTGTGGTTACAAAGTTTTTGTATAACAATAGTTCTCTTGATACAGCAATCTTTGTCTACATCTCAGTTAGGTTCTGTTCTGCTTGTATAATCTAGAGTTGGGGGATACATATTGCCGCACAATTAGTTTGTCAATGTGCCTTTAACAGATTTGATTGTGATATTGTGACTACATCATAGTATGTGATCCATGGATAAAAATATCTCTGACTCCATTTTAACACTTGAGGGGAACATTATGGGTGGAGCTGAGAAATAAGAAGGGTGCAGTTACATTGTTGAGGCTGTATTACAGGCCTCCTGTATTACAGTGAGCGTGAGGTAGAAGAACAAATAGGTAAACAGATTATGGAAAGGTTAGAGGCAATAGGGTAGTGATGATGGGAGATTTTATATTTCCTAACATTGACTGGGATACACTTAGTGTCAGAGGTCTGGATGGGGCAGAATTTGTAAGAAGTGTCCAGGAGAGTTTTCTAGAGCAATATGTCAAGAGCCTGATGAGAGAAAGGGTTGTATTGGACCTGGTGTTGGGGAAATGAGCCAGGCCAGGTAATAAAGGTTGGGATAGGGGATTTCTTTGGCAACAGTGACCACAATTCTGTAAGTTTTAGAATAGTCATAGACAAAAAGGGAAGTGTACTAAACTGGACCAAGGCCAATTATATCAAGATTAGGCAGGAGCTGGGAAATGTGGTTTGGACACAGCTATTTGAAGGGAAGTCCACATTTGATATGTGGGAGGCTTTCAAAGATAGGTTAAAGATAGTGCAGGAAAGGCATGTTCTGTTGAAGGCAAAAAATAGGAAAGGCAAGAATCATGAACCGTGGATGACGGCAGAAATCGTACGACTTGCCAAGAGGAAAAAGGAAGCATACATAAGGTCCAGGCAGTTAAGAACAAAATGGGCCCTGGAGGAATATTGGAAGAGTAGGACCAGTCTTAAATGAGGAATCAAATGGGCTAAAAGGGGTCATGAAATAGCTTTAGTGAGCAGAATTAAGAAGAATCCCAAAGCCTTTTATTCTTATATAAGAAGCAAGCGGGTAACTAGAGAAAGGATTGGCCCACTAAAGGATAATGAAAGAAGGCTGTGTGTCGAACTGAAAGAATGGGTGAGATTCTGAATGATTACTTTGCATCAGTGTTCACTGAGGAGAAGGACATGATACATGTTGAGATTAGAGATAGAAGTTTGATTAGTCTGGATCGCGTTGACATAAGTAGGAAAGATGTGTTGAGTAGGCTAGAGGTTATTAAGGTGGATAACTCCCTAGGACAGGATGGGATCTATCCCACGTTGCTGAGAGAGGCAAGAGAGGAAATAGCTGGGGCCCTGACAGATATCTTTGTGGCATCCTGAAAAAAGGTGAGGTGCCGGAGGTCTGGCGGGTTGCTCATGTTGTCCCCTTGTACAAGAAGGGTGGTAGGGATATTTCGGGTAAATACAGACCGTGAGCCTGCTGTGGTGGGAAAGTTGCTGGAGAAGGTACTGAGGGATAGGATCTATTTATATTTAGAAAATAATGGGCTTATCAATGATAGGCAACATGGTTTTGTGAGAGGGAGATCGTGCCTTACCAACTTAATAGAGTCCTTTGAGGAAGTGACCAAGTTAATAGCTGAAGGAAGGGCTGTAGATGTCATATATATGGACTTTAGTAAGGAATTTGATAAGGTTCCCCATGGTAAACTAATAGAGAAAGTGCAGTCACATGGTGTGCAGGGTGTTCTAGCTAGGTGGATAAAGAACTGGTTGAGCAACAGGAGGCAGAGAGTAGTAGCTGAAGGGAGTTTCTCGAACTGGAGAAAGGTGACCAGTTGGTGCTTCATAGGGATCAGTGCAGGGGCCACTGTTGTTTGTGATATACATAACTCATCTGGAAGAGGGCACTGTTGGTATGATCAGCAAGTTTGCAGATGACACAAAGATTGATGGAGTAGCAGAAAGCATAAGGGACTGTCAAAGAATACAGGAGAATATAGATAGACTGGAGAGTTAGGTGGAGTTCAATCCAAACAAATGTGAGGTGATACATTTTGGAAGTCTAATTCTAGAATGAATCATACAGTAAACGGAAGAGCTTTGGGAAAAGTTGATGAGCAGAGAGATCTGGGAGTGCAGGTCCATTTACCCTGAAGATTGCTACACAGGTGGATAGAGTGGTCAAGAAGTCATATGGTATGCTTGCCTTAATCAGAGGGGGTATTGAGTATAAGAGCTGGCAGGTCATGTTAAAATTGTACATGACATTGGTTCGGCCGCATTTAGAATACAGTTCTGGTCGCCACATTAACAAAAGAATGTGGACACTTTGGAGAGGGTGCAGAGAAGGTTTACGAGGATGTTGCCTTATATGAAAGGTGCTGGCTATGAAGAGAGGTTGAGTAGGTTAGGTTTGTTTTCATTCGGAAAAGAGGAGATTGAGGGGAAGCATGATTGAGGCCTACAAAATCATGAAGGGTATTGACAGGGTAGAGAGAGACAAGCTTTTTCCCAGGGTGAAGGATTCAATAGCAAGGGGTCATGCTTTCAAGGTGAGAGGTGAAAGGTTTAAGGGGGATACATGCGGCAAGTACTTTACACAGAGGGTGGTAGACGTCTGGAACGCATTGCCAGCAGAGGTAGTAGAGGCAGGCACTGTAGATTCATTTAAGATGCGTATGGGCAGATGCATGAGTAGGTGGGGAGCGGAGGGATACAGATGCTTAAGAATTGGGCGACAGGTTTAAACAGTGGGTTTGGATTGGCTCAGGCTTGGAGGGCCAAAGGGCCTGTTCCTAGGCTGTAAATTTTCTTTGTTCTTTGTTCTTTTGAAGCATGACATGCTGATAAAATATGCTATTCCTTTTAACCAAATAGCTTAATGTTGTCCCAAGCACTGACATGTCAATGAAAATACTATGTGTATATATTGGTGAGCTGTAATTATTGTTTGTTAGTTCTTTAAATACCACATTACCCAAGATCTAGTTTCTTATGTTACAAGGGATAACATAAACATTGTTGTACAGGTAAAGATATGCTGCTTGAGGCAAAATGGTGGTCAGGTAACTTTTTATAGGTTACATCCTCCATAACAGTTGCCTGCATTTTTCTGCAGTGCTTATCCTTCATGAGTGTAGGATGCACGTGTATGTTCATAGATAGAACCAGAGATGTTCCAGAACGAGAGAGCTTCATTGGGGATTGTCATCTCCCAGTGATATGTAAGAAGTGGCCACAGGACTTTGTGAAAGCATGATGATAAAAGAAAATGCCTGCGAGAAACACAGAATTGTCAGGCTCAGATTGACTTTGACTCTGCCTGTTTCAGCTTCTGATAATCTTTTCATTCTTTGTCTAAGTCAGCCCGAGTATGTTGCAAAGTGGGAAACCTGCAGCTATGTGGCAAACTGATCCTGCTGTCAATATATTTACCTTAGACTATCAGGACCTGATAAGTGAATAGACAGATGCACCAAACAAAATGATGCAACAATGGAAACAGGAATGCTATCAGAATAAAGATGTCAATGACTTCTGCTTAATTTTCTTTCTATAGCAATATATTTTCTCCCACTAAACATGCAAAAACTGTAGTAAGAAACTCATCCCACCCTCCCAAAAAATTTCTATTGCCTCATTTTTCTTGGGAGTTTTACTTGCTAGATTTGTTTTTAAAAGCTGTAGAATACACCACCATGTTCCTTGGTCAACATCTCTGTCTCAGGTTTGCTGCAGTGCTCCAGCAAAGCTCAGCACAAGCTGGAAGAACTGCACCTCAATTTTCACTTAGGATCTCTGCAGCCTTCTGGAATTAATATTGAGTTCAGCAATTTCAGAGCTTGAGGCCTTGTCCTTACCCTAACCCCCATACGACAGGCCTTGTCATCACATGGGCTACTAACACAAACAGGAGGAGAAAGTGAGGACTGCAGATGCTGGAGATCAGAGCTGAAAATGTGTTGCTGGAAAAGTGCAGCAGGTCAGGCAGCATCCCAGGAGCAGGAGAATCGATGTTTCGGGCATGAGCCCTTCTTCAGGAAGAAGGACTCAAGCCCGAAACGTCGATTCTCCTGCTCCTTGGATGCTGCCTGACCTGCTGCGCTTTTCCAGCAACACATTTTCAGCTACTAACACAAACAACCTATAATCAGCCAGTAATAGCCCCATTCCCCTAGACTGAACTTTAACCACTCCTTTGTCTATCCAATAGTGTTTTTTTCTCTCTTTGGGCTCTATCTCCACCTTTCATTCACTCTCCTCCCTCCATCCACTCCATCTTCTGGATACAAATCATCCTTTTCCAAGCTACCATCACTTCTGAGGAAGGGTCACTGGAGCCGAAACATTAACTCTGATTTCTCTCCACAGGTGCTGCCAGATCTGCTGAGCTTTACACCATTTTTTGGTTTCTGTTTTTGTTTCTAGCATTTTATTTTTTTTTAGAACAATATAGGTATGAGATATTTTGAAAATGATGTGCAGTACCAGTGTGGTAATGAGTCTAAGCATTGGACAGGATCTTCGAGTGATGTAGCAGTGCAAAAGATCTGAAAGATGGAAATGAAAACCTACTCGAGATAAAATGTATCCACATTAACAATATTCAACACATAAATTTGCAAATGTAAATGCATAAATATTTCCTATAATAACTGTCTAGAGTTAACACTTTTAATGTATTATTCATTTAAATTACATTTAATTCAAAGCTGTGATGGAAAACTTGCGTCATTTGATCATTATTTAGATGTAACCATTCTTTTCTTCATTTCCTTAACATTCATTTATTCCTTTCACAAGGCAGTTAATTGAGAAATGCATTGATGCATGATGTATAGGAACTGAATTGTTCCATGTTTTAAATTTTGTTTTATTATTTAAGGAGAGAGACAGGAAGAAAAAACTATAGGCCAGTTAGCTTAATATCTGTCCTGGATGAAATGCTAGAAATCATTATTGAGGAAGTAATAACAAGACATGGAAAATCATGACACAACCAGGCAAAATCAATGCAGTTTTGCAAAAGGGGAAGCAGATTTGTTTAATTTATTTAAGTTCTTTGAAGGAGTAAAAAGCAGGGAACCAGCAGATTTTTATTTTTAACTTCATGTCATACAGTGGTTCAGAATTTATTGCTCAGAGGGCAATTAAGAGTCAACCACATTGCAGTAGGTCTGGAGTCACAAGTAGACCAGACCGGGTAAGAATGGCAGATTTTCTAAAGGTTATTAGTGAATTAAATAGCATTTTCCAACAATCAACAGTTCCATGGTCACAATTAGAAAACCTTCATGTTTCAGTTTGTTTTTACTAAATTCAAATTTTACCATCTGCCATGGTGGGATTCATGGTGGGAGCATTAGCATGGGGTTCTGGGTCCAGTAGTATTACCATTACATCACTTGTGAGAAAGTGGGGACTGCAGATGCTGGAGATCAGAACCAAAAAGTGTGGTACTGGAAAAGCACAGCAGGTCAGGCAGCATCTGAGGAGCAGGAGAGTCGACATTTCGTGCATAAGCTCTTCATCAGCAATGACAAGTTGGTGAAAAGCTTATACTTGAAATATCGACTTTCCTGCTCCTCAGATGCTGCCTGACCAGCTGTGCTTTTCCAGCGCCACACTATTTGACTCATTATATCACTGTCTCAACATTTTCAGAAGACATTTGATAATGTGCCACGTCAAAGGAGCTAATGGTACAAGTAGTAACGATAGAGGATTTGTTAGCTAGCAGAAAACAGAGGGTATGGATGAATGCATCATTTTTGGTAAGAAAACAACAATCAGTGACAGGGATAATGTCTGGGGCCCCAACAATTTATGTTCTACATTAATGATTTGGACGGAGGGACGATACAAGATGCAAAGTTCAGATATACAACTTAAAAGCAGGAGTGAGCCCCTCAGGCTTACTGCACCATGCAAGTACACGCAGATAATCTTTTATCCAAAATTCCAAAATCCGAAAAGCTCCAAAATCTAAAGTTTCTTTTCTGAAGTGTTTTTCTCATTAACAAGGTTGTTTGGTGTGCAAACAGTTGACGCAACTCCACAGCCACTCAACACACATCACTCAGATGTGATGTAGCAGTGCAGCCCAGCACTGGCAGGCATCAATTCTGTCTCAGTGCTCGTAATAATCACAGGAGGGTTCTGCTGTTCGGTAATTTATTTTGTATTTTACTTTGAAAATGTCATTTAATCCTTTATCAAATAATTTCTAAATCTGAAAGACAGCTGGTCCCGAGGGTTTCAGATAAAGGATTGTCTACCTGTATATCATGGCCGATCTGGTTACTTTATATTTCACATAGCAACTAATAATCATAGAATCATAGAATTCCTAATCTTTCATTCTCAAATGTATACCACATGTATAACAGCTAAATTTGCTGATGACAAAAAGTTAAATAGGAACTAAGTTGTGAGGAGGATATAAAGAGCAACAAAGGAATTTTGATAAATTAAGTGAATGTGCAAACAATCAGAACATACAGTGGATGATGAAGTATATTGTCGTAGGACTTCTGCCTGCAAGTATTGATGGCAGCCGACAGTGCTGATAGGGAACTTGTTGGCCCCTGTCAGTTATTGAATGGTGGAGCAGCTCCAAGAAACAGTTCACCTTTAATTCTTGTGTTCCTGTGTTAAGAAGATAACTTTCAATCCAGCAGGAACTCTCAACTCAGATACTTTTTTTTTTACAGAAAATGTTATAAAAGCTAAGTTGGGTTGAAATATCCCATTCCCCAGGTGGCAAGAATAGTGGTGAGTATAATGACAGAATCAGACAATGATCTCAAAAATTAGATTCTTGTCATCAAGGTAAAGTTTTGCAATTAAATCCTCCCTCCGTAGATGGCTAGATGACTTCCTCACCTTCAGGTAGCAAAAAGACAACCAAACCCATTTATGTCTGATTAATTACACAACTCACTAGAATTAACTTCCCATTCCGAACTAACCACTGAGCAATCAAGCTCTTTCACAAACTCAACTGCATAAACCAAGCATGGACCTATCAACACTGGTTCTCTGCTTTCAGTCCAGTTAAGTGCCTGTGGCAAAACCTTCTTGATTGTCTTTCTCTACAGGCTCACTGTCATCTCTACGATTGCAGCAGGGGAGTCCCTTGCCCATTGTGGAACACAACTGGAGAATGTCAACCCACCGGCTTCTGCTTTGCAGGTGGCCACTTAGTGCACTGTGCCAGGCAGCAGTTTTCTATCAGAAGGGCATGTTAGCACAGGAGGCAAGCAGACAGCTTATGGCAGAGAGGGACTCTTTAATGGAGAAGGCAAGGCAAGAGCCCTTGGCTGGAGAAAATAGTGAATCATCAATGAGAAGGTAGGGAGTGGGGTTGCCCAGATCACTGAAAGACACAGTGCTGTATCAATATCAGTGATGGTACATGTGCCTGCAGCATGTATGATTAACAGGCAACACCTGCATGGGTTTGTGTGGAATTGAAAGGAGGTCATGCTAATTGGGGTGGGAGTGGATTCCAGGCACTCGGAGGATACTGTGGCAGTGGGTCAAGAGGCTGGACCCAGGAAGATTGGCCATAGAATGTAAGGCAATTGGTCTGATTCAAACCTTGGAAGTCAAACAAAATCAGTCCCGTCAGTCAGTCACAGTCATCTTGTAAAATCAATCCCAGGAATGGCCTGCAGTCAGTTAGGAGGTAAATTGTACTGTTGTGACAGTAAACTAGATATATTCTTCTAAACTGTTGCCATTTAAGGAGACAGATGAACTCAACACATGAGATTTTTAGAATTTGTTTTAATCCAGGTGCTTAGAAATAGTCCAGTTCAATTTTAAATCATCGCTTAACTTATTCTTAATTAGGAAAGAAGATCATAAACCTAAACATGAAATATTAAAAAGTGGCAACAATTCTGATGAAAATAATAGTCACCCCAACCTTACACTTAGACCAATATTGATGTTACAGAATCTATTTAACCAGAATATATGTTGCCTTGAAGAGTTTCATCAAAAACATAATTGTTGCCTTTTATTTCTTGTTTGTAAAGGATCAGAAAATACTAACCAATTTTGCCCAGAACAAAATGAGTAATTTAACCTTTTCAGCAGAGAAGTGTCATGAAGTTAAGAAGTTCACAAAGAGGACAAAATATGCCAAAAGATCATTCAGAACAACTTAATATTTTGGTTCATCATGAAAGAGCACTTGATAAATGGTGTAAATTGAAACCAGCATGGAATTCAAAGACATCAAAATTATAAGATTGCTAGCTGAGCTGGTAGATTTCTGCTCAGATGTTTCATCACCATGCTAGGTAGCATCATCAGTGGCCCTCCGATGAAGTGCTGATGTTCTATCCCACTTGCTATTTGTGTGTCTTGGTCTGTTATGGTGGGTGATATCACTTCCGGTTCTTTATCTGGGTCCAAATCAATGTGTTTGTTAATGGAGTTCCGATTTGAATGCCAGGCCTCGAGGAATTCTTGTGCATGCCTTTGTTTAGCCTGTCCCAGGATGGATGTATTGTCCTAGTTGAACTGATGTCCCTCTTTGTCCATGTGCATGGATACTAGTGATAGTTGGTCATGTCTTTTGGTGGCTAGTTGGTGCTCATGTATCCTGGTGGCTAGTTTCCTGCCTGTCTGTCCAATGTAGTGTTTGTTGCCGTCTTTGCAGAGTATTTTGTATAAAACACTTGTTCTGCTGGTTGTTGGTACAGGGTCCTTTAAATTTATGAGGAGCTGTTTCAGTGTGATGGTAGGTTTGTGGACTATCATGATGCCTAGGGGCTGGAGTAGTCTGGTCGTCATCTCCAAGATGCCTTTAATGTATGGCAGGATGGCAGGATGGCTAAAGTCACTGAGCGTGTTGTGTCTTCTGTTGTGTAGGAATCGGCAGACTGCATTTATTGGTTTCCCATTGTTCCTGAATACGTTGTAAAGGTGTTTTTTCCTTGGCTTCCATCCTGGGAAAATACATCCATCCTGGGACAGGCTAAACAAAGCTCACATGGGAATTCCTAGAGGCCTGGCATTCAGACTGGAACTCCATTAACAAACTCATCGATTTGTACTCCATTTACCAACCTCTCAGATAAAGAACTGGAAGTGAAATCACTCACCACAACAGACTAAAACAGACAAATAGCAAGTGGGACAGAATACCAGCACTTCATCGGAGGGTCACTGATGATGTTTCCTAGCATAGTGATGAAATGTCTGAGAACAAATCCACCAGCACAGCGAGCAAACGTACAACCTGATCCACAATCTGAGCTACAAATCTTCTCTAAAATCACAAAATCAATTCCTTCATCGTGAATTTGTCAGTCTCAAAAAAATCGTGGCAGTGGCTTATAATACTTTCCTGGGTTGACTTAAAGACCAATGCACTTTAATGACTGTTACTAACTATGAAACGTGTACCTGTACACCCAGTCGTATCTGCTCAGCTTTGAGAACAGAAGGATTTGATCCAACTCAATTCTTAATGATAGATTGCTGAGAAATATAAAATCTCATGTTTTTAAACAGAGACTAAATGGATCTTGACCACCACATATTCAATACTCATTGCACGTTTTTCACCATTTGCCTTTGAGGGATTTTTGAAAGATGCAGAGAACTCAGTCAAACTAGAATATGTGCTGGGGTTACCTGAAAAATAATGCTACACACTGGTAAGAAATGACAAGGCATTTTATTTCATTTTGCAAAAGCAATATGAGACCAGTTTTGTCTATTGTTTTCCTCATTTCAGTAACTCATGCTGAAGTCTATCAGTTCTCTCATCTCATTGAATAACCAGGAGCCCATACAATCAATGTCAATGGCAGTTCTTAAGAGTTGGGAGCTTGCTGACAATTTATTGATATTGCTCTGTTGTGTTAATAAGCATCATTTATAAAGACTTGAGGGAGAATGAGGACAATTCTCTCCTTCTTCCACTTTTATCAATCGAACACAATAAAACAGCAAAATCAATATGTTTTAATTAAATTACCAAGTATCCTTGATGCTGCAACTAACTATCTGCCAATCAGAGAAACTTGTCTTTACACACTGAGGGAGAAGCTGATAAAACCTAAAAGCCAATGAAGGATTGCAATATGAGACCATTCCAGATCCGTTCAATTCAATGAGTGGAGTACATTAAAACTTGCTTTGCCTGGTTTGAATGAGTGCTGCATGCATCCAATGCTGCCTGCACTTTACATTGATTGCTAATATCAACAAATGGAGGTGGCTGTCACTAATTAAAGGTGATGAAAATATGACAATTCCTTACGAGCAAGAAAATTGTGGCAGAAAATGAAAGTGAGCATGTGCCATGGTTTTCTGATAACATGGCTTTTTGTTGCAGTCCTTCATCCATGTTGGATAGGAGTTGCTCTGGTTCTTTTACCAACCACCTTAAACATATGATATTGCAGTTGAAATATTTGGCACATTTAGTCTGTTTCACCATTCAATAATGTCATAATTGACTCCTGCCTTAATCTGACTTTATCCTGTAATCCCCATGCTAACTCATCAACCACAGTCTTGAACACATTCAATGGCTAAACATTCATAGCTCCTTGAGAAAGAGAAATCTAAGATTCACAATTCTTTGGATGAAGACATCTCTCCTCATCTCAGTGTTCAGAGACTGTGCCCCATGTTCTAGATGCCCCCACTATTGAAAATATTCTTTCAGCATCTTTGCCATGAAGCCCCTTAACTATCTAGGAAAGTGAATAATCCTAAAATATGGGTTCTAAAGAGGCGAATTTCTGTGCTTTGCACTTTCAAGAAGAGATAGTTGAGTATATCAGCAGCCCACTAATATCAACAAAATCCATAGAGAACTGTGATGGGATCTAAGATATCATACTGTCATGGTTCACTGTTGTCCAGTGTTGTGAAAAGATGAGTCATTGAGTAGTAACAGAAATAAGTTTGGTAATAAGACCATAGGTTATGGGGTAGAAGTAGCCAATTTGTGTCAAGTCTCTTCCACCATTCAATGTTTGTGACTGCACTGATAATCCTCAACACTATTTTCTTGTCTTATCCCCCTAACCATTCATTCCCTTACCAATTAAACATCAACCTGTGTTTTAAGATAATCTGATTTTCAGAATGGAATAGTTCTTTAAAAACAGTTGAATGATTGCCAAAACTTTAGTAGTCAAACCATAATAAATTCTAGTGAGCAAAAACTAGAAAATGCAGAAACATTGACAATTAACTCTTGTTTCTTTCTTTCATTCACGGGATATTGTTGACTTGGCCAACATTTATTGCCCAATCCTAATTGCCTTTGAGAGAGTGGTGGTGAATACTTACGCGAAGGTCACATTATGACCATCCCCAATCTGATATTATGACGAATGGATGGTCATTAATGAAACAGTCAAAGGTGGTTGGGCCTAGGACACTACTCTAAGGAACTCCTAAAATCAGAATCAGCTTCCCTTGTGGCAGGTCCTCATACCATAAACCATTTGTATATGGTTTATGGTATGTTTCCATATGGCATATGGCCCTATACATGTGAATTTGTTCCTTAGCATTTGGTAACTGGTTGATATCTCCCCTAACTTGAGTAAAGGAAAGTTCTTTGGTGAAACATATAGCTCATCAGGTTCTCTTTTAGGGTCAACAGATCCAATGTACCAAATGTGCAAACTTAAGCAGCCAGTTGCTCAATTAATTCAAATGGCAGGGTTTTTAATTATGAGTCTTACATTAGGATTGCCTTGACCTTATTTCCTGACAGTATGCATCATTGCCTTAGCTATCTGATGGGAAACAGAGTATTCAAAACACTGACAAACAGTACATAACACTGGAAATAGCCTGTCTGTCTCCAGCTGGAAGATATATCCTATTTTGTGTAGATTGCAGCATATCGGTCAACTTTGAAGCTTTTAAAAATGTTTCCAAAATAAAAGATGCTGAGTTTAAATCTGATCTTCTGGTGTTGGTGCAGGTCGACCCATTTCTGTTCAGTAATCACCACACATGGCCTGTTTATGTGGACTTCTTCTAAACTCTCATATATCTTATTAGTAAACTGGCTGCCATTATCAGCTTGATCCCATGCATGACAGTAAGATGAATATAACTTCAAACTTGCTTTTGAGCTGAAAACGTGAATACCACTCATAATGTAATTATAGTTATAAACACACATTTGAATATTGAAACAATGGAGTCATCTCATTCACTATAAATGACAGAAGGATATGTCTGAAGCATAATATGATTTCCCATGTGCTTTCAGACCTGATGATTAATATCTACATTTTTGTTTTTTTATTGCAGATTCCTATCATCTGCAGTTTTCAAGTTTTTATTTGAACACACGTCCATGTGTCGTTGACTGAAGGGGATAGATTAGCCAATGAATAGCTCTGAAGTTCTATTATCTGTTTAGTAATGAGGGATAGCTTTAGAAAAACAGGGTTTTGTACATGTAGTGTGATGAATGTGCTCTTTATAACAGAACACTTTATAAACCATTGTCAGGTTTAATTGCCCTATTGATATGAATTTTAGTTATTTTAGTGAAGTAAGAACTTTGATAGATTTTTATTCCTACTTAATTATTCTTAGCAGCAGAACATGGCGGAAATGCGGATGAAAATAAAGCTTGTTTTGTTATGACTGTACCATACTCTCCCACCACAGTTTCTTCTCTGTATTGTGCACAGACAAAGCTTAATAGATTAAAAATTGATCCACCATTGCTGCATTCCCATCTTAGACTGAACTTCAGCCAAGTTTTTCCCAGGGATGATATGTTTAGATAGAACTCTTTTTTTTCCCTCAGTGCAGCTACTGTCATCAGAAGTGTCGATAGTAATTTTCAGATTTTTGAGTGTGTTACGAGGGAACTTATGGAACTGGGGAAGGTTATTCAGAAAGGTTATTAATATCACTTATTGCATAAACATTTATGAATGATTAATTACTTCATTGAGAAGAAGGAATGGAGAAATGGAATAATTGGAGAGTTCTTTCAAAGAGCTAGCAGAAATATGACAGGCTGAATGGCTGTAGGATGTTAGGGTTTGATTATAATAAATATTTTGAATATCTCAAAATAGAGGAACAATCAATACTTGGCAAAACTGCTTCGATTTTTGTGCAGTCACATCTCTGACTTAATTACAATAATGATAAACTAATATATTAAATTGTCAGTAACCTTTGATAAATATTTAAAGCAAAGGGCAAACTCACACTTCAAACTACATAGGTTGTCCTTTCCTGACAATTTGTGCATAAAGGTGCTTTGTTGTATTGACAGTGACACATGCCTGAGTGTCGGGGGATGGAGCTGGGCTGAGTGGGAGCTCAGTGACTGATTGCTGCTGCCAAAGCAGGCGGAGAGCCACTCAGAGTGGGGAAATGATAGATGCTAAATCTAATTTTAAACCAGGTGAACTAAATTCTACCAGGCAGCTGCCGCAATAGAAAGGCCACGGGTGCATCTGCTAATGCCAGCCATCAGCTCTGTCTATACCTTTGTAAAGAAAGCCTAGCCATTCAAAAAGAATCCCGCTTTCGAACTGTATCCATGCCCTTGTGATGCACAATTATCAAACCCGTTGCCATAGACAACAAGATAGAGGCAGACTTTTGAGGAGTCAGCTTCAACATCACTATCAATAAGCATTTTAGAACATAGAACATTACAGTGCAGTACAGTCCCTTTGGCCCTTAATGTTTCGCTGACCTGTAGAACCAGTCTGAAGCCCATCTATCCTACACTATTCCATTTTCATCCATATGTTTATCCCATGATGATTTAAATGCCCTTAAAGTTGACAAGTCTAATACTGTTGCAGACAGAGTATTCCACACCACTACTACTCTCTGAGTCAAGAAATCACATCTGACATCTGACCTATATCCATCACCCCTCAACATAAAGCTATGTCCCATCGTGCTAGCCATCACCATTCAAGGAAAAAGGCTCTCCCTGTACAGCCTATCTCACAATCTGTATCTCAATTAAGTCACCTCTCAACCTTCTTCTCTCTAACAAAAGCAGCCTCAAGTCCCTCAGCCTTTCCTTATAAGACCTTCCCTCCATACCAGGCAACATCCTAGTAAATCTCCTCTGAACCCTTTCCAAAGTTTCCACATCTTTCCTATAATGCGGTGACCAGAACTGGATGCAATACTCCAAGTGGGCCGCACCAGAGTTTTGTACAGCAGCAGCATGATCTTGTGGCTCCTTGTGGCATTTTGTAAAGATTGGTATATTTCCTGTAGCATTGGTCACCAAGTCAGTTAATGTTTTGTTACAACAGGAATGTTATACAGTGTTATTCATTATCATCCAGTCACTGGCACGTTTTACAGATGGACTTGTTACTGTGTGTCAAAATGTCCTGCTTCAGATGAAGAAACATAAAAGCAATGACTTTCTGTTTCACTGTTTTATCGAGTTTTAACACTCTAAAGTATGTTACCCAGTTGTGAATTCTGCAGTGAGGTGGACCCTATTTTGCATGGACAGAGCAGACCTCTCTGCTGCTGAAATGAAGTCTGTAGCCCTATCAGATTACAAAGTCTGGTTTACATCAAGAAAACAATGCAAACTGTGATTCAAGAGTGGAGATTGTGGCATTGAGTTTTTGTTTCTTTCTGTATTAGTACCAGTGCAATCCCTGTGGTCTTTATTTAATCAATGTAAAAATATGAGGAAATATATACTTTAGACGGATGCAGCAAAAACTAATCATTTTTTTTACATTCATGATCTTTTATATTGGGTTTAGAATCCAATGAAATGGCAACATTCCACAGTTCATGACAGTTTGAGAATATTTTTATTTCTGTTTATTCATGGGATATGAGTGTTGCTGCCTAGGCAAACATATATTGCCCATTCCTAATTGCCCTGGAAAAGATGGAGATGAGTTGAAGTCATTAGGGTGTTGAAACAACCAAAGTGCTGTTAAGGAGAAAATTCTAATTTCGGCAATCATGGGATTTGAACCCATGTTTCCAGTCAATTAGATGCAAAAACAGAAATTGCTGGAAAAGCTCAGCAGGTCTAGCAGCATCTGTGGAAAGAAACCAGAGCTAATTTTTCAAGTTGAGTGACCCTTCCTCAGAAACTCGACATGAAAAATTAACTCTGATTTCTCTCCATATAGGCTGTCAGACTTGCAGAGCTTTTCCAGCTATTTCTGCTTTTGCTTTTGATTGACAGCACCCGCAGTTCTTTAGGGTTTTCTCCTCCCACAGTAAATTATTCTGGAGCTTTAGATTACTAGTCCAATAACATTACCGTTTTCTGACACCATAAAATCTTCAAGTTGTATTTATTTGTTAGAAGCATGGGTTCCTGTAGGCACACAGTTTAAAAATATTCTCTCACGATAAAAAAGTAATTTAGAAAGAATCAGTGTATCAAAGCTACAATTGAATGTTTCTGTTCAGTTTTCAGTGATATGGCCTGGAGTTTTGCCAAGTCAGGAAGATTCATGATCCTTATCAAAACTTTGGGAAAGTCCCAATTCTAAAATTCCCAGCACCGTTGCCAGGTTTTCTGAATTTCACCAGTGCCCTTTTAAAGGTTGTGGTCTGGTTTAGGTCATGTGCCCACAACCAGCACTCCCAAACTGGCCAGCCTTATTATGCAGATAAGGTATGTCCTGCTTTACAATTTGTGACTCAGGCCAGATTTTTAAAGGATTGTGCTTCACAGCACATAGTTTAAATGAGGTGACCTTTTATGAGGTAAAATTAAAAGTTCCTACTCAAGCTGCCCACGACATATCTATTCTCCCACTCCAACATGGCCTCTCACCCAGGCTATTGAATTTCCATGCCAATTCACTCATCACACTATATAGAAAAAAGTTACGCCTACAGTGAGTGTTGAATGCATCAAAAAATTCCTGAAAAATCATTAATCGATCATTCTCTATTAGTTGTGTAAATAAACATTACGAAATTGATAGTCAATGTCAGATAACCAGAGCTGTCGATCAAGAAGGAGTTCAGGTATTTCTAGGCAGGGATGGTAGTCTAGGTTCTCAAGCAAGAACACGCAATGAGACTGACAGCCCAGACAACTATCAGTCCCTTGAGTTAATCGCTGTTTCCTTGATTGAGAGCTCTGGCTGCCTGATCTCTGCAATCAATATCTGACATGTAGATATATAAGACAAAGTGATTTCAAACGCCTTGCTGTTTCAGCTATTAAAGCATCAAAATGTCTGTTTGATTGACACTTTTATTGATCTGTAGTAAGGAGGGTATGTTTTGTTGAACAAAATGATCTATCAATGAATATTTTTTTTTTTGCTAACAAGTGTCTGTGTGGAGTTTGCACATTCTCCCCGTGTCTGCATGGGTTTCCTTCGGGTGCTCAGGTTTCATCCCACAATCCAAAGATGTGCATGTCAGGTTAATTGGCATGCTAAATTGCCCATAGTGTTCAGGGGTGTGTAGGTTGGGTGCATTAGTTAGGGGTAAATATAGGATAATAGAGTAGCAGAATTGGTTTGGGCGGGTTACTCTTCAGAGGGTCAGTGTGGACTAGTTGGACCGAAGGACCTGTTTCCACATTGTAGGGATTCTAAGTTCGAAGTTCGAAGTTCTAAGACCACCTTATTCATTGTTTTTGGGGAGATTGTGGCAACATGGTAATGTCACTAGTCTAGAAATCCTGAAGCTCAGGTAAATATTTGGTATTTTGGTTGAAATCCCACCATGGCAGCTGGGGGCATTTAAATTGGATAGCATTACTACCTCACAGTGCCAAGGACCTGGGTTTGATACCAGACTTGAGCGAGTGTCTGTGTGGAGTTTGGATGTTCTCCCCGTGTCTCTGTGATTTCCTTTGGGTGCTCTGATTTCCTCTTACAGTCCAAAAATATGCAGGTTAGGCGGATTGGCCATCCTAAACAACCCCATAGTGTCCAGGGTATGCAGGCTAAGTTGGTAAACTATGGTAAATGTGGGATTACAGCAATAGGGTGGGATGCTTTTGGGAGGGTTGGAGCAGATTTAATGGGCTGAATGGCCTTTATCTCCACTATAGGGATTCTATAATCTCGCTAATACGCAGTGTATAGTGGGCGAACAGTCTTGTAAATGGCAATAGCTTGCATGAAGGGCTATGGGTGTTTGGTAGTGTGGCATGGGGGTGGTAGTATGAGGGGGCATACGATGGGATAGGTTCATAATGTAGCATGTCTGAGACATGGGAAGTGCATTGTACATCATAGCCGTGAGGGTTGAGGGCCAGAGCACCTTTCTGTTTTGATAGTGACTGAAAGTAACTCCACTAGCACTGTAAAAGGCTGTTTTAAACAGTCTATCTCTGCTCCCAACAACCTCTGGGTTGTCTGTCCTGAGAGCAGCCAGAGCCTTACTCTGCAATGAAGATTCCATCCTTACAGGAATCTGTTCCCAAGGAGGGTGGGCCAGGCCAGGAAATGTCCTAATTCTCACCCCTACCTCAGGGATTAAAATACAGCCCAAAGGAAATTAGGTTTGCTACAAATAGAGGACTGGATGCCCTTAGAGTCATTGAGCTGCACAGCATGGACATTTGGTCCAACTTGTCCATGCCGACCAGCTATCGTAAATTCATCTAGTCCATTTGCCAGCATTTGACCCATATTCCTCTAAACTGTTCCTATTCATATACCCATCCAGATGCCTTTTAAATGTTGTGTGGTAGCTCATTCCATACTCGCACCACCCTCTGCATGAAAATGTTGCCCCTTAGGTCCTTTTTAAATCTTAGCCCTCTCACCTTAAACCTATGCCCTCTACTTATGGATTCCACTCCCATGGGGAAAAGACCTTGTCGAGTTATCCTATTCATGCCCCTCATGATTTTATGAATATCCATAAGTTCATCCTTGAGCCTCTGACACTCCAGGGAAAATAGCCACAGCATATTCAGCCACTCCCATAGCTCAAACCCTCAAGCCCTGGCAACATTCTTGTAAATCTTTTCTGAATACTTTCAAGTTTATTTGTTTGGAAACTTGAGATAGAAATAACTGCACGTGCATTTTAGCTATAATTTTTTTCATTTGTAGAGGGATCAATTAAAAGCCCACAAACAATGTGGCTGATATAATTTTCTATTTCCCTGGAGAATGTTTATTTCCGTACATTATCAATGCCTGTCCTTGTTTTTTTAAAGAGTGTTATGGACTAGGCCAGACCACTCAAAACATTCTTAAGCAGGCAACCCAGACTATAACTTTGTAATTTGTTTCAGTAAGTATACAGTGAAAATTACCCAGAGTGAGGTAGCTACATGGACTACTGGATTTTAAAAAAGATTTTAAAAATTCACAAAATTACACAATGAAACACAAAGAACAGAATAAAAACCCGTACAGAATTCAGTCTATCCAAACTAGACTTAATTATGCTGCTTCGAATATACCTAACAGTCCCAATAAGCAAACCCTCTTGAAAAACAGTATAAATGAAACAGATGCTTACAGGTTGAAGGTAGAAGGGCAGAAGAGAGTTTCTACACAGCTCCCTGTTGAACTCCCAACCAGTTCTAGACTGAACTAAACCACTCAGCTAGAGAGCTGACCACTCCCCTTTCGTTATACAGGTCACTTCTAAAACATGACCACTTTGGCCTGAAGTTTCTTCTGTTTACATATAAACAAAAGGCCTCTTAATACCCTTTAATCTCTGTACCAAACTAGACTGATCAGAGCTTGGCCTGGTTTATTAACCCTCTGAAAACAATTAAGGACAGAGTCTCCTTGAGCCAAGGAACATCTTTTAGAAAAAAAAAGGACTAACTTGTGACACCTCCCCACTTAAAAAAAAACAATCAATACCAAAAGATGGCTTCATTCTTAACCCTTCAAAATCCCAGTTCATTGTCTAAACACAAATATACACTATACTAACTAAAAACATGCAAACATGCACAACCACATGCAAATTCAGGGCACAGGACACCTACCACCGAATGCCTCCATATCTCATTCAAGTCTCAATAACACATCAGCAATCACATTTTTGCGACCTGCCACATGCACAATTGCCAAATTGAATGGCTGGAATGACAAGCTCCATCTAAACAGTCTGGCATTTTTGTTCTTAAAGTTTCCACAAATGTCAATGGGTTATAATCAGTGTATACGATTGTCTCAGATGCATTGCTGATAATATAAACACTGAAATGTTGTAATGCCAACACCAAGCTTAAAGTCTCTTTCTCCACAATTTAATATTTCTGTTGATGAACGTTCAACTTCACTGACACCCACATCACTGGCATCGATAGCCACCTTGAAAGGCTTTGTGTAATCTGGTGTGGCTAATACTGGGGCAGTGGTTAACACAGTTTTTAGGCTGTCAAACAACTTTTGACAGTCTGCTGTCCACTGAAACTTCTTGCCCTTTTTTAACAATTCGGTGAGTGGAGCAGCCAGACTGCTAAAGTTTGGCACAAACTTTTGGTAAAATCTACTCAATCCCAGGAATCCTAGTACTGCTTTTTTCATCGACGGTGTGGGAAATTCTCCAATTACTTTCCAACTCATGGGGCCGTTTATCCATGTCCAAAAAAATGGCCCAGGAAGGTGAGTTGGGCTTTGGCAAATTGACTTTTAGCCAGATTTACCACCAAGCCTGCCTTCTGAAATTGATTGAACAAGTCCAATAAATGTTCCTTCCATGCGTGACTAAAAATCACCAGGGTATCAATATCTACCACACAGTTGAGTAATCTGGCAATTACCTTATTAGTCAGTCTCTGAAATGTGTCTAGAGTGTTATTCATACCAACTGGCATGACTTTGAACTGATATAGTCCATTTGGCTATAGGGAGAGGTTGAAGAGGCTGGGGCCTGTTTTTCCTGGAGCGTTGGAGGTTGAGGGGTGTCCTTATAGAGATTTATAAAATCATGAGGGGCATGGATAGGATAAATAGACAATGTCTCTTCCCTGGGGTGGGGGAGTCCAGAACCAGAGGGCATAGGTTTAGGGGAGAGGGGAAAGATATAAAACAGACCTGAGAGGCAACATTTTCACTCAGAGGGTGGTACGTGTATGGAAAGAGCTGCCAGAGGAAGTGGTGGAGGATAGTACAATTGTAACATTTAAAAGGCATCTGGATGGGTATATGAACAGGGAGGCTTTGGAAGGATATGGCTGGGTGCTGGCAAGTGGGACTAGATTGGCTTGGGATACCTGGTCGGCATGGACGATATGGACCAAAGGATCTGTTACTGTGCTGTACATCTCTATGATCCTATGATGCATTCACTTTCCTTCTCTGTAAATGCCTTCTGATATAACTATTTTAAGTTCTCATCTTGCTGCTGTAATTCAATCAGCTTAGCAGAGCTGACCATACTTGCATGTTTACCCACTCGCTCCTTCTCTTTGCCACTTATCTGATCAAAATATTCTCGGATAACACTATGTCAGCTTCCTTATTTGTGTCTTTGATCCCTTCTGCATATGCTTGTGCCTCTGTGATCTTTTGATCACATAATCAGGGAAAATTCCTGGAAAAAACATTCTTCATGTTTTCATTTGCCTGCGTCTCAACTGGCTTTTCAACTAGTGTAGGCAGCACGCCTACCTGTGAATCAGCTATATTATTTGCAACGACGAATCATATTCCTGGAACTGGGAGTTTGTCCAGTACTCCTACCCCAAATTCTCCACTCTTCCCTGGACTCTCTCGCCTCACTTTAATAATTGAGCACTTTTTGTCTCACCGTGAATTCCTTTTACTAGTACCTTTTCTGGCAATAGTCCCTCAGGAGTGCATATCTCCTCATCCTTCGGCATGAACCTCCTTACCTGCTGCTCCTGGCCTATGTGAATAGACTTTACCCGTATATGTATATTTTTAAGCAGATCTGGCACTTCCTTCTTATCCAACCTCTGATCACCTTGCACACTCTGAGGCAGTTGTCTAACTTCCCTTCTGCTTTTTGTTACTACAAAACAAAACTCCCAGGCTTGTCTGGTTTTCCTACATCTGGCTTTCTCCTAGCCCACTAACATTGTGATTTTGCGTGGTTCACTTTATTACAATGAAAACACCAGAGCTTTTTAACTTCTTTGTCCCCCTCAAGGGTTTCTCTCCTACCTGTGGTAAATTATCCTTATTAACCTCACTGAGATCTACCTTTCCCTTTCCACGTGAGGATTTCTCTTTGCCCCAATTTCTATCCCTCATGGACTGAAATTGATTCTGGAAGCCAAACTGTGTTTTATGAACCAGCTCATAATCATCAGCCCCTTCAGCTGCTAACCGTGGTATTTTAATTCTCTGCTCTTCCACATGAGCTTGCACTACTTCGGGCAGTGAATTTTTTAATTCCTCCAAAATAATTACCTCTCTAAGGGCATCAAGGGTTTGTTCGATTTTTAAAGCTCTTATCCATCTATAGAGGTTTCTTTGTTTGATCCTATTAAATTCGATATAGGTTTGACCTGGGTCTCTCCTTAGATTCCTGAAATGTTGTCTACAGGCTTCTCGTACAAGCTTATATGCACTTAAGATGGCTTTTTCACCTCCTCATACTCTCCAGATACCTCCTCTGATAGTGATGTGAATACCTCACTAGCCCTACCTAAAGTTTCATTTGGAACAACAAAACCCACATTGCAACTGGCTACTGCATTTGTTTCACCACCTTTTCAAATGAGATGAAAAAGGCTTCCACATCCTTCTCATCAAATTTAGACAATGCTTGAACATACTTAAACAGTTTCTCACCAGGCTTCTGACTACCGGGGGCTTGCTCATCCACACTCTCTTCTTCACTAAGCCTACCTTCAGCCTTTATCTCCAACCTTTTAAGCTGACTTTAATTTTTAAGTGTCAGTTTTTGAAGTACAAAAGCTCTCTCTTTTTCTTTCTCTGCGCTCTCTTTTCCCCTCTCTTCAGCTGCTCTCTTTTTCTCTCTGTTCTGCTGCTCTCTCTTTTTCCGTCTCTTCTACTTTTAATCATAATTCAAACTGTTTCATTTCTGCTGCCCTTTCCTTATCTCTCACCTCTAACCCAAGCTGCTTCATTTGCAATTGAATTCTTGCCATCTCTACAGATTCTGATAGCTTCTCCAGCAAGTTCAAATGCTAAGGTATTGCTGTAATTACCTCTCCTTTCCTCACAGAAGATGGCAATTCCAATTCCAGCGTCTCTGCTAATTCCTGCAGCTTGGCCTTATTCACTTTTTGCAAAACTTCCAAAGTCACCACAGCCGCATCCAGAAAACACTTGGCGACTGAAAGAGCCATTACTATTCCAAGCTTTGTCTACCCAACCAAACCAACACTCGAAATAAAGACCTACTACTAGCACCTACCACTTGCTGTTTAAAATCCCACAAAGAGCCCCCAGTCTGTTATAGACTAGGTCAGAACATTCAAAAGATTCTTAAGCAGGCAGCCAGACCATAACTTTGCAATTTGCTTCGGTAAGTGTACAGTGAAAATTACCTGGAGTGAGGTAGCTAAGTTGACTACTAGATTTTAAAACAGACAAAAATTTCTTCACAAAATTACACAATGAAACACTAAGAACAGAATAAAGAACCCCTACAGAATTCAGTCTACCCAAATAGACTTAATTATGCTGTTCCGAATGTACACAACAGTCCCAATAAGCAAACCCTCTTGAAAAACAGTATAAATGGAACAGATGCTTACAGGTTGAAGGTAGAAGGGTAGGAGAGAGTTTCAACACAGCTCACTGTTGAACTCCCAACCAGTTCTGGACTGAACTAAACATCTCAGCTAGAGAGCTCACCACTCCTCTTTCTTTATACAGGTCACTTCTAAAGCATGACCACTTTGGCCTGAAGTCTCATCTGTTTACATATAAACAAAAAGGCATCTCAACACCCTTTAATCTCTGTATCAAACCAGACTGATCAGAGCCCAGCCTGATTTATTACCCCTCTGAAAAGTATCAAGGACAGAGTATCCTTGAGCAAAGGAACAGTTTTGAGAAAAGAAAAGGGATTAGCTTTGAGACATGAGTGACATTAGAAAATCAATTAAACTTGTGTAGCATCCTAAGTATGATGGACAGGAACTGTAAAAGCATCATTCAACTTGAATTCATCAAAAAAGTGGGAAGTTCACAAATTCAAAACTTACCCTAAGAACTGAACCACTTCAGTGGTGTGCAGTACTGAGGAAATGTGGATTATCAGGGATGCTGTCTTTTAAATAAGATATTAAAGCAAAACCATTTTTGACTGTTTAGGTGGACAATTGGAAAGCCAATGTAATGAAGAAATCAATAAGCTATTTTGTTTCAGAGTATGTGAACATATACAGCGACAGTTATGACAGAATATACTTATTTAGAGTTAAAAATCACACAACACCAGGTTATAGTCCAACAGGTTTAATTGGAAGCACACTAGCTTTCGGAGCGACGCTCCTTCATCTGGCGATTAAGGAGCGTCGCTCCGAAGGCTAGTGTGCTTCCAATTAAACCTGTTGGACTATAACCTGGTGTTGTGTGATTTTTAACTTTGTACACCCCAGTCCAACACCGGCATCTCCAAATCATGACTACTTATTTAGAAACATACTGCATAGGTTTGGAGAAATGTATTTGTGCATTATGCACTTGCTGCTTGTCATAGTCATGTGACATCACATGAATTGTAGATTTTCAGAGATGTCAGAGAGCCAGTTACTGTAAATAAAAGTAAGGAAGAATTAGATCAGCAGTTTGCAATCTGAATTGCTGGCCTGTGTCAGAATGGCTGTGAAGCTACAATCCCTAATGTTGTGGAAATGAAAGGCAATATGAGACAGAATTGGAATTTCTACCAGTCTCAGTTGAAAAACAATAGTAGCTACAGAATTGAGTAAGAAATTTGAACAAATCAGAGTAACAATTCTTGTACTCTTCCAATCAATGCTGCTGAAAGACTGCTCCAAACTGTATTGCACCCTCAATCTCACAAGGGAGCAGAAACATCAGATTGGAGAAATTTTGAAGGCTTTGAAGACACCTTTTAAATCTTCTATTAACATTACCTATGAATGGCATGCTTTCAACATAACGCTCAAGAAGAGAACAAGATTACTGATCAATATGTGATGATGCTGACTTTTTTGCTGATATTTTTGTGGTGTGGTTTCATGCCCATATCAAAGAATTCATGTTCAAGTTGGATTGGTCTTAATAAATTAACACTGAAGACCTTTATAGGTGGAAGTCTGAGAAATTTCTGGCTGTAAACTATCTTCTACATATATTCCTGTCCAGCTGTTTTACCTATTCTATTCTCTCAATAACATGATTAGAATTCATACTATTGAAATGTTGGGAAAATGTGAAGTTGTTAATTTTGGAATGGAGAACAGAGTATTATTCAAATGGAGAAAAATTATCTAAAACTGCAACACATAAAGGGACTTTGGGGTACATGTGCATGAACACACTGAGTGTTAGCACAAACATACAGCAAGAAATCTGGAAGGCTAACGGAATATTGGCCCTTATTTCAAGGGGGTTGGAGTAGAAGAGTAGGGAAGTCTTTCTGCAACTATGGAAAGTGCTGGTGAAACCACATCTGGCGCATTCTGAGCAGTTTTGGTCCCCTTATTTAAGGAAAGGTATGATTTCATTGTAGGCAGTTCAGAAAAGGTTCATGAGGATGATCCTTGATATGCAGGCATTGTCTTATGTGCAAAGGCTAAACTGGTTAAGTCTCTACTCACTGCATTTGAGAAGAATGAGAAATGATCTCACTGAAGCATATAGGATTCTTAAGAGATTTTAAAGGGCAAATGTTGAGAGAATATTTCCCCATGTGTAAAAGTCTAAAATGAAAGGGCATATTGTGATGATACCATGGCTTTAAGAGGTATATTTTGTCCTGACTTTCTTATGAAGAAAGGTTGAGTCAGAGGTGTCGAACAGTCTGCTCCAAAGCCAATAAACGGCTTGTGAGGCTTCTTTTTTAAAGTTGGAACAATAGAAGCAGCCTGAATGGGTGGGGTTAAGCTCCAATAGAATCAGTTTTTTTTTAGTTTTAGCCTTCAGTAGTAGTTTCTGGGATCTTGAAGCTGGGTGTGGTATCTCTTATTCTTCTGTCTGTTACAGCTCAAAGCTGCTAGAATTGCAAGTGAGAAAATATATTTTGCTGAATAGGCATTTCTAAGGATATGTTTATGGAACATTACTGTATTGGAATAGTTAATTAGTAAAATTTAATATATATTATTTAGTTTAGCATGGATAGTTACAGTTAAGCCAATTCTTTTATTTTATTTTGTCTGTATTTTAATTATACCTTATGATAAAAGTATATTTTGTTTCATGCTTGGTAGTTTGACCAATTGAATTGCATCCAGAACACAATGCATTACACTTACCCTTCAAATAAGAAAAAGGTACAGTCTAGACTGTCTTTTTCATGTAGTCTGAACTCATCATCAGAGAAAACAAAGAATCATGAGGCAAGATGTACACCAAGAGCAAAGTTGGCCACTTCACTCAAATCAGGGTGATATTAGTTTCAAACCAAGTTTACAGTTAAAGTCAGAGTTAGGGTAAAATGTGAATTAACTTGAAGTAAGGTAAAGTGAAGTCAAAGTTGAAGTGAAGTGAGTTGAAGTTCAATTTAAGTAAGAAGTAAATGTTGCAACTAATATTTGTTTTATATTAGAGTTAAATAAAGAAGGGTTTGTTTACTTGAAGTCTGAGTTGACTCCCTTTCTTTGTCTGTCACATAGAGAAAAACACTTGGGTAAAAGGTTTGAGGCTTTCTTTCGGACTACACCACGAATCATCCCACAGTCTTCCATAGGTGGAGGGCACATAAACCATGTGGTAAACTGCCAGTGGCAATGGGAAACAGGACCTTAATTGGTCACATAAGTGGTTAAATGGATCGCTGCATGATAGAGCTGACCTCCACTTTTATCCACACCGGTAATCGGGCACATCTGGAAGAAAACAATGGGCATTCTATCACCCACTGTGCCAGGCCACTTTACAGTACCCAGAGTTTCCCAGTCATCCTAAAGGGAATGTAAAAATCCAGTCAATAGGAATAGTTTATTCCCACCCTCAAAAATAATCTGTCATTTACTTTGATAACAACTGATCTTTATCTTAACTTCATGCAGTTACATTAACCCTTTATATCTTTGCCTTTTAAACATCTATCAATCTCAGTTTTGTAAGTTTTGGTTAACTACTTTTTTGGAGTGCTGTATGAAATTCTAGATTTCACTGGCCTAAAATCACCCTTGAGTATTTAACCTGAGGGTTTTGCTCTCTTCTTCTAGACTCCCCCAAGAGATGAAACCATTTTTCTCTATCTAATCATCAAATCCAATAGTTGTCTTAAACATGTCTATTAGATCACCCTTCAATCAATCAGTTCAAAACGTTTTTATGCATGCTTATTGACATGTTTCACCTTTCCACATCATTGCATTATCTTGCTTTACTTAAAATAATTTCTAACTATTGCTTTATTTTGTACCGTATTGAATCTTTTTCTTTCGAAAACCTGTTTGTCCATATTTGAGCTTCTCTCTATCTTTTCAAAATTTTAAATGTGGAACAATAAGACCATAAGACCATAAGACATAGGAGTGGAAGTAAGGCCATTCGGCCCATCGAGTCCACTCCGCCATTCAATCATGGCTGATGCGCATTTCAGCTCCACTTACCAGCGTTCTCCCCGTAGCCCTTGATTCCTCTAGACAACAAGAATCTATCAATCTCGGCCTTGAAGACATTTAGCGTCCCGGCTTCCACTGCACTCCGTGGCAATGAATTCCACAGGCCCACCACTCTCTGGCTGAAGAAATGTCTCCGCATTTCTGTTCTGAAATGACCCCCTCTAATTCTAAGGCTGTGTCCACGGGTCCTAGTCTCCTCGTTTAACTGAAACAATTTCCTAGCATCCACCTTTTCCAAGCCATGTATTATTTTGTACGTCTCTATTAAGTCTCCCCTTAATCTTCTAAACTCCAACGAATACAATCCCAGTATCCTCAGCCGTTCCTCATATGTTAGACCTGTCATTCCAGGGATCATCCGTGTGAATCTCCGCTGGACACGTTCCAGTGCCAGTATGTCCTTCCTGAGGTGTGGGGACCAAAGCTGGACACAGTACTCCAAATGGGGCCTAACCAGAGCTTTATAAAGTCTTAGTAGTACATCTCTGCTTTTATATTCCAACCCTCTTGAGATAAGAGACAACATTGCATTCGCTTTCTTAAAATCACGGCTGAATTCCCAGGACCAGAACTATCATATTATAATGAAAACCATTTTAAGACAAAATGATATCACTGAAGACTGATAAATCCTTGCGAACTAATAATTTCCCTACAGACTTCTAAAGGAAAAAGATAAACTAAAATGCTCTGGACGTGTTGTTCCACTGGTCTTTCAAGTCCAGAGTTGTCCCTTTAAATTGGAAGCTTGCTATTATAATTATTTTATTTGAGTGATAGAATAAGAATAAACTGATAATCTGAAATCTATTGGAGTCTGTAATGTAAAACATAGTAAATTAAGGAAACTTCAGATCCTTAGAAAGAGTCATTAATTTGCAGAAAATAGGATATGTCTAAAAATGCTAAGGAAGCATTTTTAAGGAAGCCAATGAAATGGCACAAAAATATCTATCAGTGTAGACTTCCAGGTACTCAGTCGGTTCACAGCAAGAAAAGCTTAGCTAAAATTCAATCTCATGGAATTTAACGTAGATTATTACTGTCATTTTTTAGGAGATTGATTGGTGGGGATGCAAAGATGGAGAATAAAGAATGTGAGTATGTATTCAAGTTGGAAGAAAGTGACAGTTTATGTCCCTCTAGGATCTGTTCTGGTGCCTCAAGTATTCATTGTATATATTTTTGATATGTGTCAACAATAAAAAGCCATATAGTTTCCCACTTACACAACAGTTGTAAATAGTTGTTAGTTAATTATTCTCTGTTATACTTTAAGAATTAAAGTTGTTAATTTTTACTTTATATAGTTCTTGGCCTCTCAGATTTTCACAGATTACTGCACGGGTTAAATCTTTTCTGTGTTGCTGGTTTAAATTACCCCGTGTTATAACAGTTTTGGGGCTCGTGGTCGAAATTTGGGGCTCGTGGCTTAGACAGATTTGAATAGATTTGGAGATACGGAAAAGCCCAGTATATTTAAACACTTACAGGTTCATGTCCTAGATCTTTCATAAAACATAGAGGGGGCAATTTGTTTAATTTCAGTGAATTGTGGTTGATTAAAAGTGAGAAAAATGGCTTTTCAAATTGCTAAAGAGGTTCTGGGTTTGAAGATGACCTTCAAATTTGCCAGCAAAGTTTAGAAGGAAAGAAAAAGGCCATAATTTTAGAATTAGCAAAGAAATTGGATTTGGGTTTAACCAGGGACAAAAGTAAGGCTGCAATTGTAAGGGAGTCACTCAAATACTCAAGTGTGTCAGAGAAACAGACAAGTGCTGGAGAAGTAGAAAATCTTAAATTACAAATTGAGGAAGATGGAGTTAGAAGGTAAACAAAGGGTGAGAGAGGAAAGAAAGAGAGAGAGGAAAAAGAGAGAAAGAAGGTTCTTGGTTGAGCAAAGAGAGAGAAGAAAGAGAGAGAGAAAGAGAGAGGGGAAAAAGAAAGAGAGAGAAGGTTCTTAGCTGAGCAAATAGAGAGAGAATTTGTGAACTTGACAAGTTGCAACTTAGTTAGCAAAGTCAGGTTAACAGGCTGGAAATTAAAAAAGAAGATTGTGATATATATAAATATATCAAAACTCTGCCACATTTTGATGAGAAGATGTTGAAGCCTTCTTTATTTCATTAAAAAAATTGGTGTGGTCCAAGCATTCATGAGTAATGCTAGCTCAGAATAAATTGGTAGGCAGAGCAAGTGAGAAATTAGTCGTGTTGTCAGATGAGGGGGTCAAGAGATTATGAAGAGGTCAAACAAGCTATTTTAAGTGCTTATGAATTGCTACCATAAGCATACAGATGGTGGGTCAGAAACAGAAAGAAGGAACCAAGTCAGACTTATGTTGAGTTTGAAAAAAATAAACATAGTCATTTTGACAGATGGATGTGTGCTTTGAAAATAGTTAGGACCTTTGAAGCTCTAAGAGAGATTATTCTGCTGGAGGAGTTTAAAAACTCAATTTTAGAGATGGTAAGAATTCACGTGGAGGTACAGACAGTTCATGAAGTGAGAAGAGCAGCAGCTTCAATTCTGAGGACTCAGTGGATTCTATCTATTCCAACCTTCAGCAGTGTAGTGGCACTGTTGACTGATCTGCTGAAGAAAAACACAAAGTTTCGGTGGACAGAACCAAGCCAGAAAGCATTCAACCATTTAAAATCAATATTCACCAGTTTTAGCTACACCAAACTTTTCAAAACCTTTCTAAAGTCATCACTGATGCTAGTGACATAGGAGCTGTCCTGCTACAGGAAGATGAGGGTGGGATTGAACTGCCAGTTGGTTACTTTTGGAAGAAGATCAACATCCACCAGAGGAAATAATCCACAACCAAAGAAGAACAATTGGGTTTGGTACTGGTCTTACAACATTTGAATTTGTACATCACGAACAATGTGTCAGAGATGGTGGTGTACACGGATCACGATCCTCTTACATTCTTAGAACATTTTAAAGAAAATAATATGAGACTATTTTGTTGGAGTCTTATGTTAAAGACTTTTAATTTAATAATAATACATGTTGTGGGTCATAAGAATGTAATCACAGTCGCGTTATAGCGGATTTAACTGATAAAGTTTAGATGAGATTTGTATTTATTTAATATTATATTTTATATATAATATTTATACACACACACACATACACACACACACACACAGCTATATATGGGAAGAAGTTAAGGTGAACTTTGACTAAAGATGTCTGTATGTTAGGGTAATATGTTTAAAGAATAGGACAACAAATGAAGCTATCTTTTCATCATGATGGTTCAGTTTTTCTTAAGGGGGAAGTGTTATGCAGTTGTGGGTGTACTCTACCTTTAAAAGAGTTCAAAGCTAGCAGAACCAGCTGGCAGCACCAAGTGTTCTGAATAAGGTACAAAATAATATGTGGTCCAGCAGTTAGGGTAGCTGG
Source organism: Chiloscyllium plagiosum (assembly GCF_037043375.1). NCBI lineage: Eukaryota > Metazoa > Chordata > Chondrichthyes > Orectolobiformes > Hemiscylliidae > Chiloscyllium > Chiloscyllium plagiosum. The sequence goes on along the minus strand of NW_028270153.1, from coordinate 54,895,561 downwards.
TTGCCTGGAGATAAAAACAAATTTGAATTAGGCCAATCAGTTGAAATATAACCCACTCCCCCCAAAAAAAACAAACTCCAATCAAGTTTGAATTGAGTATATTGACAATATCAAAAGCCAATGGCACAATCTGATGCTTTGGGGGTATAAGACCAGGGAAACATTGAACAGTTGGGAGAAGGACTGCCAAAAAAACCAACAAATGTAGGATGCTAGTCAGAACTCTCTGAAAGGTACCTGTCTAGAGAAGGAGTTTGCATAGAGAAAGACATCAACACTGACTTGGAGAGCAAAGTTATCGAGGAAGATCAAGAGAAGATTTGGCCGCTGGCTGGTTTTGAAATTTGAATTTTTCAGTAAATCTTAATCGGGGGTTTTATTGAACTAGAATTATAGAAAGGAAAGTAAAAGATAGGTTGGAGGAAGGAGTTGCAAATAGTTGTTAGCTAATTATTCTCTGTTATACTTTAAGAAATAAAACTGTTAATTTTTACTTTAAATAGTTCTTGACCTTTCAGATTTTCACAGATTACCGCATGGGATAATTTTTTTCTGCATTGCTGGTTTAAATTACGCAGGAGGGATTACCCATGTTGTAACAATAAGTTAATGGCTTCATGTCAAATATCGAGGCAATGGTAAACAGAACTGGAGTCTTATCTTTATATCTCTCTTTCTGCCTCTCTTATTTTTATATAATGACACAACTTTATTTACAGAACAGAACATCCCACATGCCCACAAGTGCTTACTTTTATTTACTCATATGGTCATTAGCCAGGTCAAATTCATTGTCTATCCTAAGAGCTTATGAGAGGGTGGTGTTGAGCTACCTCATTGAATCTCTGGTTTAGGCCCAATCACCATGCTTCTGGGGAGGGACTTCCATAATGAGCCAGCTTGAAGCGAAAGTGGAGGTAGTGGTATTCCCAGTTATCCATTGCTTTTGGCTTTCTAGGTGGGTGTGGTTGCAGATTTGGAAGGTGCTGTCTAAGTAGCCTTGGTGAGTTGCTGCAATGCATCTTGTAGGTGATACACACAATTGTTACTTTTCACCAATGGAGAAGCCATTGAATATTGAATGTAGAGGGTGGGATGATAATCAAATGGGTTACTTTGTGCTGGATGATCTCTCTCATTCTGATAAAAGAAAGGACGGCCTGGAGAATCTGGCATGTTCTACTGTACAAGTAATGTTTGTTCTTTAGAAATTAGCTTATTAGCCTGAAAATGGAACCTTCTATATAACTGATTTGACTGCTTTGGGCATTGACCACTTAGATTGACAAGGTAGCATAGCCCCCCCTTCATGTACCACTGTTTACCAGACACTGATGTGAAGAGCAGGTTGGGCCTATGCTGAATGAAATTTAGAAGCGTAAGAAAATCCTATTGAGACAGATTATGTTCTAATGGGTCTTGACAGACTTGATGCTGAGGGCATGTTTCTCCTTGAGGGGTGTTAGTATTAAGGAGTGAAGTTTAATAGATAGGGTATCTCCCATTGAAGATGGAAATGCTGAAGAATTTATCCCCACAGGAAATTATTAATCTTTCAAATTATCTTTCTCCAGAGAGCAATAATGTTATGTCATTGAGGCTAAATTGGACAGAATGTCAGTCAAGAAGGGAGTGAAGGATTATGGGATAGACTTGTGGTTTAAGGCCACCATCAGTTCAACCCATGATCTTATTGAAGTGGAGTTGACATGAGGTGTCAAACGATTGTCTTATTCCTAGATTTTATATTTTTCTAAGGAATGGTGAAGCACACAAGTCATTTCAAATGAATTATAAGCTCTGAAAATAAATTGCAATTTTTGAAAACCGAGTACTGTTTATTCTCCTGAAGTCATTGAAAAAAAAATTGGCAATGATGACAGCAAATCTAATCACCTAAATGCATTGCAATTATTGCTTCACAACATATTAATGATACTGTTTGCACTGCAGTCAGAAAAGAAAGCTTCAGTTAGTATTCCACAGTGCCTCTTGTTTAAGAATTATATTTCATCTTAAGATTGGAATTCTTTGGTTCCAAGTTTTAATACGTTCCTTTAGACTCTTTAAATTTTTCAAACCATAGTTTCACACTAGATAAAAGTACTTTACATGTTATTTTGTCCTACACTCTTTTCGTAATTGCAGATGAGAGATTTCTAGTATAATAATGTATAATGAGGATGATGATAATAAACCAAAATTGCTTCCTATTATCAATCCTAAAGAAAATAAGAAGCCATCTGTTTTACAATTGACCTGTGTATTAAAATGAAAAAAAATTACAAGAAATAAACTATTCAATGATCCATAGTTTCAAATGGAAAAGTTCTGTTTGGTTTTTGAAATTGCATAATGTTTTTGACTAAAACACTAATTTGTAAAGAAAAAACGAATAGGAGAAAGTGTTCATGCTCACCATCTTTGGAAAAAAAAAACATAGTTTTAATTTCAATTTTCTGAAGAGTAGCCCAATTCACTATTGCAATTCTAAGCAACGGCAAACAGCAAAAACCAAAGTCATCAGGTTTTTGTTGGGCCTCTTGTATTCTGTCAGAGAATTGCTGACCTGGATCTTACTTACGCACTTCAATTTTTTCCAAACCTTTAAGTCTTGAAATGTTATATTTTGCAGCCTCAAAAGCTTTTTAGTGGATAAACTTGCAGATCTTCACTACCTTATCTGTGAAGCAATGTTTCCTGTTTTTTTAAGATTATGTTCCATTATTCTGAACTGCCCTATCAAAGCAAATAACTTTGCCTTATCATCAATCTCTTAACCGTCCTAAACACCCAAAGTAGCTCATTCCTAAATCTTTCATAATATTTTTAAGAAAATATGAGTAGGTCTTTGGAACCTTTTTTAAATCATTCATTCAATATGAGCCTCATTGGCTAGATCAGCATTTATTGCCCATCCCTAGTTTCTTTTGAGAAGGATGCAATGAGCCAGATTGTTGAACTACTGTACTCTGTCTGAGGCAGATTCACACACTGACGCAGGGAAGTGAGTTCCAGGATTTTGAACCCACAACAGTAGAGAAATGGCAATAAAGAATAGTTCCAGGACAGATCAGTGTATGATGTTTCCACATAACAAGAGTCACAGCGTCATAGAGATGTACATCAAGGAAACAGACCCTTAGGTCCAACTTGTCAATGCCAAACAGATATCCTAAATTAAACTTGTCCCATTTTCCCAGCAGTTGACCCATATCCCTCCAAACCCTTCCTATTCATGCAACCATCCAGATACCTTTTCAATGTTACAATTGTGCCAGCCTCCACCATTTCCTCATTCCATATATGTGCCATCATCTGCATGAAAACGTTGCCCCTTAAGTCTCTTCTAAATCTTTTCCCTCTCACCTTAAACATATGTCCTCTAGTTCTAGACTTCCCCACCCCAGGGAAATAGACTTTGTCTATTTATCCTACCCATGCCCCTTATGGTTTTAGAAAGGTCTCTAAGGTCACCCCTCAACTTCCTATGCTTCAGGGAAAACAGCCCCAGCTTAATCAGCCTCTCCCTATAGCTCAAACACTTCAACCCTGGAGATGCTAGAATCCAAGGAAGACAAGCAGGAGGCTGGAAGAGCACAGCAGCATCAGGAGGTGGAGAAATCAATGTTTCAGGTGTAACCCTTCTTCAGGACTGAGGGTTGGTGTAAGGGGAACTGCAGATAAAGGGGGGCATGGCAGAGGGTTTTGGATGAGCAGATGGGCGATGAGGTAGTGATAGGTAACACAAGTAGAGGGTACAGCCTGGTTGGTTGATGGGAAGAATGATTCTGGTAGGTGGCTAGAAGGAAGGGTCGATGAGAGTAATGGAAGAGAGGGGGAAGGACTGGAAAAGGAGTCCGGGGACTGAAAGGGAGATTTTTTGAAATTGGAGAACTCAGTGTTGAGTCCACCAGGCTGTAGACTGCCCCAGACGAGGATGAGGTGTTGTTCCTCCAATTTTCAGTTTGGTACATTTTGGCGATGGAGGAGGCCAAAGATGGTCATATTGGAAAGGAGTCGGAAGGGGAATTAAAATGGATAGTGACTGCAAGGTCAGGTCAGCTCCTGTGGGCCTTGCTGAGATGCTCGGAGAAACGTGCCCTGAGTTTACATTTAGCCTCACCCATGTAGAGAAGACCACATCGGAGGACCAGATACAGTAACCTCAGTCTCATCTGGAAGGACTGTTTGGGCCCCTGGACGGATGTGAGGGTGTGGTGTGCGGACAGGTTTCAGACAGGCTTTAAGATGGGAAGGTGAGATACTCACTGCAGAATTCCGAGCCTCTGATCTGCTGCTGTAGTTACAGTTTCATTTTTCCAGCCCAGATCAGTTTCTGCTCATTGTTAAATCTTAGGCTGCTGTTAGTGGGGGATTCAGTGATGGTAATGCTTCAGGATGTCAAGGGGTAATGGTTGGATTCTCACTTGTTGGAGATGGTCATTGCCTGGCACTTTGTGGTGTGGGTGTTGCTTACAATTTTTCAGCCCAAATTTGGATACCTTTATAGAACCCTTACAATGTGGAAGCAGGCCATTCACCCATTGAGTCAAAACTGACCTACTGAACAATATCCCATCCAGACCACTCCCTTACTCTATCCTCATAACCCTGCATTTCCCATGGCTACCCCACTTTGCCTGCACGTTCTTGGACATTATGAGACAATTTAGCATGGCCAACCCCATAGCCTGCACATCTTTGGACTGTGAGAAGAAAGGAGAGCACCCAGAAGAAACCCACCCCGACACGAGGAGAATGTGCAAACTCCACATAGACAGTCGCCCGACATTGGATTCAAACTCAGGTCCCTGGTACTGTGAGATAGTGCTGTGCTGCTAAAATGGACTACTTCAATATCAGAGGGATCACAAATGATGTTGAACACTGCACCCATAGTTGTTTCTTGGAGTGAATTGAATTGGCTGAAGGGTGGCAGGTGTGATGTTAGGGAGCTCAGGAGGATGGACCAACCACAGCACTTCTGGCTACATATGCTTTCTAATGCTTCAGCCTTAACTATTGCACTGATGTGGTGATCTCCCCAATCATTTAGGGTGGGGATATTTGTGGAGCATCTTTCACCTTTGAGTTGGTTAAGTGTTCACCACTATTCATTACATGCTATGGCATTATGGACTGCAAAGCTTCAATCTGATCCATTAGTTATAGGACTGTTTTGTTCTGTGTGTTACATGCTGGTTATGCTGCTTGGCATTCAAGGTATCCTCCTTTGTAACTTCATCAGTTTGACACCTCATTATTTTTAGGAATGCCTGATGCTGCTTCTTGCATGCTCTCCTGTGCTCCTCATTGAACCAGATTTGATTCTCTGGCTTAATGGGAATGGTAAGTTGGGGATATGCAGGTCTTTAGGTAAAAAAATGTCACTTGAATGGAATCTGGTTGTTACATAACCTCAGAGGTGTCCAGTTTTAAGATGTTAGTCTTGTTCAAAGTCTATCCCATTCAGACTGTGATAATGCCATACAACACAATGAAGGGTAACCACAATGTGAAGTGGGTCTTCAGTTCCACAAGGACATAATGGTGGTGTTTACTATCAGTACTGCCATAGATGGATGCAGTTTTTAAAATTCACTCATTGATATGTGGGTAGTGCCGGGTGGCCAGCATTTATGGCCCATCCCTAGTTGCCCCTTAGAATGTGTTAGTGGACTGCCTTCTTGAACCATTGTAGTCCATGTGCTGTAGGCAGACACACAATGTTATTGGGAGGGAATTCCAAGATTTCGACTCAATGAAACTAAAGGAATGGCAATATATTTCCAAGTTAAGATTGTGAGTAGGTTGGAGGGGAACGTGCAGCTGGAGTTGTTCCCATGTATCAGCTGCCCTCGTCCTTCTCAATGGAAGTAGTTGTGGGATTGGAAGGTGCTCTCTCAGGACCTTTGAAGAATTTCTGTAGTGCATCATGTAGATAGTACATCCTGCTGCTACTGAATGTTGGTAATGGAGGGAGTGGATGTTTAAGGAAGTGGTGCTAATCAAGAGGGCTGCTTGGTCCTGTATGATGTCAAGTTTCTTGAGTGTTGTCAGGGCTGCCTTCATCCAGGCAAGTGAGGAGTATTCAATTATAGTCCTGACTTGTACCTTGTAGATGGATGATAGACTTTGAGAAGTCAGGAGTTGTATTGCATGCTGCAGCATGCCTGGCCTCTGTCTTGCTCTTGTAGCCACTGTAATTAAAAGGCTAGTCCTGTTCAGTGTCTGGTCAATGGTAATTCCAGGATGTTAATGGGGAATTTCTGTAATGGTAATGTCAAGGGGCAGTGGTTAGATTGCCTTTTTTTTGGAGATGGTGAATGCCTGGCATTTGTGTGGCACAAATGTTATTTTCCACTTTTTAGCCCAAGCCTACATATTGTCTAAGCATGCATTTGGAGATGGACTGCTACAGGTTGATTGGTGAAGACGAGATCAAGTACAATTTTCCCTATTGTCAATTCACTCACTGCGAACTGCAGGCCCAATCTAGCGCCCAGGTCCTTTATGATTTGAACAGCTTGGTCAGCTACTGAGCTACTCTTGATGATGGACATTGAATTCTCCTCAATCTGCATTCCGTTTCCTTGGCCCCCCCCCCCCCCTCCCGTGATTCCTCAAACTGGTGCTCAATATATGAAAGAAAGAAATCTTCAGCTGAGGGGTAATGGTCTGTGGGAATCAGCAGAAATTTTATTTGTCCATGTTTGACCTGGTGCCGTAAAGTACCTTGGAATCCCGAATCAGTAGTAAGGATTCCCAAAGTAAGTCTCTCCTAATGGAATGGCATTGTGCCACCATCTATATTGGGTCTGTCCTGCTGGTAGGATAGTGATGGAACATTATCTGTAAGGCATGATTCCATGAGTATGACTACATTAGTGCATGGCTTGACTAATCTGTGGGAAAGGCTTATCCAACTTTGGTACAAGTCCCCAAGTATTAGCAATGAGGACTGTGTGGAAACAGGTCATTTGACCCAACAAGTCCATACTGACCCCCCCCCCCCCCAAAGGGTATCCCACCCAGACGCATTTACCTACACGATTACTCAACATTTACCTGAACTACTGCACCAGACTTACACATCCCTGAACACTATGGGCAATTTAGCATGGCAAATTCACCTGACTTGCACATCTTTGGATTGTGGGAGGAAACCCGAGCACCTGGAGGAAACCAGCGCAGACACAGGGAGAATGTGCAAGCTCCACACACACAGTCACCTGAGGCTGGAATCGAATCTGGGACCCTGGCACTGTGAGGCAGCAGTACTAACCACTGAGCCACCATGTCACGCTCAAAGTTGAGAGGACTACGTGTGCAACTGTCATTGTTGATATCTCAGACTTTGCCCATTTGTCTATCCAGTTTTATTCCTTTTGTTCAGACTCTGTAGCAGTTAGAGATAACTGACTGGTTTAAAGGCCATTTAAGACTCAATCACATTGCTGTGAATCTGGAGCTAGACCAAGCAAGAATGGCAGGTTTTTTTCAACAACTAGAAAAAAGTGAGGACTGCAGATGCTGGAGAGTCAAAGTCAAAAAGTGTGGTGTTGAAAAAGCACAACTGGTCAGGTAGCATCCGAGGAGCAGGAGAGTCAATGTTTTGTGCATAAGTCTTTCTCAGGAATTTAGGGAGGAAGGTGGCTGAGAGGTAAATAGGGGTTTGGGTTTGGGGCTGGAGGTAAGGTAGGTGGGATGGTGATAGGTGGATGCAGGCAGGAAGTGATTGTGATAGGTCAATGGGGAGGGTGGAGCGGATGGGTGGGAAGGAAGATGGAAAGGTAGGACAGGTCAAGAGGTCAGTGCTGGGTTGGAGGGTTGGATCTAGAATGAGTTGGGGAAGAGAAAATTTAGAAACTGATGAAGTCAATTTTGATGCTGTGTGGTTGAATGGTCCCAAGCCAGAAGATGAGGCATTCTTCCTCCAGTTGGTGGGTAGCTTTGACTTGATGGTGGAGGAGGCCTAGTATTTGTGTGTCCTTGGAAAGTTGTGAGGGAGAGTTGAAGCAGTTGGCCACAGGGTGGTGAAGTTGTTTGGTGCATGCATATTAGAGATGTTCCCTAAAATGCTCTGCGAGTTGGTGTTCTGTCTTCCCAATGTAAAGAAGACAACATCGAGAGCAAAGAATCCAGTAATAAAGACGGGTGGATGTGCAGGAAAATCTCTGCCGGATTTGAAATGATCCCTTAGGGCCTTGGATGGAGATGAAGGGGGGAGGTTTAGGCACAGACTTTATATCTCATGTGACAGCTAGGGAAGATGCTGGGAGTGGAGGGTGGGTTGTAGGGGATGTGAACCTAATGAGGGAGTCACATAAGAAAAGGTCTCTGCGGAAAGCAGATCGGGTTGAGGAGGGAAATTTATTTTTGTTAGTATTGTCTTACTGTAGGTGGCGGAAATGGCTGAGGATAATGCACTGTATCCGGAAAGTGGAATGTGAGAATTGGGGGATTCATCTTTGTTACGACTGGAGGGGTAGGGTTTGAGGGCGGAGGTGTGGGAAGTGGAGGAGACATGATGGAGGGCATTGTCAATCACGGGGGGGTAAGTTGCGGTCCTTGAAGTAGGAGGACATCTGAGATGTCCTAGAGTGGAATTGCACCTCCTGTGAGCAGATACAGTGGAGGTGGAGGAGTTGGGAGGAAGGGATGTTTTTACAGGGGGGCTGAGGGGGCGGCGGAGGTGTAGTCAAAGTAGCTGTGGCAGTCGGTGGGTTTGAAATAGATGTCCATTTTCCCTAAAGGACATTAGTGACTGAGATAGGTTTTTGTAATCGCAATCAGAAATGGTTTCATGATCACCACTCAACGAACAATTACTTCCAGTTTTATGAAATGACTTCACACTTCACTATCTTGCTGTGAATTGAGTCTCTAGATTACTCCTTCAATGACAATTCCATTTCACCACGGCCTCTTCCTTACCTAAATAATCCTTTTTATTATTATTTCATGTGATGTGAGCCAGAAAGGCTGGCAATTGTCCATCTGTACATACCTTGAGAGGATGATGATATCCATCTGACTTAGATACAGTCTCAGTGCTGTTCAGAAGGGAGGTCTAGGAGTTTCACGTGATAACAGTAGCTTGGCTCTAAATCAGATAGGGTAGAATTTGGAGGCATTCTTGAAGTTTTGAGGCTCCCATGCAAACACTGACATTGTTTTTCTAGGTGGTAGAGGTCATGGTTATAGAAGGTGCTACTGAAGTAGGATTGCTAAGTTGCTACAGTACATATTGTACATAGTCTTCACAGCTCCCAAAACCACTATTGAAATGAGTGAATGTTGAAGGTGGTGCCAGACAATTGGACCATTTATACTGGATGATATCTAGCTCCTTGAGGGTTGGTGGAGCTGTACATATCCAGGCTAGTGGGGAGTATTCCATCACACTCCTACCTTGCGTCTTAGATATAATAGGATTTGGGAAACAGAGGTGTGTTACTTGCCACAGAATTCTCAACGTTTGACCTGCACTTGTAGACTCAGTATTTATATGGCGAAAGTGGGTACAGCTGGAGACTCAAGTCAAGATTAGAGTAGTGCTGGAAAAAAGTTTTTGCCTAAAACAACAATTTTCCTGCTCCTCGGATGCTGCCTGACCTGCTGTGCTTTTCCAGCAGTACTCTAATCTTGACAGTATATATATGGCTAACTCTGATCAATGGTTACTTCCAGGCTGTTGGTTGTGGCTAATGCCATTAGTGCCAAGGAGTAGAAACATACCCACACAGAGAAATAGGAGCAGGCGTATACCATTAGGCCCTTTTATCCTGCTTACCCTTTTACTCTGATCATGGCTGATTATCCAACTCAGTACTCTGTTCATGCTTTCTCTCCATACCCTTTGACTCTTTTAGCCTGAAGAACTATATCTAACCCTTTCTTGAAAATATTCAATGTTTCAGCCTCAACTGCTTTCTGTGGTAGAGAATACTCCGAGTGAAGAAATTTCTCCAGTAACCTTCAATCCTTAAACTGTGATCCATGTTTCACCCCTCCCCAGTCATTTAGAACATCTTTCCTGCGTTTATTTTATTGGAGAGAAATGTGAAACAATATGTTTTGGTTAGAAGAACGAAGAGAGGCAATATAAAATGAAGGAAATAATTTTGGAGGTTGGGGGGGGAGTGAAGGAGCAGAGGAACCTAGGGGCATATGTCTAGTTAAACCTTCATGGGTTTCACTGGAATAATTTCTCATTCTTCTAAGCTTCAGTGAATGTGGTCTTAAGTGATCCTACCATATCAGGAATCATTGTGGCAAATGTTTGTTGCAATCCCTCCAAAGTCAGAACATTCTTCCTCAGATAAGGATACCAGAACTGCAGACAATCCTCTGGGTGAGGTCTCACAAAGAACTGTAAAACTTCAGCAAGGCATCCCCCCTCCTCTACTTGAATCCTCTCACTATGAAAGCCATTATGTCATTCTTCACCGCCTGTCAAATCACACTGAAGAATCTCTGTCTGCCATTCAGTAAAAGACCATTTATTCCAACTCTAAATATCCTGTCTGCCAATCGGTTTTCTATTCCTGTCATTACACTATCCTAATCCCATGCGTTTTACTTTTACATGTTTTCCCTTATGTAAGGCCTATTGAAAGCCTTCTGAAAGTCCAAGTAAACCACATGAATTGGATCCCACTCATCAACTCTAGTATTTACATCTCTGTGGTGACTAAGATACATCTTAGAGCTTTGAATTCAATGAAAATCAATCATGATTTTCCTTTGATTAATCCGTGTTGACTTTACCCAAATCTCTCACTGTTTCCAAATACCCTGCTAATTAAATCTTTTATAATGGACTCTAGCATTTTCCCCACCACTGATATCAGGGTATGGATTTATCCTGCTTTTGCTTGGCAGTAATACCTCAGTAATTTCCACAATGGTGGGGAGACAATGCTGCAGCCATCTGGAACAGCTTGGCTAGGGGCAGTTCAGTTCAGTTCTGAAGAAATGTTATAGGTTATAAAAGTGTGTCTGTCTCTTCACAGATGCTGCCAGACCTGCCGGGTTTTTCCAGCAATTTCTTTTCTTGTTGCGCGGTTCTTTGTTTTATTATGGATCAGCCTAACATTAAATATCTATGATATATGTTAACAGCATAGACTTGGATTTGCAGGATTGTTTCAAAATTTGCAAATTATATAAAACATTGAAAGTATTCTGAATTATGAAGAAGACATTGATAAAATTAATAATAGGCTTTATAGTGAAATGGATGGGCTATTTTATTGGAGAGAAATGTGAAACAATATGTTTTGGTTAGAAGAACGAAGAGAGGCAATATAAAATGAAGGAAATAATTTTGGAGGTTGGGGGGGGAGTGAAGGAGCAGAGGAACCTAGGGGCATATGTGGCATATGGTGGGCGGCACGGTGGCACAGTGGTTAGCACTGCTGCCTCACAGCGCCAGAGACCCGGGTTCAATTCCCGCCTCAGGTGACTGACTGTGTGGAGTTTGCACGTTCTCCCCATGTCTGCGTGGGTTTCGTCCGGGTGCTCCGGTTTCCTCCCACAGTCCAAAGATGTGCAGGTCAGGTAAATTGGCCACGCTAAATTGCCCGTAGTGTTAGGTAAGGGGTAAATACAGGGGTATGGGTGGGTTGCGCTTCGGCGGACGGTGTGAACTTGTTGGGCCGAAGGGCCTGTTTCCACACTGTAAGTAACCTAATCTAATGTGAACAAACCATTGAATGTGGGAAGTAAATTGAGAGAACAGTTAATAAAGTTATACAGAATCATCTAGTTAAGGAAGTTATGAAAAGCCTGTACAAAACATTGCTTTGACTTCATTTGGAGAATTAAGTCCATTTCTGAATTAAATACCTGAGGAAGGATGTGAACGCACATAGAGAGGGTAGGGAAAAGACTCTCAGTTTATGGTGAGAAACTTTAGTTACACAGATTGGAGAAACAAATCCTGTTTTCTTTGAAGAAGGGAATATTAAGAGAAGATTTGATGGAAATATTGAAAGGAATGAGTGGTCGAGACACAAGACCTAAAAAATGGGAATTCGAGGGCTTCTTTTGGTTTAAGGTTAGTTGACAAAAGAAGTCATGGCAACGTGTGTAAAACCTTTTCATTACACAATGAGTGGTTAGCAGCACTGACTGCGAGTATAATGGGAAACTGGTTCAACAAAAGCCTTAAAAAAATTAAATGATTGTGTGAAGATAAAATAAAAATTGCAAGGCCACAGGGTTCAAGACAGGAACAGTGAGCCAACACAGACAGGATAAGGAAAATGGTTTACATCTGTGCTGTAACCAGAATATAATTCAATGAAAGTATTTGTGTAATCCTGCTCATAAAACATAAGCTTGCATTCTCATTGAATTCAATGCTCTAAGATGCATCTTAGTTGCCTCAGTGATGTTAATTTGCAGTGCTAATGGAAAATTTAGCAGCAAGAACAAATAAGTAATATTGTAGAATAAATATTGCAATTTCAAGCACTGGTTTTATTTATAACAACACTCAAGATTTATGACCTAAAACCTTGGAGCATTCTCCTAACAGCCTATTATTCTCCACAAGCCATTCTCTTACTTTTCACTTTTAAAAAAAAAATTCAATTGCAACATTTCTATAACATCAGTTACTGTATTATACAAAGAGTAGCAAAATTTGATTGGATTTTAACAGTAGGACACATTCTATCTTGACAATATTTTATAGAGGAATGTGCAAAGCATTTGTTGACCCTGTATAAATCAGGTCAAGACTGCAGTATGGAAATTCCCTTCTTTATTGTGTCATGTAGGGGGTTAGAGTTTGAGATGTAACGTTTGGTTTTACTGGATTATTTGATGTCATCCAAGTAATTAGGGAAATAGAGAGACAATGACGTACTTTCCTGGTGAAATATTGAAAGATGCCTTCAAATCACTAAAAATAATGGACAGAACTTGAGATGCATGGTAAATGAAGACTGAAAATTAATAATGATTTATAAGCTTATCTGTTAGCAAAGTTGTAAGCAATGTCACTGTATAATCTAAACACAGTTATAATTAAATTAGTTCTATTGGATTTTCAGGAGGTGTATATTGGTTGTTGGAGTTGGTGCAGTGAACATTTTCCAAAACGATACTGGGCTGACAAGCACTCTATACAGCAACTGCTATGGGCATAGTCAAAATTGAGTTCCTACAGTGTGAAAGCAAACCATTCAGCCCATCGAGTTCACACTAACCCTCAAAAGAGGAGCATCCCACCCTAAAAGAGGAGCATCCCACCCAGACCCATTAATCAACCCAGCCTGCACATCCCTGGAGACCATGCACAATTTAGAATGGCAAATCCACCCTAACCTTGCACATCTTTGGAATGTGGGAGGAAGCCCGCTCAGACACAGGGAGAATATGCAAACTCTACAGAGATAGTCACCTAAGACTGGAATCAAACCTGGGTCCCTGGCCCTGTGAGGCTGCAGTACTGACCACTGAGCCACCATACTATTGATAGCAGCCCTGAAAATATGTGCTGCAGAATAAGTCAAAGCCCTATTCAAGCTGTTCAAGCAAAGCTACAGCATTGAGCCTCCCCACCTATGTGATGTTAGTTTTAAGTCTGGAAGAATTCTTTCACCTGCCAATTTTACTTTCAAACCCTTAAAAACCTTGACTGTAGTGTCTTTCCTTTTACATCAGAAGGCAGGCAGAAACTTACATTTTTGTAAAGCAGTTTTGAGCTTGACTGGTCTTGAACTTCACGTACAAAGATGGTAAGGTAAAAACAATGACTGCAGATGCCCGAAACCAGATTCTGGATCAGTGGTGCTGGAAGAGCACAGCAATTCAGGCAGCATCCGAGGACAGGCAAAATCGACGTTTCGGGCAAAAGCCCTTCATCAGGAATAAAGGCAGAGAGCCTGAAGCGTGGAGAGATAAGCTAGAGGAGGTGGGGGTGGGGATAGAGTAGCATAGAGTACAATAGATCAGTGGGGGAGGAGATGAAGGTGATAGGTCAGGGAGGAGAGGGTGGAGTGGATAGGTGGAAAAGGAGCTGGGCAGGTCGGACAAGTCCAGACAAGTCAAGGGGACAGTGTTGAGCTGGAGGTTAGAAACTAGGATGAGGTGGGGGAAGGGGAAATGAGGAAGCTGTTGAAGTCCACATTGATGCCCTGGGGTTGAAGTGTTCTGAGGCGGAAGATGAGGCGTTCTTCCTCCAGGCGTCTGGTGGTGAGGGAGCGGCGGTGGAGGAGGCCCAGCACCTCCATATCCTCGGCAGAGTGGGAGGGGGAGTTGAAATGTTGGGCCACGGGGCGGTTTGGTTGATTGGTGCGGGTGTCTCGGAGATGGCATTTTTGCAGGAGGTAGGGTGGGAAGAGGTGTAATCCAGGTAGTTGTGGGAGGTTGGAGTGGGGGAGGGGGGTCGACAGGTTGAGGCGGTTAATGTCCCGGCGGCAGTTGGTAATGAAGAGGTCGAGGGCAGGTATTAGGCCAGCGCGGTGTGTCCAGGTGGATGCAGTGTGTTGCAGGTGGGTGAAGGGGTCCTCGGAAGGTGGGCGGGAGTCCTGATTGTGAAAGTAAGCTCGGAGGTGGAGGCGACAGAAGAATTGTTCGATGCCGCCGGGACATTAACTGCCTCAACCTGTCGACCCCCCTCCCCCCACTCCAACCTCTCACCCTCACAACGCGCAGCCCTCCAATCCCTCTGCTCCAATCCCGACCTCACCATCAAGCCAGCGGATAAAGGGGGCGCAGTGGTAGTCTGGCGCACTGACCTCTACATCGCTGAAGCCAAACGCCAACTCGAGGACACCTCTTCCTACCGCCCCCTTGACCATGACCCCACCCCCCATCACCAAACCATCATCTCCCAGACCATACAGAACCTCATCACCTCAGGAGATCTCCCACCCACAGCTTCCAACCTCATAGTCCGGGAACCCCGCACTGCCCGGTTCTACCTCCTTCCCAAGATCCACAAGCCTGACCACCCTGGCCGACCCATTGTCTCAGCATGCTCCTGCCCCACTGAACTCACCTCTACCTACCTCGACACTGTCCTATCCCCCCTAGTCCAGGAACTCCCCACATACGTTCGAGACACCACCCACGCCCTCCACCTCCTCCAAGACATCCGTTTCCCCGGCCCCCAACGCCTCATCTTCACCATGGATATCCAATCCCTCTACACCTCCATCCGCCATGATCAGGGCCTCCAAGCCCTCCATTTTTTCCTCTTCAGACATTCCTAACAGTACCCTTCCACCGACACTCTCATTCGTTTGGCCGAACTGGTCCTCACCCTTAACAATTTCTCCTTTGAATCCTCCCCCTTCCTCCAGACCAAAGGGGTAGCCATGAGCACACGTATGGGCCCCAGCAATGCCTGTCTCTTTGTTGGCTACGTAGAACAGTTGATCTCCCGTAATTACACCGGCACCACTCCCCACCTCTTCGTCCGCTACATTGATGACTGCATTGGCGCCACCTCGTGCTCCCGCGAGGAGGTTGAGCAATTCATCAACTTCACCAACACATTCCACCCTGACCTTAAATTTACCTGGACCATCTCTGACACCTCCCTCCCCTTCCTGGACCTCTCCATCTCCATCAGTGACGACCGACTTGACACTGACATTTTCTACAAGCCCACCGACTCCCACAGCTACCTGGATTACACCTCTTCCCACCCTATCTCTTGCAAAAATGCCATCCCATATTCCCAATTCCTCCGCCTCCGCCGTACCTGCTCCCAGGAGGACCAGTTCCACCGTAGAACATACCAGATGGCCTCCTTCTTTAGAGACTGCAATTTCCCTTCCCACGTGGTTAAAGATGCCCTCCAACGCATCTCGTCCACATCCCGCACCTCCGCCCTCAGACACAACCCCTCCAACCACAACAATGACAGAACGCCCCTGGTGCTCACCTTCCACCCTACCAACCTTCGCATAAACCAAATCATCCGCCGACATTTCCGCCACCTCCAAACAGACCCTACCACCAGGGATATATTTCCCTCCTCACCCCTCTCCGTCTTCCGCAAAGACCGTTCCCTCCGTGACTACCTGGTCAGGTCCACGCCCCCCTACGACCCACCCTCCCATCCTGGCAATTTCCCCTGCCACCGCAGGAACTGTAAAACCTGTGCCCACACCTCCTCCCTCACCTCCATCCAAGGCCCTAAAGGAGCCTTCCACATCCATCAAAGTTTTACCTGCAAATACACTAATATCATTTATTGTATCCGTTGCTCCCGATGCGGTCTCCTCTACATTGGGGAGACTGGGCGCCTCCTAGCAGAGCGCTTTAGGGAACATCTCCGAGACACCCGCACCAATCAACCAAACCGCCCCGTGGCCTAACATTTCAACTCCCCCTCCCACTCTGCCGAGGATATGGAGGTGCTGGGCCTCCTCCACCTCTGCTCCCTTACCACCAGACGCATGGAAGAAGAACGCCTCATCTTCCGCCTCGGAACACTTCAACCCCAGGGCATCAATGTGGACTTCAACAGCTTCCTCATTTCCCCTTCCCCCACCTCATCCTAGTTTCTAACCTCCAGCTCAACACTGTCCCCTTGACTTGTCCGGACTTGTCTGACCTGCCCAGCTCCTTTTCCACCTATCCACTCCACCCTCTCCTCCCTGACCTATCACCTTCATCTCCTCCCCCACTGATCTATTGTACTCTATGCTACTCTATCCCCCCCCCACCCTCCTCTAGCTTATCTCTCCACGCTTCAGGCTCTCTGCCTTTATTCCTGATGAAGGGCTTTTGCCCGAAACGTCGATTTTGCCTGTCCTCGGATGCTGTCTGAATTGCTGTGCTCTTCCAGCACCACTGATCCAGTACAAAGATGGTAAGTCTACCTCCTAGCTTTGTAAGTTGGAGATCTCTACAGACGTAAATTTATAGCGATGGGCTGTAGAAATGTGTCATGATCCAGAGCTGACTGATCTTCAGTGAAAATTCTTGGTAAGTTTTTACTGGTGCTTACCACCAAATTGCTACAAAGACATGAGATGCCTCAATGATAGACTGTGTCACAGTAGACTGATAATCTGTTATTGTTTGCTGCTTTATGCAATGGTACTTAAGTTAGCTTTCAAAACGAAACAATGAAATGTGGGTCATATGACACTGAAGAATTCAACAATCTAACATTTATGATAGATTTGGTATCTAGATATGTAGATTACAATCATAGGTACTCGTGTGCCTGAGCCAGCTTCCATGAGAGTGTCATGCTTCAGCAGAGCTCAGTAAGATGGAGTCTGAGAACTTCATACCATTTGGACACATGCTGTGATACAGTGATGACATCCTGAACATGTCCCTCAAAATGAGGTTGCACATTTGTTGTGAAAAATTCTGTCCTCTCAAAGGGACATTTTTCTGTGGAATCCCAATTGCTTTTGTGGTTTTAAGGTTCAGAGATGAAGTGATTAAAAATCTATTTTTAAAAAATGAACATATGGTTATGTGAAATTTTGAGAAATTTTGACTGTTTCTTTAATGGCAGTTTTATTGAAAACAAAAATCAAAGTACATAAATATGTATTTGAATACCCTCACTAAATGATTAATTATTTTTCTTCAGTGTTAGAAATTACATATTCTATCATTAATGCAAACCAGCTTGGAATCTGGCTTCAATATTACCATGCTTCAATAAATTACTGAGAAATTTATCTTAGTAGACATTCTCTTTGCTTCACTGAGAGTACTCAATTATTGTCCAGAGGAACACACCCACTTATTGTCATGGAGTTATACAGCACAGAAACAGATCTTTCAATCCAACTCATTCATTCTGACCAGATATCCTAAATTAATCTAGTCCCATTTGCCAGCTTTTGGCCCATATCCCTCTAAACCCTTCCTATTCATATACTCATCCAGATGCTTTTTAAATGTTGCAATTGTACCTGCCTCCACCACTTCCTCTGGCAACTCATTCCATACATCAATGTGTGAAAATATTGCCTCTTAGGTCCCTTTTATATCTTTCCCCTCTCAGCTTAAACCTATGCCCTCTAGTTTTGGACTCCCCTACACTGGGAAAAAAACCCTTGTCTATTTACCCTATCTATGCCCTTCATGATTTTATAAAACTCCATAAGGTCACCCCTCAATCTTCAATGCTGCAGGGAAAATAGCCCTGGCCAACTCAGTCTCTCCTTACAGCTCAAACTCTCCAAACCTGGCAATTTGTTCTGAACCCTTGAACACAGTATTCCAAATGTGGCCTAACCAATGTGCTTAACCGAATGCAGAAAAATTAAGTGTAGCATTATAAACTCAATCGTTAAGATCTTCATGGAAAATTGATGATAGAAGCGAAACAAAAAGTGCTTGACAGTTGGAAAGAGTTTGTGTTATATGTGGAAGTGCCAGATAAAAAGCAGTCAGATCTAGGTGAGTATGTATAAAGTACTTCCTGGTGGTACATGTAAATCTTTGACTATAAGCTTTGGGCTTTGAGGAACAAATGGGGACCCAGGAAGTGAGAGAAACTCATACAGCAAATAGCGAGAAAAGTTGTTTGAGGAATTTTTAGAAATGCACACATGGGGAATGTAAATCCAATGATGCATTATTTTTGCAAGGGCAATGATTTCAGAGAAGTATTTTTAAATCCTCCAGAGAAATTAAAATGACAGAAGGGAAATTTTGAAGATTAAATAAGTGCATTCATGAATTAAATGAAATATCCAGAGTGTGGTATTTATCAGTTAGGTCTGTCTCACTAAAAAGCTGGTTGTTTTCAGCTGAAAGCAGCATTGGTGTATTAGAGCAGTGAAGAGAAACTAGAAAGCCTTTTCTTAATGCATGTAGACAATTTCCTGACTGCAGGAGGTGGGGTTGATCTGAAGCACTTGGTAGAGGAGCAAATGCTTAATGTTATGCACTGGATATTGTTTAAGCAGACTGCTTCATTTAGATGGTGTCAGGCTTCTTGATTATTAGAGTTACAAAAGCTTAAATATTGGAGAATACTCCATCATATTCTTACACATGCTTTGTAGATGGTGGTGAGGCTTTTAGGAATCACGAGGTGAGTCATTTATCATTGAAGACTCAATTTCTGAATGCTCATGTAGCCATAGGATTTGTGTGACTAGAACAATTACGTTTCTAGTCAGTTGTCACACAAAAATGGTGATGGTAGGGGAACTGATAATATTAAGGTCACTAAAGGTCAAGGCGAGGTGGTTAGAATTTTTTTCTGGTTGGAAATGGTCATTTATGTCACTTGAATGGCAGAAAATATTGGTAGCCACATATCAGCCCATATCTGAGTTTATCTCGTTCTTGATGCATGCAGGGACAGGCTGCTTCATTATCTGAAGAATTGCAAATGGAACTGAACATTATACAATCATCAGTGAGCATCCTCAGTGCTGACCTTTATGGTGAAGGGAATCAGTTTATTCGCAGAAAAATAACGTCTCATCAGTCAGCAAAAAAAAATATTCTTGCTGCCTTCCTAAATACTTAATGACAAACAAACTCACAAACTTGGATATCTTGATTAGATTTTATACAAGGGGTGTGCTCCCTCAGGAAGAGAAGGGAATGTTACAAATGCAGGAAACCAAACTCTACGTGTGCAAACTCCTCGATGGCAGCTCCTGCCATTTTCCTTCATAGTGATAAGATCACATGACCTATCAGGTCATCAGACATTTCTTCACTTGCAACCTGTGGGAAATTACCTATTTATTTTATCTGAAGAAAATTGCATCCCATTAATGAAAATTCTGTATTTGTACTTTGTGCAGAAATTGACTGTTATCGAAGCAGACTTCCTGCTCAAAGCAAAGGAATTAAAATAAAGCTTTGTCTCATTTATTGATGCAATTAAACAAGGTGTCTTATTTTTTGCCAGTTTATTCATCTCAAACAGGCCTGCAAGCATATATAATGGCTGAGTTTGTTTTTGTGTGATTTTTAAAGTAGCATTGCAACCTTTCTTTATCATTAAATTACTGACTCAGGTATTGGGACAATGGGGGTCAAATTTAATAGTACCCAAAAATGGAAAGGTGGAACATGATGAATAGATAAATTACACAGTGTGATGCATGTGGCAGACTAACTTTGTACTGGCTGCTCATTTTAATTACTTCAGCATCCAGTCAGTTCACTACCTTGCAGTCAATACTGTGAGTGACCAGAACCAGTTAAAGGCTACCTGCTAGTACTGCTTGAAGTTAGCCTACACCTCTCAAGAAGCTGGTGAATTACTATTGACTGTGCTGCAGAAAGGGTGTCCTAGGAAATGGTGAAGAATGGCATAACAACACAGAGAGTGGCTTCCTGGTGAATTAGAGTGGCTTCTTGTCCTTTCTGCCCCCTCTGCAAATGGGGCATTTGCAGAGGGGGCAGAAAGGACAAGAGATGCAGAGTATTGACAGGGCTCTTGGAATTTTTTTTTACAAACAGTGGTTTGGGCTGTAGCGCAATGCGATTCATAAAACTCATGATATTTTAACTGATCATATGACTGAAATCAGTAATGAAGAACACACCAGTCTGGAATGAGTGAAGAGAGTCATCTGACCACAACAGAGAGCTGTATTTGATAACTTAACATGCACAGATATAAATTAGAGCGCTATGGCAAATAAGGAGTATAAGAATCTTAGTTAGTAAGAGGGAAGGAGAAACCTCAGGACAGTAAAGAAACAAACACCCGCAGCCTGAGATACTCTAGATTAGTATCTCAATGTACAGATAGCAATACTGGATCAAAGCAGGGGCCACGGTTACTCAATTCATCCCACTCTCTGCGCGGCATAAGACATTTTATATTTCCTCATTATTGCTGTGATAATAACTTTCAGGCATGAGCAGAAGAGGGGTTTGTTAGTAATCAAGAGAGAGTCAGAAGTGGTTTCAGAACAACAAGTGGCATTTTACTACTGTAATTAAATCTATTCATTGACTGGTCCCATTATAAGAACATAAGCACAGAAGAAAAAGCAGCAGGAGTAGGCCGTCTGGCCCTTCGAGCCTGCTTCGCCATTCAATAAGGTCATGGCTGATCTTTTCATGGCCTCAACTCCACATACCCGCCCTCTTACCATAACCCTTAATTCCTTTACTGTTCAAAAATTATTTATCTTAGCTTTTAAAAACATTTACTGAGGAAGCCTCAACCACTCCAATTTGCAGAGAACTCCATAGATTCACAACCCTCTGGGTGAAGAAGTTCCTTCTCAATTCAGTCCTTGATTTAAATTTGAGGCTATGTCCTCTTATCCTAGTTTAACCCACCAGTGGAAACATCCGCTGTACTCCTCTCTTATCTATTCCCTTCATAATTTTAGATGTTTCCATAAGATGTCCCCACATTCTTCTAAATTCCAATGAATATAATCCCAGTCTACTCAATGTCTCCTCATCAGCCAATGCCCTGAACTTCAGAATCAACCTGGTGAACCTGGTCTGTACTCCCTCCAGTGCCAGTACATGTTTTCTCAAGTAAGGAAACCAAAATTGTGCACAGTACTCCAGGTGTGGTCTCACCAGCACCCTGTACTGGTGAGAACATAACCTTGCTGCTTTTAAACTCAATCCTTTAACAATGAAGGACAAAATTCCATTTCCCATCTTAATTACCTGTTGCATCCGCAAATCAACCTTCTGTGATTCATGCACAAGGACACCCCTCTGCAATTTTTTTCACCATTAAGTAATAGTCCTTTTTAGTGTTTTTCCCATCAAAATGGATGACTTCACATTTATTAACATTGTACTCTATCTGCCAGACTTTTGCCCACTCACATAAACTATCCATGTTCCTTTGCAACATTTTGCAGTCCTCTGTATACTTTGCTCTAAAACTCACCTTAGTGTCATCTGCATTGACCCACTATATATGGTTTAAAAATGTGTTGCTGGAAAAGCGCAGCAGGCAGCATATGCCCGAAACGTCGATTCTCCTCCTTTAAGACCATAAGACCATAAGACATGGGAGCGGAAGTAAGGCCATTCGGCCCATCGAGTGGGCATTTCAACTCCACTTACCCGCATTCTCCCCGTAGCCCTTAATTCCTTGTGACATCAAGAATTTATCAATTTCTGCCTTGAAGACATTTAGCGTCGCAGCCTCCACTACACTCTGTGGCAATGAATTCCACAGGCCCACCACTCTCTGGCTGAAGAAATGTCTCCGCATTTCTGTTCTGAATTTACCCCCTCTAATTCTAAGGTTGTGTCCATGGGTCCTAGTCTCCTCACCTAACGGAAACAATTTCCTAGCATCCACCCTCTCCAAGCCATGTATTATCTTGTAAGTTTCTGTTAGATCTCCCCTTAATCTTCTAAACTCCAATGAATATAATCCCAGGATCCTCAGCCGTTCCTCATATGTTAGACCTACCATTCCAGGGATCAATCGTGTGAATCTCCGCTGGACATGCTCCAGTGCCAGTATGTCTTTCCTGAGGTGTGGGGACCAAAACTGGGCACAGTACTCCAAATGGGGCCTAACCAGAGCTTTATAAAATCTCAGTAGCACATCAGTGCTTTTATATTCCAACCCTCTTGAGATAATTGACAACATTGCATTCGCTTTCTTAATCACGGACTCAACCTGCATGTTTACCTTTAGAGAATCCTCAACTAGCACTCCCAGATCCCTCTGTACTTTGGCTTTACGAATTTTCTCACCGTTTAGAAAGTAATCCATGCTTCTATTCTTTTTTCCAAAGTGCAAGACCTCGCACTTGCTCACATTGAATTCCATCAGCCATTTCCTGGACCACTCCTCCAAACTGTCTAGATCCTTCTGCAGCCTCCCCACTTCCTCAGTACTACCTGCCTGTCCACCTAACTTTGTATCATCGGCAAACTTCGGTAGAATGCCTGATGCTGCCTGACCTGCTGCGCTTTTCCAGCAACACATTTTTAAGCTCTGATCTCCAGCATCTGCAGTCCTCACTTTTTCCACTATATATGGTGCCCAACTCCAAATCATCTATGTGAATTGTGAATAATTGTGGTCCCAACAGTGATCCCTGAGGCACACCACTAGTCACTGATTGCCAACCCGAAAAGCACTCATTTATCCCAACTCTTTGCTTCCTGTTAGTTAACCAATCTTCTATCCATGCTAATATATTGTCCTTAACATCATGCATCTTTATCTTATGCAGCAGCCTTTTGTGCAGCATCTTATCAAAGACCATTTCAAAATCGAGATACACCACGTCTACTGGGTCCCCATTGTCCACCGTGCTTGTAATGTTTTCATTGAATTCCAGTAGAATTATCTCTGATACTGTACAGAAACACTTTTTCCATTGGATAAACGGATGCATTTAATTTGTTCAGAGGTCTGCTCTCAGTGGCAGCAGTGCATACAATTCTCAGGAACTCACCAAGGCCCCTTCAATAGCACCTTCTCGATCTGTGACTGTTATCACTTCGAAGGACAAGAGCAGCAGATGCATGAGAGGACCATCACATGCTAGTTCCCTCCAATACACAACATCCTAACTTGGAACTATATCATTATCTCAGAGTCAAAGATCTGGAACTCCCTTCCTAACAGCACGACACCTATACTGTATCTGTTCAAGAAGAGGGCTCATCTCCATCCAACTGGGGAGAGGCTGTGAAAGCTGGCCTATACAACAATTATATGAATTAATAATTAAAAAGAAACGCTATTATTATTCTGGAAATCTTGTAGGCAAGCTCTGAAGAACACCTTCTGATCAATGCAAGCAATTATACCACATCAGAATTATGTCAATGTCATCATCAATGATATGAGCTAGAGGTTTTATGCTTTTATTGTCTTGCTCTTTGCTTCATTGCTTACGTTTTTCTTGGGCATCATCATTTGGGTTTGAAAGAGGTCTAAAAGTTTGAAAGCTGCCACACTTTAAATCTGTTTGCAGGTCTAAACAGTCTTGTGATTGTATATAACCTTCACTTTAATGGAAAGGAATCCCTTGTGGTTTCCTAATGTTCTGTGTTAACCCAGGCTAGCATGGATTTCTGTATGTGTGCAGTCAGTGATGTCCTGTGGCTGTGGAAAAGCACCTAAATAGGCAGAAAAAAGTACTGCATATTTTGACTGTGCATTACAGATAACCTTAACATCAGTGCCAGCCCTGGCACACATCCCATCAATGACCTGGCATGTGTAGGCAGTTGATTCAGAGATCCTGGCTATGGTTCAAGCAGTAGCATGGAAGGATTCAGAGTCAAAATTGTTGAGGGTGGTGGTCAATTTCACAGACACTGGTCATGTGTGGTAACCAGGTGCAACAAAAAAGCAAGTTTACTTCTGTGTGACCGCAAATGACATGGAAATCTGAGCCATTGGAGATACTATTGTTCTGAGAGGCACAGGCTGAGTATATCCTGTAATGTAGTGTCTCTTATGAGCCCAATCCTTCGACTGTTCCCCTTTGCTGACCACATCAAGCTGTTGTACCTGCTCGTGGATCATCTTGTTTCCCACTAAGGTTCAATCTCAGGCATGAAATGGCACCACCCATTCTGATCTTGGTTATAGGGACCTTCAAATTGCAGAAATTTATCTGTTACCCCAAATTCACTCAACTGATCAATTCCTGGTAGATTGTAATAAAGCAGCTGTGATTGCTGAGTATATATAACTATATGTCACAATCCCCATGATTTGAAACCTGGGTGAATCTGGTCCAGAAATTTGCAGCCTTATGACAGAGAAGTAATATTAAAATATTTGACGCTGCAACAGTGGCCCTAGTTTACTCTATTGCAGAATATTGCCTTTGTTTTTGGTTCAGCAATCACCACACAAGTTTCAAGGACATACATATATGTTACCATGAAGACAGTGTCGTGTACTCTAGTGAAGTGGATCCAAGTGCTGTCGGATGTATTCCCACTTGCTATTTAATGAGATGCCATTATGCTCTCATTCACAAAGTTTGAAATATTCACCATGAAAACATCAAAAATTGCAGCAGCCATCTGGAAAACAGCAACTCACATTAATTCACTATTGAGATCAACAGAATCATGTTTGTAATTGTTACTTAAAATTAATTCAGCCAGGAAACATTTTTTAAAAAGGGTGTTTTATCACACGGTGCACCTGTTCCACCTTTGGATTTCAGGGATATCAGACCTGATTAGTTTTTTTGCATTTATGTTTACTAATACTTATAATTTTTCTTTTAAGAAACAAAAAAGAGTTCAGCAATAGTTAGAATGTGAAAAATTATGAATAGAGTATTACATCACTTATAAACCTGTGTGATATGGGTCTAATGATGGGGTCTAGGGCCGTGCCGTAGCTGATACTACTGCCCCACAGTGCAAGGGACCTGGGTTCAATTCCAGCATTGGATGACTGTCTGTGTGAATCATAGAATCCCTGCAAAGTGTAAACAGGCTATTTGGCCCAACAAGTCCACACCAACCCTCTGAATAGTAACCCACCCAGGCCCTTTCCCCTACCCTATTACTCTGCATTTACCCCTGGCTAACCTACACATCCCTGAACACTATGTGCAATTTAGCATGGCCAATTCACCTAATCTGCTCATTTCTGGATTGTGGGAGGAAACCCATGCAGACACGGGGAGAACATGCAAACTCTACACAGACAGTCGCCCGAGGCTGGAATTGAACCCGAGTCCCTGGCGCTATGAGACAGCAGCATTAACCACTAAGCCACTGTGCCACCTTTCAAACATAAAGCATTTGCACGTTCTCCGTGTGTCTGTATGGGTTCCTTCGAGATGCACTGCTTTTCTTGCATAGTCCAAAAATGTGCAGGTTAGGTGGATTGGCTACTAGGGCGGCACAGTGGCTCAGTGGTTAGTACTGCTACCTCACAGTGCCAGGGACCCGGGTTTGATTCCAGCCTCGGGCGGCTGCCTGTGTAGACTTTGCACATTTTCCCCGTGTCTGCATGGATTCCCTCCGGGTGTTCCTGTTTCCTCCCACAATTCAAAGATGTGCAGGTCAGGTGAATTGGCCATGCTAGATTGCCAATAGTGTAAGGTACATTAGTCAGGGGTAAATATAGGGTAAGGGAATGGGTCTGGGTGGGTTATCCTTTGGAGAATCGGTGTGGTCTTGTTGGGTCGAAGGGCCTGTTTCCATACTGTAGGGAATCTAAATTGCCCGTAGCATGCAGGAATATGTAGGCTAGGTGGGTTAGCCATGGGAAATGTGGGGTTACAATAGGGTTGAGGTCTGGGTGGGGTGCTCTTTGGAGGGTCAGTTTGGACTTGATAGGCTGAATGGCCTCTTGCCACACTGTAGGGATTCTATGATTATAGAATAGAAATTTTCATAGAACAGTACATTGTTTTTCTGCTTAAAACTATATAAATAAAGATTTTTGGAATGCAAATAAATATGGGAAACAGGTGGTGGGAGGTTAATAATGTACTTTAACTTGACTTCTGTACGGTCCGTGGCAATAGAACTTCAAGCATTAGGCTGCAGAGCTCCTCCAGTTCTTGTTTGTGATCCCATCATAAACACAACCTTCCCACCTTTCTGTTCTTGTTTTCATTTTTCATGTTTAGGACTGATAACTGTAGTTAAATTGAATTCTTGAAATCAGTTAGGGAAAGAAGCACTACATCCCATTCTTATCTATTATTGCATTCAGCACTTAAAAAAACCATGTAAACTGGCAAATTGCTACCTCCAACTTATCGTCACTAAATTGAGCATAGCAGTGATGCTAATGTCATGTTGTTATGAACATATAACTGATTCCCTGGGCGTACTTTTTACGCAAGAGATAAAAATAGTCTCCTGCCCTGCACCTAAAGTCAGCATTTAGCACAGTATCTCAGTGGTTAGCACTGCTGCCTCACAGCATTAGGGACCCGGGTCTAATTCCAACCTCGGGCAACTGTCTGTGTGGAGTTTGCACATTCTCCCCGTGTCTGTGTAGGTTTCCTCTGGATGGTCTGGTTACCTCCCACAGTCCAAAAATGTGCAGTTAAGGTGGATTGGCCGGGTTTAATTGCCCATAGTGTCCAGGGTAAGCAGATCAGATGGATTGACAAAGATCTGTGGGCACATAGCAGGATAGTTGAAGGAGGTAGTGAGCTCTGGAGTGCAAGATTTGCTTCCAATTTTTCTCCCTCTTCCCCCTCATTCTACCTCATCACAAAGATGTTAGAACTCACAGTGTGATGTAACTTGATGGTCAACTTATCACCACTCTGGACAACTGGTGGAAAGCTCGACCATACCAATATAGCCAGTGCTACTGGTCTTCAAGGAGAGCATTGGAATATCTACAAAGCACTTTTTTTGCCATCTCCGGCTTCCAAGATTTGAGATTACAGTGTGGGAGAAATTATATTGTTAGAGTTTATCTGAATACGTCATTGCAGGAAAGAAATGTCTAACAACACACTGAGAGGGCAAAAACCAGTGGAAGCAGGTGGCTTACAGAAGGATCCTCAACCCCATGAGGAGAAAATGCTTGATTTGGCCAGAGAAGAGGGTGATTGCTCATGTGGGAACACAGAGACCCCAAAAGGAAACCAACTGACTGAGCCTTATTGAGCTGGACTGCTCTCCCAGCAACACTGGTGTTAACTCATCCTTAACCAGCACAAGCTTTTATGGTTTTTACATAAATAATTCCCTCTCTTCATTTACACAGCACTATCAGCATTCAATGAACCTCTGCCAATAAGAGGCAGGGGCTTTAATCTAATCTTGGTGGGTACTCTTTCTAGATTAGGCTTGAAAACATAATCTGGTGAGCATATCACTGACATATCTTTGCAGCTGGCCAAGGGAGAAGCACGCCGGGTCAGTGGCACAGCAGACTGCCAGAGGGCAGGCACCTGCCCGGCCACAAACACAAGATGTTCCCATGGTCTCGGCCACTACTGACTGTGGAAGGATGCAGACAGGCACAGCAACAGGACGCAGGTTTGTCAGAGGCACTCAGCAAACTGAACCAATGGATGGAGGAGTCCACAAACATTGTTAGCATCATACCTGGTTCCAGCATGTGTGTGTCTGGCTATCTCCATGGACAGGCTTACTACTGTCATAGAGACTCAGGTCCAGCATACTCATTGTTTGCTAGATGTGAGCACAAGCATTCACTCCATTGCTGTCATCAGTTGTGCTCAGCAGCAATGGTTAGGCAAAAGGGGGTCAGGGGACTTTAACTCCATTTCAGGTGTCCCTTTCTCTTCATGAAACAGGCTGGTGTCAGAAAGCATCCATTGAGAAGAGCAGTCACACTAAGGCGATTCCCTTTGAAAATCTCCATCTCTCGTCATGCCAGTGATGCCAAACCGGCAAAAGGGCAAGCTGAGGCAGGTGAGTTTGCATTCAGGCAGGACATTCGCAGCAAGCCTGGGCTCTTTATGCCCATAAAGGGGTTTTCCAAGCCAACAGAGCCAACAACAGAGCAGGCTCCCTTCGCCCCTGCTTGGACTTCGGGACTTCACTTGGATGTAATGGGACAGAAAGGAAGAATCCAACTTACTGTGCACATATAGGTTTTCCCAACATCCATTTTCCTCTTCACTCAGGAGAATGGAAAATTCCACCCATAGTCTTCCTTTGCCTGCTCTGTTGTGGAGGATGTTTCAGATTGCACTTAGTCTGTCATCTTCCCTTAGTCTTATTGCTAAGGATGGCCCTATCAAGAGTAAATAACTCCCAACAGATAGATCACTGGAATGCATACGCCTCTCCGGTATATTCAGCTGGTGACCTGCAGAGATGACCCTCATTTAGTAATGTCCGTTTAGGCCCTAACCTAAACCAATCATACAGCATGGTCAACCATCAAGATTAATACTGGTACCTAGGGAAAACACTGGAGGCGCTGGTCATTTGGAATACACAGCAGGTCTATCAGCATTTGTGGAAACAAACACAGTTAAAATTTTAAGTCCATGATCCGCCCCTTAGATCAAGAAATGTGACAGGTTTCAAGCAAATGAAGGGTCAAAAGAGGGTATAGTTGGAGTGTGATATGGAGAACTAAAGGGAAATCCTGTAAGAGGATGGAATACCAGACTGTATGGTCCAAATCTTACGACCATCATTAGAATTCAGGGATATAAAGCCAAAAAATGTGAGTGTAAACATTGAACATAGAGCATAGAAAAGTACAGCGAGATGGATTCTCAGAACAGCTGGTGCTGGAGCCGACCAGGGAGAAGGCAATTCTGGATCTGGTATTGTGCAACAAACCAGAATTGATCAGGGACCTTGAAGTGCAGGAGCCATTAGGAGGTAGTGACCATAATACAATAAGCTTCAATCTGCAATTTGAAAGGGAGAGGGTACAATCGGAAGTGACAATATTTCAGTTGAATAAAGGGAACTATGGAGCTATGAGGGAGGATCTGGCCAAAGTTCAATGGTGCAATACCTTAGCAGGGATGACAGTGGAGGAACAATGGCAGATATTTCTGTGTATAATGCAGAAGATGCAGGATCAGTTCATTCCAAAAAGGAAGAAAGATCCTATGAGGAGGCATGGGCGGCCGTGGCTGACGAGGGAAGTTAAGAAATATGTAAAGTTAAAAGAGAAAAAGTATAACATAGCAAAGATGAGTGGGAAAACTGAGGACTGGGAAACTTTTAAAGAACAACAGAGGATTACTAAGAAGGAAATACGCAGAGAAAAAATGAGATATGAAGGTAAACTGGCCAAAAGTATAAAGGAGGATAGTAAAAGCTTTTTTAGGTATGTGAAAGGGAAAAAAATGGTTAAGACTAAAATTGGGCCCTCGAAGACAGAAACAGGGGGATATATTACGGGGAACAAAGAAATGGCAGAAGAGTTGAATTGGTACTTCAGATCTGTATTCACTGGGGAAGACACAAGCAATCTCCCTGAGTTAACAGTGGCTGAAGGACCTGAACTGAAGGGAATTTATATTTGCCAGGAATTGGTGTTGGAGAGACTGTTAGGTCTGAAGGCTGATAAGTCCCCGGGGCCTGATGGTCTACATCCCAGGGTACTGAAGGAGGTGGCTGTAGAAATCATGGATGCATTGGTGATTATTTTCCAGAGTTCGATAGATTCGGGATCAGTTCGTGCGGATTGGAGAGTGGCTAATGTTGTACCACTTTTTAAGAAAGGAGCGAGAGAGAAAGCAGGAAATTATAGACCAGTTAGTCTGACCTCAGTGGTGGGAAAGATGCTGGAGTCTATTATAAAGGATGAAATTATGACATATCTGGATAGCAGTAACAGGATAGGTCAGAGTCAGCATGGATTTATGAAGGGGAAATCATGCTTGACTAATCTTCTGGAACTTTTTGAGGATGTAACTCTGAAGATGGACAAGGGAGATCCAGTGGATGTAGTGTTCCTGGGCTTTCAAAAAGCCATTGATAATGTCCTACATAGGAGGTTAGTGAGCAAAATTAGGGTGCATGGTATTGGGGGCAAAGTACTGACTTGGATTGAAAATTGGTTGGCTGACAGGAAACAAAGAGTAGTGATAAACTACTCTTCGGAATGGCAGGCGGTGACCAGTGGGGTACCGCAGGGATCAGTGCTGGGACCGCAGCTTTTTACAATATATATTAATGATATAGAAGATGGTATTAATAGTAACATTAGCAAACTTGCTGATGATACAAAGCTGGGTGGCAGGGTGAAATGTGAGGAGGATGTTAAGAGATTACAGGGTGACCTGGACAGGTTAGGTGAGTGGACAGATGCATGGCAGATGCAGTATAATGTGGATAAATGTATGGTTATCCACTTTGTTGGCAAGAACAGGAAGGCAGATTACTACCTAAATGGAGTAAAGTTAGGTAAAGGGGCAGTACAAAGAGATCTGGGTGTTCTTGTACACCAGTCAATGAAGGCAAGCATGCAGGTACAGCAGGTAGTGAAGAAGGCTAATAGCATGCTGGCTTTCATAACAAGAGGGATTGAGTATAGAAGAAAAGAGGTTCTTCTGCAGCTGTACAGGGCCCTGGTAAGACTGCATCTGGAATATTGTGTGCAGTTCTGGTCTCCAAATTTGAGGAAAGACATTCTGGCTATTGAGGGAGTGCAGCGTAGGTTCACGAGGTCAATTCCTGGAATGGCGGGACTATCTTATGTTGAAAGATTGGAGCTTGTATACCCTTGAGGTTAGAAGACTGAGAGGGGATCTGATTGAGACGCATAAGATTATTAAAGGATTGGATACTTTGGAGGCAGGAAACGTGTTTCCGCTGATGGGTGAGTCCTGAACCAGAAGACATAGCTTAAAAATAAGGGGTAGGCCATTTAGGACAGAGATGAGGAGAAACTTCTTCACCCAGAGAGTGGTGGGTGTGTGGAATGCTCTGCCCCAGAGGGCAGTGGAGGCCCAGTCTCTGGATTCATTTGAGAAAGAGTTGGATAGAGCTCTCAAGGATAGTGGAATCAAGGGTTATGGAGATAAGGCAGGAACAGGATACTGATTAGGAATGATCAGCCATGATCATAATGAATGGTGGTGCAGGCTTGAAGGGCAGAATGGCCTACTCCTGCACCTATTGTCTATTGTCTACATTGTCTATTAACAGACACTTTGGCCCACGAGGTTACGCTGAGGATTATTCCTAATCTAAAATAAAATAACCTAACCTATGCATCCCTCAATTCACTGCTATCCATGTGCATGTCCAGCAATTGCTTAAATGTCCCTAATTACTCTGCTTCCACCACCACCACTGGCAACGCATTCCTTGCATTCATAACTCCCTGCGTAAAGGACCTACCTCTGACGTCTCCCCTATACCTTCCTCCTAATATCTTAAAACTATGACCCCTCGTACCAGTCAATCCTGCCCTGGGTAAAAGTCTCTGGCTATTGACTTCTCATTACCTTGTATACCTCGATCAGGTCACCTCTCTTCCTCTTTCTCTCCAGAGAAAAAAGTCCGAGCTTCCTCAACCTCTGTTCATAAGACAAGCCCTCCAGTCCAGGCAGCATCCTGGTAAACCTTTTTTGCACCATCTCCAAAGCCTCCGTATCTTTCCTATAGTAGGGCGACCAGAACTGGACACAATATTCCAAGACGGGGTCTTGTAGAGCTGCAGCCAAACCTCGCAACTCTTAAACTTAATCCCCCTGTTAATGAAAGACAAAGCACCATATGCTTTCTTAACAACCCTATCGACTTGGGTGGCAACTTTGTGGGATCTATGCACTTGGACATCAAGATCCCTCTGTTCTTCCACACTGCCAAGAATCCTGTCTTTAATCCTATATTCAGCACTCAAGTTTGATCTTCCAAAATGCATTACTTCACATTTATCCAGTTTGAACTCCATCTGCCATTTCTCAGCCCAGCTCTGCATCCTGTTTATATCACACTGCAGCCTGCAACAGCCCTCGATACTATCAACGGCACCTCCAACCTTTGTGTCATTGGCAAATTTATGAACCCACCCTTTAACCTCCTCATCCAAGTCATTTATAAAAACTACAAAGAGCAGAGGCCCAAGAACAGAGCCCTGCGGGACACCACTCACCACTGACCTCCAGGCAGAATACTTTCCATCTACAACCACTTTCTACTTTCTGTCAGCCAACCAAGTCTGAATCCAGATAGCCAAATCTCCATGTATCCCAAATCTCCTGACTTTGTGAATGAGCCTAATATGGGGAACCTTATCAAATGCCTTGCTGACGTCCATATACGCCACATGCACTGCTCGACCTTCGTCGACCTGTCTCATCACCTCCTCAAAGAACTCAATAATATTTGTGAGGCATGATCTGTCCCTCACAAAGCCATGCTGACTGCCTTTAATCACACTATGCTTTTCCAAATAGTCATAAATCCTAATCTTCAGAAATCTTTCCAAAACCTTGCTGACCACAGACGTAAGACTGACTGGTCTGTAATGACCAGGGATTTCCCTATTAACCTTCTTGAAAAGAGGAACAACATTTGTCTCCCTCCAATCCTCCGGTATGACTCCCGTGGAAAGTGAGGAAACAAAGATCTTCGCCAGTGGCTTAGCAAATTCCTTTCTCGCTTCCTGGAGCAACCTACGATAAATCAGGTCTGGCCCTGGGAACTTATCAATCTTAATGTTTGCCAAAATTTCCAGCACCTCAACTTCATCAATCCTGATCTGTTCAAGCCTGTTTGCCAGCTCTTCAAAGTTCTTATTCTCAACAAGGTCCCTTTCCTTAGTGAAAACTAAAGCAAATTCTCATTTAGGGTTTTCCCTATCTGCTCAGACTCCACATACAAATTCCCTATGCTATCCCTGACCAGCCCTACCTTCTCCCTGATCATTCTCTTATTCCTCATGTCTGAATACAATGCCTTTGGGTTCTCCTAATCCTTTCTGCCAAGCCTTTTTCGTGCCCCCGCCTGGCTCTTCTCAGTCCATTTCTGAGCTCCTTTCTAGTCAGCCTGTAATCCTTTAAAGATGATGTGGAGAAGCCAGTGGGGTGGACAAAGTTAAAAATCACACTGTACTAGTTTACAGTCCAACAGGTTTATTTAGAAGCACTAGCTTTCAGAGGACTGTTGCTTCATCAGGTAGCTGATGGATTATAAACCTGGTGTTGAGTCATTTTTAACAGTACAAACCTACAAAGCTCAGACTTTACAATAGACTAGTCATTCTCCAGAGAATTACTGCACTCAATACAGAAAAATAAGACTTTACAATACTTGTCTCCAACAGAAGCAAAGTTAAAAAAAATGTGTGAATGAAGATGGACTTTAAGTTTTGTGCACTGCCATCTGTAGATAGTGTGGTTTAGTGAGAACATCATCAAAATACTGAAAATATGAAGTGCTAGAATTAAAATAAAGCAAACATATTGAAGGGCACTGAGAGCAAAGGACCAGAGAATGTTCAGTAAAAATATTGAGCACCAAACTTAGAGTAAGATAGTGGCACTATTTACTCAAACCTTGGTGAGTGGGGGAGCAGAGCTGAAACATTAAGAGGACTAAATCTGTCAGCGAAGGAAAAGGACACATGGATCACAATGCAGTATTAATTGACCAGAGTGACATTGCCTGTCCACTTCATTGATTGCTGCATGCAGTTAACAGTAAAAACGCTGCTAAATGGGTGGATGCATCAATGGAGGCCATATTTGTAACATCATATCATCATTTGAAGCTGACCCACACTGTTAAAAAGGGACGTGTACTGCAACTGGACTAAGGTATAAAGGTAAAGTTGCAGTAGTCCTACTGGAAAATAGGGCTGGTCCCTCATTAGAGATAGGTGACTGGTGATGGTTTAACCTGAGGGTCACCATGCCTCAGGCGAAGGGAGAGGTTGTGATGGAGAGTCCTAGATGGTAGCCATAGCCAGTGCAGGACTGAACCCATGCTGTTGATATTACCCATAAGGATCGATAATTTTCCAGGAGTGAATGTAACTTGGGAATCATGAAAACTAGAATAACTTAAGAGAGAATGGCTTCAAGCACTTTGGATATTGTGCTAGGGTTCTGATTGGAGAAAATGGAAAGCAGATATCCTGTGTCCAAAGAGGACAATAGCCCTCCAGCTATACAGTCAAAAGGTAGGGGGAGGATATAGCGATGGAGGTCAAGGTCCAAGGACCATGATGCAGAGCTATAAGAAATTCAACCATCTTACATAAATGGTCAAGTTCAGTGAATGTACCTTCGAAAACACCACCAATCTTACTCACTGTCCAATTCATCACCGACCCATTACTCACCTACTGACAATCTCAATCAAGTCTTATACCTAATGTTAATATGCTTTAACTCACCGCCACACACTGTAGAACATCTCACAGCTAGCAAAACTTGCCAACTATTCCACATTGTCAACCATATTAAGTTTGTGCAAAATTTACTGACACATTTCCCTGTGAGTACGGTGGTGCATAGCCAGAGGCAGCTGATGTTACCCAGAGGCTCATAGGCACCCCTGCGCCTTCTAACCCCCCAATGACACTGCAAGCCATTATTAGAAAACCCATTGCTGTTATCGTGGCTGGGCTGAATCCATCAAAGCTGACAGAATTCACACACTCGCATCCCATTTCCCCCACATCCCACACTGTCTTTGGATTTACAGGCAACAGATGCTGTTAATTTACAGCCCCCACTTTCATTACCTCCACAATGTCTGCACTACAACATTATGCTAACTGCTTTTCCTTTCAGATACCCAGTGAATTATGTAAGAAGTAATGGAAGAAGCAAGAGAATTGATTAAAAAAAAACACAATTCTTTTTAATTCATTCATAGAATGTGGGTGTTACTGGCAAGGTCAGCATTTGTTGCTCATCCCTAATGGCACTTGAATTGAGTGGCTTGTTAGGCCATCTCAGATAGCAGTAAAGAACTGGCCACATTGCTAAGGGTCTGGAGTTATCTGTAGATCAGACAGGGATGTCAGATTTCCTTCCTTAAAGGACATTAGTAAACCAGAAATGTATGACAATAGTCAATGATAGTTGTCATGGTCACCAATACTGAGGCTAGCTTTCTGTTCCAGATTTTAAAGTGCATTTTCAATTCCACCAGCTGTCATGCTGAGATCAAAACCCATATCACTGAACGTTAACCTGGGTCTCTGGTTTATAATTCCAGTAAAATTACCATATGTATATATAAGATATATCTATTTACATATATCAAGATATCTATTATCTCTCTCCATAGATTCTATTTTTAGAATAAAGAGGTAATTTCATTTTATATGTAAATATTATATTAGGTGTGAATAGTCAAGGATTTCCTGAATCTATTATCACCTAATTGATAATTTCATCATATTTAGCTTTGGCATGTGAAATTGCCAATGAATACAATAGCGTTATAATTATTTTGGTTTTCTCAAGTTTACATAAAATTATATGGGGGAAATGTTAGGGTGGTGCATGATATCTATGTTGAGCATTAACGTTAACAGCGCATATTACGAGTTGACAATCAGTTTTATACTTGGCTCAATATTCTTTTGCAATAAAGTAAATCAAAAAGTAATTGGTTGAAGTGGAAAACAGCAGCTGCTGGTTTGGTATTGCCCATTTTGTGCTTTGATCCAAGACCCCTCTGCAGCCCGAAAGGTAAAATTAGAGGAAAGAGCCAGCATCAGTTATAGATAATGCAATGTGCTAGCTAACCAAAACAAGACCAATTTACAGGCATAACAGCAGATGGAGAGGATTGTTGTACAAACTATCATTTGTTGTTTGATTGAAGCAAACATCAAAAGTCACCAAGCGGTCAAATGATTCAGTCAGCGGAGCTTTGAAGACAGTTTGAAATAAGCTCCCTTTTTAAAAAAAATTCTATTCTAATTTAGGCATTCTGTAACTTTGTGTTGATCATTGGTAGTTCATGTGAATATAGAATTTTCTCTTTTCACCGATTGACACCAGTAATGGTTAGAGGGCAAGTTAGAGTTTGTTTTTAATTTTCATTTTCACAAGATACCACTTGACCGATGGTATCTGAAGATAAAACATAATTTTCTTGGCCAACAAACCAAATTAACATAATTCTTCAGTCTGTTAAACAAAGGATAATTATCCTGGTATGATCCTAAAATAATAATCTCAATCGACATAATAAACTTGATCAATGAGTCTGGAATGGCTAATAATTGCTTCCTGAATCATGACAACAAATTATACTCCAGCACTTTTTCCTCTGTGATGCACACAACTGTGACTTTATTAGGAGTGGGTATATTGAGTTTTTACAGCTTTTGCCATTTGCTGTACTGCATTGCCCCCATTGACAGGAGGTTGACAATACAATGTGAAAGTTTGTATCAGCGATCTTCATCATACATGGGAATGAGAATTTATAATGGGAGAAACCTGACTAGAAGTGCACAATGATATAAGACTTTTAATATTTTGGTCCATAAGACCATAAGAAATAGGATCAGAATAAGACCATTCGGCCTATCAGATCTATTCCACCATTCGATTATTGCTGATATGTTTCTCAACCTCATTCTCCCGC
This sequence comes from Chiloscyllium plagiosum, assembly GCF_037043375.1. Taxonomy (NCBI): domain Eukaryota; kingdom Metazoa; phylum Chordata; class Chondrichthyes; order Orectolobiformes; family Hemiscylliidae; genus Chiloscyllium; species Chiloscyllium plagiosum. Next base: position 54,858,622 of record NW_028270153.1, on the reverse strand, counting down.
TTCTCCTTCCAACCCTTGATCCCCTTACCAACCTAGAACATATCTATCTCTGTCTTACATATACTCAATGACTTGGCCTGCACAGTCTTCTGCGGCAATGATTTCCACAGATTCACTACTCTCTGGCTGATAAAAATTCCTCCTCATCTCAGTTATCCCTTCACTCTGAGGCTGTGCCTCACATCCTAGTCTCTCCTACTAGTGGAAACATCTTCTCCATGTCCACTCTATCCAGGTCTCTCAGTATTCTGTAAACTTTAATCAGAACCCCCCCCCATCCGTCTAAACTCCCATCAAGTACAGACCCAGAATCCTCAGCCGCTCCTCATAAGACAAAGCCCTTCATCCCCAGGATCATTCCTGTAAGCCTCCTCTGGACCCAGTCCAATGCTAACACATCCTTCCTTAGATGATGCGCCCAAAACTACTCACAATATTCCAAATGTGGTCTGGTCAGAGCCATATGCACCTCAGAAGTACATCCATGTTCTTGTATTCTAGCTCTCTTGAAATGAATGCTAACATTGCATCTGCCTTTCTTACTGCCAACTGAACCTACATCATTGAAAGAATCCTAAACTACGTCCACCAATTCCCTTTGTGCTTCAGATTTCTGAAGTCTTTCTCCATTTATAGCATAGATGACACCTCTATTCCTCCTACCAAAGTGCATAACCGCATACTTTCCCACATTGTGATCCATCTGCCACTTCTTTGCCCACTCTCCTAGCCTGTTCAGGTCCTTCTACAGCCTCCTTGCTTCCTCAACACTACCTAATTCTCTACCTACCTTTGTGTCATCTCCAAACTTAGCAATGATGCCCTCAGTTCCTTTGTCCAGATTGTCAATGTATAATGTACCAGTTGTTGTCCCAACACTGATCCCTGTGGAACTCCACTAGTTACCAGCTGCCATCCTGAAAAAGACCCCTTTATCCCTAGTCTCTGCCTTCTGCCAGTTAGCCAATCCTTTATCTATACATGTCCTTGCCCATGGACTCTTGTCTTATTTAGCAGCTTCCTGTGCAGCATCTTGGCAAAGGTCTTCTGGAAATCTAAATAGATCACATCCACTGGCAACTTTTGTCTAATTTGCTCATTACTTCCTCAAAGAATTCAAACAGATTTGTCAGGCCTGACCTCCCCTTAACAAAGCTGTGTTAACTCAGCCCTACTTTAATCTACACTGCCAAGTACTCCACAATCTCAGCCTTAATAATGAATTCTGAATCTTACCAATAATGAATGTCAGGCTAACCAGTTTATAGCTTCCTGTATTCTGCCTCCCTCCCTATTTAAACAGAGGTATACATTAGCCATTTTCCAAACCTCTGGGACCCTCCCTGACTCCAGTGATTCCTGAAAGATTACCACCAATACCTTAAGAATCCCCTCAGCTATTTGCTTCAGAATCTGTGGTGTAGTCCATTTGATCCAGGAGATTTATCCACCTTCTGATCTTTCAACTCTTCAGCACCTTCTTCTGGTTGCCAGGATCTTGTTGCATTGCTCATGAAAGTCAAAATTAATTGAAAGGGAATTAAAGGCAGACAAACATTTGAACCAGGTTAGTAAACCTAAGATTTTCAGTAAATCTTTCTCTGCAGTCCTATTTGAGTTGTTGGATAACACAAGTCTGAAGTGATATGGTACCACTGATAAGTGGACATTGGAAAACGTCAACTCCATGCACTAATTGCCCAATTCCCAACTTTCTATAACCAACAGAAAGTGTTTTGATGGTCCATTCAAACTGTTGCCTCTTAAGAACTTGAAAACCTATTTCAATTCATTCCCCAAATTCTAGGATTTGCAACCTTAGTTTGTTTAATCTTACTTCCTTAGATTCCAGTTCCAGATTTTAGTAAACATATCCTACAATTGCTGCAAGACCATTTTTAAGTTAAATGCAAAGGAGGTTCATGTAGCTTTTGAAAAAATTCATTAAATCCAAACATAACAGCATAAAACTTCGGTCTGCATTTTTTCCAGTTTTCAGATAATCAATTCTGCAGTGTAGATGGAAGTTGCTCATGGGAACCCTGCAGAATCCCGACAGCCTTTCAGAGAATTGTCCAGCATATTAAAGATCCTGCCTGGCAATTTTCCTACTCCTGGATCCTTCAAATTTATTAATTTAAATTGAAGAATTCAAAAGGTTCTTCTGCAGTTCAGTAAATAGTTACTCAGGAAATGTTAGACTATGAAAAGCTTTGTATAAGTCCTAAGTAACCATTAAATTGAGCGCCAAAATTGTTACACATCAATTGTACCTCTCCCACTTGCACCACTGCAGACCTCCTGTTTTGTACCATTTACTCCTCCCCACCCTTCCCTTCAGTTAAAACACCACTTATCCACCTCTCTCTCGAGTTCTGAAGAAGCGATGTATTGGACTTGAACTATTAAGTCTGTTTGTCTCTCCACAGATGATGCCAGACCCATTGAGTTTTGCCAGAACTCTTAGTGATTAGAACGAATGCCCTCTTAGCAACAGTTAAATCTCAAGTGCCTGTTATAATACTTGCTAATGGCACAGGAATTCCTCTGGGGTTTATTGTCTCTGGTGGACCGTTTGCAGGCCCAGTGTCTCCATCCTAATGAAGTGGAATGTTGCACTGCAAATTTAGGCAGCCACTTTAATGCAAGTCAATATTTGCTTCAATACTATATGTCTGCAATGTATGAAACCAGCTGATACGTTAGACAATATTATTTGACACAAGTATGTCTTTTAAAAAACAGTGCAAATACAATGTTTCAAAACAGAATAATGCAACTTCAAATAAATCATCGACAGGACACAATGAGACCAGAAGTGTTTCTGAAGTAAGAAGAGGAATGGCAAAGATGTAAAAAAAAATCAGTCTTATAAGCTACATTCATCTCAACACTACTTATATTTACACAGCACTTCCAATGAAACAAAAAAGTACCAAGGCACTTTATAGGAACCTTTGAAACTAAATATGATTCTGAACCACATAGCAATATGTTAGGTCAGATTGACAAAGGCTTAGTCAAAGACATGTCTGCATTTGCAGCATTTTCACAGTCTCAGCCACGTTCAAGCTCCAGGGTTTGTGTACTGTACACCACACCTTGCACCCTAATCCCCCAAATTTAGTTTCCACACTATGATCCGTTCAACAATTCTGGTTTCCAATATCAACACATTCTGACTCCACACTCAGTTGTGGTCCTGCATTTCTCCAATCTATTTGCGTTAAAGGCTATCACATCTTCTCAGCTTTCTTAGTTGCAAAAGTATTAAAGATTTGTCTATCTTATGTGGCCTGGGCAAAGACACTGATCTTTTCTTTCCAAAATCCAGACCCAACTTATTGTGCATTTAATGCTCTTTCAAAATCTCCTCGAGGAAACACTATGCAAATTCTTCTCAATCTTCAAATGTAATCAAGCAAAACTGCAGGAAAGTCATTTATCTCCACGGCTTTACTATCTAACTATAGCTCATTAGACTTCCAGCGCTGATTAAGACAAATGTAATAAGGACAGAACCATTATAGTAAGCCCAATATTTGCTTTTCTGCATTTGAGTGAACCTGTACATGAAGCGAGTAGATGCTTTTAAATAAATAAATACATTCACCAGTGGCCTTCCATGTGATTCTCATCATAGATCACAGCCTGAAGTATCCCGTTAAACTGTCTTGCTGTAGTTGCTTTTCTCTTCGGTTGCCTTCTTCAACAATTCCCGAAGACAAGGTGGATAATCTGGTAACAGAATTTCCAATAGCATTCTCTGCCTTGCAGTGAAATGAAATAAATAAATAATGCCTTGTAATTACATTAAGTAAAACCAATGTGTGAGGTGCTCAGTCATGCCTGTCAATTGGTGACTTGGAGAAGGTTATTACAACTATTTATCTTCCAACAAAATGTGTTGCTAAGACAGAGAAACATTTTTCTTCTACACCCATGTATGAGTTTTTTCCCTCTGTCTAAATTTAAAGCTGCACTGCCCCATAAATCATGTTTTCAGTTTTGAGTTAAGAATTAAAAGTTTACTCAAATATTTGTGGCAGATGTTTGCCTCAACATGCAACAATTGTCCCAGTGATCAATTGGGAAGTGGAGTGGATATTGATAAGGTTTAATTTTTCTTCTAATATCTTTTTATGATTTCTATATAATTAGCAAAAAACTGGCATGTGTATCTGTGGAATCTGTACGTCTTACAGTATAGTGCACAGGAACTGTTTTTGTCAGGATTACAATTTTCTAAGATAGCCTTGTTCTCAGTTGTGGCTCTGTGCTGTATGCTCAAATATGGTATAATAATCCTCTAGTTCATACTGTCACTTGGGGATAAACAAATACATCAATAAAACCATAATCATACAAAAAGTATAATTTTTTTGTTTCTTTGCACGTGACCAATTTGATCAAAAATCATGGAATCTAAATGTTAGACATATCAATTAGTGGTGATATATATTTCATTTTAATGGTTGTTTTTACATCCTCATCACAAAGTTCCTTGAAGCGAACTAGAATTGGAATTCTGACATTCAAGCATCGAGTTACAATATGGCTAAATCTTGTGCTTTTTTGGGTGAGTGACAGTTCCATCAAGTTTTATTGGTGGGTTTACCATGGGGCATAAAGAAATTTCTTACCGTATCTTAGCAAACTCATCTCATAAACTACTTACATCACCTCTGTGGTGTTCCTCCCATCTGATTCTAGCCCTGTTCTATCACCTGATGATTCCAGAAGAACACTACATGCAATGGTTATCCGCCAAAAGATTAGTTTCCTTGGTGCTCATGCCATATTTAAAAGCTCTCACCACCCAACCAAACAGTCCAAGCCACGAACTTTGCATGATCACTGCCTACTTACTTTCCCAAGATCTCTCACCACCTTTCCCTTACCTGATACAGTCCATACACGATTCACCATGAATCAATAGCTATAGTGAGAGGTTGCTGCAACTTGTGGAAACAGGATGAACATGCGTATGGTGTAGAGTGGGTTTTGCTGCAAACAGCTCTCAATATCAGTTGCTGTGGGCCCTGCAATGTAGCTCCATCTCATCATGCAAGTGGTTCGGAGAGGGACTGTGAACATTCTGAGGGGAGAGCAAATGTTGGAAGCCAATGTTCATGGGTGAGGGGTACATGTAGCTGCTGCCCATGGATCATGCCCTGAGATTCTGTTTTGTGGTTGGTAGTTGGGGTAGATGTCGGACCGGCCCTCTGCTGTTCATGGTGTTAGCTAGTGGTCCGACCATGCGGAGGCCCCTTATGTTGGTCTGCTGCAGACAGCGGTTGGAGAGAGAATGTGATGTTTGTCTTTTCAACTTTGTTTCTTGTGCTTTTCTGATCATTTCTCTGTTCTGTAACTAAGGATTCTACATCGGTACTTTTGAATTTAAGATAGCGCTGTAAGTGACGACTTATAAACTTAGCATCATATTCATTTGAGTACATGTGACAATAAAGCTAATTCAATTCAATTCAATTCAATTCAAGCAGTTTCTCAGGGTGGCACAATGGCTAGCACTATTGCCTCACAGCACCATGGAGCTGAGTTCAATTCCAGTCTTGGGCAACTGTCTGTATCGATTTTGCACATTCTCCCCATGTCTCCATGGGTTTCCTCCATGGGATAATTTCCGGGTACTCCAGTTCCCTCCCGCAGCCCAAAGACTGGGTGGACTAACCATGCTAAGTGCATAGCGTGCAAAGTACTACAACTAGCCTTATACTGCTCAAATCACAAACTCAAGTATGGGTTAATTAGGGAGAAACACAGGGCATTTTTTAAAGTAAAATCCTAATTGCGGGTGTTCTTTGAAGAGGTAACAGAGATGATCGAGAGGGTAATGCTGTTGATGTGCTCTAAATGGACTGTGATAGGGTTAGGGTAGGACTGTATCAAGACACCTTTGATAAATGCTGCATACCAGATTATTGAGAAAAGTTATAGCTCATGGAACAAGTGGGGACAGTAGCAATATGAGTACAAACCCAGCTCAGTCATATGAATCAGAGTGTTAATGCACATTTTGTTCAGGCTGCAGGAAGATTTGTATTACAGTTCCCCTCCCACACACACACCCCCTCAAAACTCCAAGGTTTCCCAGAATGGATTGGCAATATTATTTTGCTTCTCACAGGGATTTAATGCAATGCTATAATTCTTTACACTGTTGTATAACAGTGCTGTCATTTCTCAAAGGGATTTCCAATTATGTTCTGTTTTTCGGGAGGAGTTTGCTGTAATGCTCTTATCCCAAGCAGTACTCTGTCCTTAGACTCATGTTTCTTGCAAGAATTGAAGTTAGTTCGCTGCTTCCTTGCAAAATAATTTGTCAGACTAATTTCATTTCTTCTCCAAAGTTAGTGGGCTGAAATGTATTTCCAATTGCCATCCAGTTTGGGTCATTCTAAAGTATTAAAAGTAATTGTATTGGTCTGGAAGGCTGGCCACGTCAAGGATAGTCGAGCAGAATTCACCTTATTGCTCCATTCCCTTCAGTATTTACTTGGTTTTCCCGATTGCCGTTTAACTGGTGGCAAATGTAATCAACAGTCGTTCCCTTTTCAATATGCAACTTCTGCCCCAAACCTGACCTACATTAAAACAACTATTATAGCTGTAGGAGTGGGAATAAAACAGATGGATATCAAATTGAAGCTGCTGCTTTGTTTTTTTGATGCTGACATTTGTCTCTGTGATTAGGATGTCCTGACAAAGTATTTCTTTGCCGGACGTGGTCAGCAATTCGAACAGGAATACCAATCATCAAGGTTATATTGAAGAAACACTTTTCAACAAAGTTTATCCAGAATCTGTTGGCAACAGTTGTCCAAAAAACTGATCTAACATTCAAAATGGCAATGGTTTTTTAAGGCTGGAGTTGTAAGGATGTTGTCTGTTCTTTATTTTACTTCATTATTCTTGTTGGTAAACTTCTCTGTTTTCTGTGAGTATAATTTCCCCTAATAATTCCATGACTTAGAAAACTTTCCACATAGAAGTCTCTCTCCTGGCACATGAACGTATCTGTCTAGCATTATGAATTAACAGCTACATAAAATATAAATTATATCAAGATGGCAGCAAGGTAAGCAGCATTCAGGCTCCTGACATAATTTTCTTGGCACTAGGGTGGTTGCCTTTGAGGTGGGTCTATGAAAAAATTGCACTCAGTCCTTGTGCTGGAAATGATAGAATCATACAATACATTGGCGAACCTTCAGACCAGCACTGTGCACTGCCAAATATATGTTATTACCCACAGCAGTCCTAACATCCCGCACAGGATCCAAAGTCTTGAATGTTTTGACACTTTAACTTATAGTCAAGAACTTCTTAAAGTTTGTGTGGTTTTCTTCCTCAATGACTCTCCCAGGCAGTGCATTCTAGACCCTCCACCACCCTTTGGGTGAAAATGCCTTTCCTCAAAATCTTTCTAATCTCTCCTCACATTCAGTTTAAAATTGTGCCGCGTGTTGATTTCTAGCTGGCAAGCTTTATGTCAAAAAAATGATTTTTATTCTACTGGCTGAAACTGGAACTTTTTAAAAACAGACTATTTAAACACAGAGACCAAAGGCGACTTAAGGTCATTGCCAAGGGTGGCTACCTCAATTTGCATTACTGTACCTTCATGTTTGCAAAATCCAAGAAAGACAATGATCTTGGGGCAATATTAGGAACCATTATCAGCTGTCAAATTAACTAGGAATTAAAGCAAAGATCTAAGGCACTCAATTGTTGGAGGTGAATCATCAAGTCTAATCATGTAGACAATGGGATTGTGGCTAAGGCAGGTTCTAATACATGATCTGATCAAGTTTACCTTGGAGTATACTATCATTACCCTATTTGGTTTCCCTGAACAGTTGAAACAAAAACATAATGTGACATGCCATGCCTTTGTACAGCTAGACATGTAACACTTTGCAGCATCAAAGATGAGCAGCTGAGATACTGAGAGAGATCTCATTGGGATCCTTCCTACCTCCTTCTCTCTCTAACCTTCCTGCTAAGCTTTGAATCCTGTTTGCTCACCATAACCATCAGGAGGGCTGTAGATGCAAACATACTTTTGATAATAATTCACCCTAGCACTACCATCTCTGGAACAAGAGTAGATGCCTTTTGCTTGACATCAGAAGCATCAGGGCAACAAATGTCTCAAAGCACCATTTACAGGCTGATACAGCTGTGTCCCCAAATTAGAGTCTCATTTCATCCTTTATGGACTCAGACCCCTGGCCAACATACCTATCCCCACCTGTGCTTCAATGTTACTTAAGGGTGGCATGGTGGCTCAGTGGTTCGTGCTGCTGCCTCACAGCTCAAAGGACCTCCACTTAATTCCAGCCTTGGGTGACTGTCGATGTGGAGTTTGCACTTTCTCCCTGTGTCTGCATGGGTTTCCTCTGGGTGCTCCAGTTTCCTCCCACAGTCCAAAGATGTGCAGGTTAGGTGAATTGGCTGGGCTAAATTGCCCATAATGTTCACGACTGTGTAGATGCATTAGTCAGGGGTAAATATAGGGTAGGGGGAATGTGTGTGGGTGGGTTACTCTGCAGGGGATTGGTGTTGACTTCTTAGGCGAAAGGGCCTGTTCCCACATTGTAGGGATTCTATGATTATAATGTGTGAGTGAGAAAACCAGGGCATATTTTGTTTTTTCACTCATCCAATTGTCTATTTTGTTATGATTGCAGCAGGTTAACAGTTAAATACTCACTGAAGTAGCAAGTACATTCCTTTTTTGCGACAAACTATAAAGAAAAGTAAGAAATGGTGGCCAATTAGCCCTTCTTCACCTGATCATAAGACAACGGTGGGGGAGGCTATGGATAGCTGCTCTCAGAATGAAGGGAATAAACCTAAAAAGAGAATTAAAGAGCCTATTAAGAGCAATTTCTAGCATTTTCCAGTGATGGTGCTGACCGTCCACTTCTTATTGCCCATGGCCAAGTGAGAGATTTGCAGGTTGTGTGAATTGACCATGTTAAATTACCCATAGTGTTCAGGAATGTGTATGTTAGATGTATTAGTCAGGGGATATAATAGGGTAGGGGAATGGGTTGGAGTGGATTTGTTGGGTCAAGACAGTTTCCACACTGTCGGGATTCTATGATGATTGACTTTGCTTTCTCTCCAGGGATGCTGCCAAGCCTCTTGAGGTTATCCAACAATTTCTGATTTTGTTTCTGATTTCCAGCATTCACCGTTCTTTAGATTTTATTGTTTGTTTTCTGCATTTGGCTAGACATGCTATTGGATTTATGGATGGAATGGGTTTGACCTAGATTCTTCTGTGTAATGCTTCAATTGCTGATGCTTTTCCCTCTCCTGGAGAAACTGAACAGATCTATCAGCTGCTGGGCAGAGATGTCAAGCTAATTGCATAGAGAGAACTTGATTTTATACATCACTGAAAGTTACCACAGACTTGACTTTCTTTGTGACTGAACCCTTCATTCTGACCGTTATCTTAATCAGGCAGTAATCCACCTTCTTTGTTCAAAGAAGATTATTTGGGCAACTGGGCATTTGATTTCCTTCTCAATCCAAAGCTAAATAAACATAGGATGCGATTGAATTCTGCAGACGTTTGCATACTCAAGGAAGAACTGAAAGGAATATCAATGATATTTAGAGCCCTATATCCCAACTCCCTCATTGAAAAAGTTTTCACTTCATTACTGTATAGGTGGTATTTGATGTCAATCACTTTATCTTGCACATTAATATCCACTATCCAAGAGGTTGTCGTGATGCGTTCATCTTTTATTCATTGAAAACTCGAGGCTATAAATTGCTTCCTTTCCCTTACCTTGACATGTTGCATTTTGCAATGACTTTTAACTAGTGTATGCATAGCAGCCCTTCAAATCAGCCTTTATTTTGTGGCAACGCCCTGAGATGCACTCCATCTTACAATCAGTTGCTCCAAACATTTTATATCCTGACTTGTGCTGATTTTATTTAGATTTGAGGGACTGCACATTGCCAGAGATGCAAAATTGTACCTGTATATTTCACAAATGGGATATTTAAGCTTCCTTTAGAACATGCATTGGTTATGTTTATTGCAAATTTTCACCTGGTTTACTACATGCCAACATCTACCCAGACAAAAAAAAGATCATTTTTAATTGTTGTAATTGTAGGCATAAGTGAACCCAAGAGTATGGAATCAGAGTTGGTGCTTAGCAATTGTGTTCTGGTTGAGTGCTGACTGCATGCTCCACTTGATATAAGAGACCAACCAGAGCAATTAGACACATCTTTCAGATTTACCAGGGATAGCCCAAATAAGAATTTTATTACAATCCATTTAGAGACAATTAACTTATAAAATAGATCAATTTCCCAAATGACTGATGAAAGAAAAGTGGCTCTACATTTTAAGATTTCTTATATAACAAACAAACTAGAATCAACATAGACTAAATGTTAGGGCAGTACGGTGGCTCAGTTGTTAGCACTGCTGCCTCACAGTGCCAGAGACTCAGCTTCGATTCCAGCCTCAGGTGACTGTCTGTGTGGAGTTTGCACATTTTCCCCGTGTCTGCGTGGGTTTCCTCTGGATGCTCCGGTTTCCTCCCATAGTCCAAAGATGTGCAGGTTAGGTGAATAAGCCATGCTAAATTGCCCATTGTGTTCAGGGATGTGTAGGTTAGGTGCATTAGTCAGGGGTAAATGTAGAATAATAGGGAAGGGGAATGGATCTGGGTAGATTGCTCTTCGGAAGGTTGGTTGTGGACTTGTTGGGCCAAATGGCCTGTTTCCACACTGTTGGGATTCTATGATTGCATTTGTTACTTGACGGGCAACTATTTCACCAAATTAAAGAAAAAGTACATTTGCATTAACTAACTAATGCAATTGAGATTACAAAAGGAAATTGCTCAAGAAGCTCAGCAGTTCTACAGCATCTAAGGAGAGAAAGTACAGTCAACATTTCAGGTCCAACTTTGATTCTTCATCAATGTCTGTTTTTGTTTCTGTTTTCCAGCTTCCTCAATTCTTTTTTTCTTTAATGCAATCAAGATACGTCCGACCATGCTTTCCCATTGGCACCAGATGGCTGGCATATCTGGCTGGTACATAAAGAAGTCCAAAGTTAGTTCAGGCCCTCCAGGAGGTTCACTAGTACTTAACATGCTTGGTCAATACATCCAGTATCCTTTGAAAATCATTGCATTCAACTTGAGTCTTCCAGATCCAATTTTCACCAAATAAGCACCTGCAACCCTCTAACTTCAGTAACCCTTAAGAATACAAGGGTATGAGAAACAGGAGCAGAAGTAGACCATTCAGCCTCTCTAGTATTCCTACCATTCTACAAGATTACGGTTGATCTGCCCCAGGCCTCAACTCCTCTATTAGGCCAGCTCATTATAGTCCTCAACTCACTGATATTTCAGAAATCCATCTACATCCTTTATAAATACTTTCAGTGATCTAACCTCCACAACTTCCTGAGGTACAATACTCCAGACGTACAGTATTCTCTGCAAGAAGAATTTCCTTTGCATCGCATTATAAGTGAATGTCCCTTTCTTCTGTAACTATGTCCCCTAGTTTGAGATTCTCCCATTAGTAGAATTTGCTTCTCAATATCTACCCTATTAAGCCAGCTCAGAACTTTGATGTTTCCTTGTTCCTCATATCTTCAAATGTCCAATGCCTTCTGCCATTCTGTTTCCTCAAAGCAAAATTGTCTCTCCATATATGTGTCAAAAATCAGGTATCCTTTTCTGAAAGGTTCAGTGTCAAGTTCTGAAAATTGTCACTTGATTCTTTTTGGTCTGAGTTTCTCCCAACTCCCATGGGTTTATTACTGAGCAGCGTATTTCATGTGATCTCACCATTCCCCTATACAGAACACTTCATTTTACTTTAAGTTAAGGGAGGCATTTTCAGAAGTAAAGATCTTAATTATGCTGAAATCGGTTGCCATTTTAATACATAGCAATAAAGCTGACATGTGGCTCTCGGTCTAGGCTCCAGTTTAAATGCCAGAAAAAGTGATTGACTTGATATATATGATCGGGGCAAAATCCCCCAGCCCCACAAACATCTCCTTAACTATTCCATCACCAGCAACATCAACATTAAGCACTAATCATTAAACTATGCTTTGATATTAAAGACCTGAGGGGCAATTTTTTCATGCACAGTATGGAACAAGCTGTCAGAGAAAGTGGTGGAAGTGGTTACATTTAAAAGGCAAATGGATGGATACATGAATAGGAAGGGTTTCCAGGGATATGGGTGAACTGAGACTAGATCAGTTTAGGATATCTGGTCAGCATGGATGATTGAGACCACAGGGTCTGTTTTCAAGCTGTATAACTATGACTTTATTTACAACCCCTCACCAATGCATCATTAACAGACATATGCTCACACCTCAGAAACACCTTACAATTCTGCAACCATATAAACACAAACCCATCACCCAAACTACTCCACGTTGATGACAAAAACTATTTATCTTCCAGGAAAATTAATACATAATAACATCTGAATGGCAACGGTTGAGCATGTCTGCAGGATTCCTCTTGAAGAGACAGTACTAAGTAATCAGAAAAGGGTGGCAGGAAAGCTTTATGAGATATATAGCCACTCCATCTTCCTTGCATATCACAACTATTCTGATCACTCTTTCTCCAAAGCTATCCTTACGTGATGGCTTCTTCCATTTGGTTTCATCCTGTATATACTATCATCAAATGTAACCTGTCATTGTGGCCACATATGCTACACACTAACTCTTTTAGCTTTATCATTGCAAACTCCCACTTTAGTGCCTCCTGTAAATATTGCAAGAGGAGGACTCTCACTCCTTGGACTCACTCTACCAATGGAGGAGAAGAGTGAGGAAGAGCACACTGCCACATGCACAAGATCAGAGCCAAGTACATGAGATAAGTTGGAAACTAGGGTAATATACATTACCATTGAGCAGCAACATGCTAAATGGCATGGTAACATACGAGTTCTGCTGCCAAGGAGTCAGATGAGGACCTTGCAGGGTCAAACTTTAGTAAACGGCTCTTGTATTTGACATGCAATGTAATGGACAGTGTGTCTGAAAGCTGGCAATGGCTAGCCTCTGCTTTGATCCATAGTTTGATGCAGAGACTAGAACCCAACCTCTTCCATTTGGAAGGGCTGTCCAATTCCATTCTGTTGAGCCCAACATCATAGGGAAGTCATAGTTTCCACTTAGCTGTAGGAGTGCCTAAGGAATACCAAGCTGCTTCCATGGAATCACAAAGGTCTGCCATGGATGTTCAAGCAACTGGCACATAGTTCTGGGTTCCTCAGTTAGAAGGAACTTGAAGGATATCTCATCTGAGAGCAATTTAAACCACATGGAGAGTTTAAACTGTTTTGCTAATATCACTGGCTGGGCCAATATTTATTGTGCATGCTTTGTTGCTGTTGAGAAGGTGGCTGTGAGCTGCCTTCTTGAACCATTGCTGTCTATGTGCTGCAGTTAAATCCACAATGGCTTTAGGAAGGGAATTCCTGCAACAGTAAAGAAAAAAGGTTTTATTTCCAAGTCAGGATTGTGAGTGGCTTGGTGAGGAATTTATGGATGATGGGGTTTTCATTAATCTACTGTCCTTGTTCTTTAAGATGGAAGTAGTTGCATATTTGGAAGGTGCTGTCAAAGGAACCCTGTTGAATTTCTGCAGTGTCCTAAAGTCTACACTATTGTTATTGAAGCCTAGTGGTGATGGAAGTGGATGTGATGCCTGTCAAAGATGGTGTCAAGCTTCTTGAGTGTTCTTGGAGTTGGAGAGTGGCAATTGGAGGCAAGTGGAGAGTATTCCATCGCACTCCTGACTTGTGCCTTGTAGCTGGTGGACAGGCTTGGGGTAGTCTAGAGGTGAGAAACTCATTTCAGGATTCCTGGCTTCAGACCTGCTGTTTAAGCCACTGTATTTACATGGCTAGTCCAATTCAGTTTCTGGTCGATGGCAAATTCTAGAATGTTAATAGCTCATGGTAATGACATTGAATATCAAAGGCTGATGGTAGATTTTCTCTTATTCGAGCTGGTCATTGTCTGGAATTTGTTTGGCACAAATGTTATTTTCCACTTTTCATCCTAAGTATGGACATTGTCCAAGTCTTGCAGCATTTGTACATGAACTACTTCAGTATCTGAGAAGTCATGATGTTGCTGGTGTATGAGTTTCATAAGGAAACCTCTTTGAATTGCATTAATTAGTAACGTTGCTCATCAACCACAGTGCTGTCCTCCCAAGTGAACTATGAAAACATGTATTAGACCATCTCTGTTACATGCTGCCCACAGTCTTCCCAACTATCCTCAGTTCAATTATGAAGCATAATTCATTGAGCAGTATTAATCAGGTCAGTGTGCACGGTGTTTACTTTCAACAGCTGTGTGTTTAAATAATACTTAGTTATCTCAGTTAAACAAGGAAAAAATAGTCTAAAAATATCCACTATAATGCTTTAGCAAAGGATAGATTGAATATAAATGGTGGGCAACTGATGCAAAAATATTTGGAGTTGTCTAATTAAAGTATTTGGTCGCATGAAGATTTGCAGAACACCAATTCACTAGAACCATAGGGATAGGCCAAATATTCAATCACATTTAGAATCATAGAATTCCCGTAGTGCAAAAACAGCTATTTGGCCCAGCAAGTCCACAGTAAGTCTCTGAAGAACATCTTAACCAGAATCAACCACCCACCCCATCCCTGCAATCCCAGATTTTGCATGGCTAATCCACCCCAATTTACACATCCTTAGAACTATGGGCAATTTAGCACAGCCAATCCACCTAACCTGCACATCTTTGGGAACATCAGAGGAACCCCATGCAGACACAGGGAGAATGTACAAACTCCACACAGACAATCACCCATGGCTGGAATTAAACCTGGGTCCCTGGCACTGAACCACCCTTGATTTAAATGCACCTCATTCAAATCAATTCACAAGTAGCCCATTTTTCATCCACTTCACATTGATTTTAAATTGGTGGTATGCTCACTGAAGACTATTCACAACTCATTCAAGGAGTCACTTTTTTTCTCTCTCTCTGCCGTACTTGCAAAACACTAAAATAGTAATTGATGTACCTGAACAGTCTGCTTGGCACAAACTCTCAATAAGGCAATGTCAATGATACTGCTGTATAATGAAACATTTCCTAATGATCAGTGTTTCAAACTTAACAAACGATGCAATGAATTACATGAATAATAGCTGCAGTTAAGTTTTAGCTTTCTCAGTATGCATTACTCGACCAAAAATCACTTACTGTGTATTTGAAATCAATGGGGTGAAAATCAGATGAATTTAGCCCAGGTAGTGCTGGAGACTATTTTGGCCTCCCAATCAATCATAACTGTAACCATATCTTGTTTATGATATTACAAAGTTTAGTCGCTTGTAGTACATATCTTGAGTATTGCTCAAGAAATGATGTTGAAACCTCTTTTGTTGCATTCATCAGGACAGAATAGAATCACAAATTATAAAGGGAACAACAATTTATACTGCATGAGGAAAAATATACTGATTGGTTGACACGTATAAATTATAAATATGATCTTTTAATGTAATATTAATAGAAATTGTAAATCATGCAGGGCAGCTTTTGTTATGTTCCACATTTATGCTTCAACAGCATGTCATTCTTTTATAGCAATGTTGCAATCACTCATTGCTAACAAATTCACCTTCTCTAGAAAGTACAACAGTTGTATGTACACTTGGATTTGTGATGAAGCAGGGTAATCTAGTATCAATCTCTGAGGACTCTTCATTTTATTCTGTGTTTTATTCTAAGGGGAAGTATTCCATTGTTCATATTAGAAAAGGAGGTAGGCCACCTGTGAAAATGTAAATTGTATACACTTTTGGTAAATGATCTGCTCTGCTAGGTCATACCAAACACATAGTGCCTGTATTAAATCCTGGATCTTTACTCAATCAAAAGAACTTGGAATTTGAGCACAAATTCCCAGAAAAATGGGGATAGAAGTAAGGTTTCCATGGTTCCACTGGATTATAGGACTGCTATCCCATTAGAGAGAGATGTCGGGTGTTGTTTTACCTGAAGGTCATTATGCCTCAGGCAAGAGGACAGTTGGAGAACTCCTTCTAGGAAACCTCAAGCTATGATGCTTGTTTTGTTAATTCAGAGAATACTGGTACTGCTGGCTGGTCCACCATCTATTGTCAATCCGTAATTACCTTCTCCAGCTGCTGCATACATGTTGTGCAGGGACACACATAATACCATTGAGGGGAGAGTGCCAAAACTTTGACTTGTGCCTTCTAGATGGTAGATAGGCTTTGGGGATTCAGAAATGAAGTTACTGACCTCTGACATGCAGCAAGAGTATTTATTATGGCGAGTCCAGTTCAGTTTCTAGTCAATGGTAACCCCAAGGATGTCGATAATGGGAAATTCAGTGATGGTAATGCCATTCAGGCTTATGTTTTCATCTAAAGGTTGGAAGGCGATTAAGTTACATTATTTGATCATGTAGCAGCAAAACATTCATAGGTTATAAGGGAGCAGGAAGATTGAGAAATGGATGAGGATGTGACACTTTTCTAGGGAGACCTGAGAAGAAAAGTGACACTGTGGTTTGAGAAGGATCCAGAAATAATTTGTTCTTAACTGTAAAGTTCAGTGTTTGGGGGAATTGTACACACATCCAGAGTCTCGGGTCAGCTATCAAGTGCAGTGATAGGCAGCTCTGATTTTCTAGCCTCAGATGCTGCCTGGATTAAATGTCAAAAAAAAACTTTCAAATAAGTAAATCTCGACTACAGGAATTCCTACTCAGAAACTTTCATCAATTGTCCATGTCAAACCTGTCTCATTTCCACATGTCGTAATTGATCTTAACAACAAATATTTCAATTTATGCCTGTTGCATTGCAAGAGGGAAAGCAAAAGAATTTAGTGCCTGGATAACTAGGGATGTGCGCAGATGATGAAGCTAGCCGAAAATGAATTGAAATTTTGGCGTGTTAGATGTTGGGGTGGAACACCGGTAGAAGTGGCTTCTGGACTAATTATTGAAAGTCTTAAGGTTTTGGGAATGATTGATATCCCCAGGGTATGAAATTATGAAAACACTTCACTGTTAATTCTAAGAGTCATGTATCGGTGACCTTATTTTCCCAGTTTGAAAGCCTGTCTGTAGTCTTATCTACTTGTGTTAAATTCTATGGAAGATGGAATGCTGCCAATAGTCCTATAAATTGAGATGGTTGTTTGAATGACAGCCCATACCACTTGTACAGTTGTAGGATCTACTGTGTGCAGATAGATTATGCCCAGATGTGCAACAGACATTTCCTAGATAGGGTAATATTTGTTGCAAATGCAAATAGCAGTAACATGTCTTATGATTCTGATCCACTAGGTACCTGACAAAGCAGCTGCAGTCCAAAAGCTTGTATATCCAAATTAATCTGTTGGAGTATAACCTGGTGTGTGTTTTTTAATTTTGTCTTTTTTTTTAATCAAGTAACATATACCTGGATACATAAGTACTCTTTTTGCCTGTCCCAGATTGCCATATGTAAGTTGGGTTTCCTCAGCATTTGTGTTTGTGTGGCAGTCTTAAGGAGGTGCCAGCGGACACAATGCTGCCAGATTGCAAAATGCAAAACTCTTCTTGTAAAGAAATTTCAGAACTGCACGATCTTAACAATACAGACATGGTTCCTCCTGAGCTCTGCTCGCTGATTGGTGGTAGCAGCAGCAGCAGCACAGCATCAGCAGTAAGAGCATAAGAATGGTGGTAGCCTCCTGGCATTCGGAGGGGGTGGTGGATATGGCTCCTCTCGGCAAATGGTGGCAGCGGCAGCAGCAGCAGCGGCAGCAAGAAGGCAGCTCCTCCCGATGATCAATGCGAGGCGCGCAGGCTGACCGAGACTCCAGGACATGGATGGGCCCATTGGTGGTTCCAAACAACTTTATGGACAGAAGACCTAGACTTTAAGATCTGGACATTGTTCTTACCTGTTGGTTTTCTTTCATTACTGCTATTTTTTTAAAATCTAAATTCTAGGTTTGTAACCAAGATGGTGCTGGAGAATGGCGACTTTGTACACTTTTCACTGTTCTCATATTCCAATACATCCATACACATGACAATAAAATCTAACTCTAATTCTATTCCTAATGTTAACTGCCCTTTCTACCTACTCATGTCATTCCAGTCATTTGGTTTGTTTCTAGCAACATCCTAATTTTGATTATTTATAATTATTGCTCTGCCTTAATTAATCAGTTCATAGGCCATCCCTTCATTTGTTATTCAGCTATTGACACTTTACTTACACCATTTGACATGTTCGATCACCTCCAAAGACTCGTTATACAGTCTGTCGACACTCCAATCACATTATTTTTACTTACCTCTTGGCACTCTTAATTACCTGGAATTTTCTTGCCATTATCTCTCCGCCTATTTATTCTGTGCATCTGAACCTCCCTCCTCTTCACCTGTTTAAAGAGCAGTGCTCCAAAAGCCTGTGAGCACTGTTGGACTATAAACTGGAGTCATGTGACTTCTGACTTTGTCCAGCCCAGCCCAGCCCAGCACCAGCATCTCCACATCGAGAATTAGGATGAGTGGCGGTGATATATCAATGGCAGTGGAGGAAGAGGGAGGTGAGGAAGTTCACAGAAAGGAAACAATAGATGAGGCTGTGGCTTGTGGTTGTGTCAACTGATGTAAATGAGTTCTTTTTGCCAAGGCAGAGTGAGAGGGGCTAGAATCCAGGGTGTAGTTGACCTGAAACTTTAAGAAACTTTGTTGGTGAGGTTATAAAATTTCTTCCTGGATTTGATCCAACTCCTCATCATTAAGCTCCTGCTGCTTACTTCTTGGGTCATCTCCAGCCACACCTTCTTTGTGGTGGCTCCAGGCCTCTTTTCTCTGATACCAGGAATCATGACTTCTTCCTTATCTTTACCTGAGGAGTACCTTGCTAAACCTTGACACAACTTTTGACAAACATGATTCCATATACCATTTTCAATTTTAGTTGGGTTTGAATAACCTCTTTTCACTTTAGGCTATGCAATAATTGTTTCTCATTTTCAATGTCCTTTTTTATGACTTTTACACATACACTTTAGGTACACTATCCATTCCTGGTGTATTATCCAATGTCAAAGATGTTTTAGAAACACATTCATTATTCAAAATTAATGCAAAATCAGCAAATCCATGAAGCAAGTCTAATGTACTTTTGAAAAGTATTTTGGGATGTATTTAATCACTTGTGACAGATACTTGATACATGTCCAACATATCACTTTTATGTGAAGAATGATGATGCATTTAGTCCAGATTTGGATGCAATTAACTGGGTTTGGAAGGGAATTTGCAGGTTACATGCTTTTGAGCAGACACAAAGGAAAATTGGTATTTATTCATACAATGGAACCACATAGTCGTATAGAACACAGCCAAACATAACTTATTGTGAGTGAAATAGAATTTTGGAAGAAAGCATAGAGTTTCATTATTGCGTACATGTAGCTATTATGACCTACAGAAATGTCACCTCTCAAGAAAAGCTAAATAGTTCAATTGCAGTGGACTTGAGTTGTATCTGTCAAATGGAGCATTCGTTTCTCGTGAGCTGGCACATTCATTTATCTGTACACGTTAATCATATGCTGCATGTGAAGTTGGATATCCTATTTATACAGTATCCGTAGAGTTCTACTAATTAGTAGAAAAGAACATCCAAAAATGAGAGAAACAAAAGCGTCGACAGTAATTATCCTATTAAATCATTGGGCCTCCATTCAGTTTTGTTACATGATGAGCAAACTAATTAGACTGCATTCTGAAATCTCTGGTATTTTACAGATAATATGCATGTTCGATGTGCATTGATGTGACACAATTACGATGTCTCTTCGTGTCATGTTCCTCTTGTGTGTTCTATAGACCTTGATGCTGCCACAATCACTACCACTACACTTAGTTTAAAGTGTCATTTACTTAAAGATGATTAAAGGACTTGATAGAGGAAGAAAACATTTTCTCTTGCGTAAGGGTAACATATTTTAAAATTAGAACTAATCCATTCTGGGGTCATGTCAGGAAGCACTTCTTCATACAAAGTACATTCCCCTTCAGAAAGCTGTTAAGGTAAGGACAGTTTCAAAACCAAAGTCAATAGATTTTTGTTATGAGTGGAATGAAGGTCTGTGAGAGGTGGACAGAGGTAGTTACAATATTGAGCAGTCATGGCAGAACAGGGTTGAGTGGCTGAATAGCCTGCTGTTGTGTCTGTGTGCATTCTTTGTTTATTATTGATAGAAATCCTGCCTCTGGCAAAGTCATCGTGTGTACTTCACTCCCTTGTTTATTTGCAGAATCCAAAGACAAACTGTTTCTGCCCTAAATTCTGATCCTGTCTTTCTAATTCTGTGCCAGTTACACTTCAACCTGGTTATGAATTTGGGATCCAATTTATTTACTCCATCAGAAATTCTCTTGATATGTTAAGCTAATGAAAACCTAACCCATAAATTATGGATTCAACTTAATCAAGGACCGTATTAAAAGATGTACTTTTTTTAAACATTGAGTGCATTTACAAAGCTTAATGGGAAATAAATAGGGGAAATAGATCCAATAGAAGCTTCCACCTGCCCCAGGAGGGGTAGGGAAGAAGCTGTGTGAGTGTGGCTCCGAAGCCAAAAGACAAAATGGTATCAATCTTCGTCTCCATAAATCAGTGAAGGCTGCCCGCTGTTACTGAATGTTCATGCTCTACTGGAGATAAAGAAAAGGCAACGTGACTGTCAGCTAGTCCATGATTACACTTCGAATAGAAATGTCTAGAGAAGCAAACCAGTTTTAAAGGTATCACTGAATGATGAGCTTTCAGACAGACACCGATCCAGACATTCTGTTGGCAATCACTGTATTATTGTTCTCTATTGCTCATTAAGCCTGCTACACTGGAAACTTGGAGAGCATATTGGCTATTTTTCTCGAACAATAATTAAAATATATTATTAGTAGCAAAGGGTATGATTTGTGAAACAGTGGAATCTGCATTGTATATATTATGTAACCAATACCCCATTTAAAATGTATCCAACACTCCATTTATGTGACTAATACTTCATTTATAATGTATTCATCACCCCATATATAATGTGACAAGCTCCACTGTATAATGTGACAAATACCCTATTTATAATGTGACCAATACACCATTTATTACGTATCCAATGTCACATTTATAAAATGACTAGCCTCCATTTATAACATACCCAATCTCCCACACATTATGTAACCAACATCCCAATCACAATGTAACCAGCATGATAGTGTGAAATTCATTTTTGTAGTGTCAATGGAGATGATGCTACAGAAGGTGAACACCTTCCTGGAAGCGCATCATCACTTTAGTTGCCTCAAGTGTGGTTCATGTTGGATACAATATTTAGGGATATCCCCCTAAATCCAGAGGCAGTTGACACTGCTTGTGATTCTCAGCACTGTAATACAATCAAGTTAATGAGATTTCAGCATCAAACTTACACGCTGCCTTCCTGCACCTTAACCAGTGAGGGAAAATCGTGAATTGCAAAGTAGGTAAGTTCTAAGCGTATGTTTATAATGGGGACAATACACAATTGATAATGAAATCAATGTCACATTTATTATTGGGCATGTGGATATCAAAGGCAAGGCCTGCATTTGCTGACCATTCTTGATTTCTCCATTATCTAAGATTACAAAGATCTTGATCAATTGGGTCAATGCGCTGTGGAGTAGCAGATGGAGTTTAATTTGGATGCATGTGAGTTATTGCATTTTAGTAATACAAACAAATATAGGACTTATTAATTAATTTTAGGACACTGGATAAAGTTGTAGAACAAAGAGATCTCAGGGGTCAGGTGCATAATACTTTGAAATTGCATCACAGGCTGGTTAAGAAGGCATTTGTCACGTTTACCGTCATTGCTCCCACCTTTGAGTAAAGGAGTTGGGACATTCTGCTAAGGTTGTACAGGAGGTTTGTGAGGTCTCTTCTGGAGTAAAGTGTGTGGTCCTGGTCAGAAGAATATTATTAAACTGGAGAGGGTTCAGAAAATGTTTACCAGGATGTTACCGGGAATGGAGAGTTTAAAACATAGAAGTAGTCTGCAAAGGCTGGGATGACTTTTCACTGAGGTGTAGGAGGTTGAGGGGTGACCTTATCAAGCTTTATAAAATCACGAGGGGCATAGATAAGGTGAATAATAAGGGTCTTTTCCCTTATAAGGGTGGAGGAGTTCAAAGCTAGGAGGCATATTTCTAAGGTGAGAGAGAAAGATTTAAAAAAGACATGAGGGACAACATTTTTACGCTGTGATCGATTCGTGTGTGGAATGAACTTCCAAGGAATGGTTGCAGGTACCGTTTCAACATATAAAAGACATTTGAACATTCATGTATCGGAAAGATTTGGTGAGATATGGGCCAAGTGCAGGCAGGTGGGATGAGATTGGTTTGGGAAAATGATCGGCATGGACTGGTTAGGCGAAGGGTTTGTTTCCGTGCTGTATAACTCCATGCCTGTGGATGGTGAGCCTTGTTTTTGAACCACTGTGATCCACGTAGTGAAGATGATTGGATCATTCTTTGGTTAGGAATTTCCAGGATGATATTCCCCATGACAGTTAAGCAACAGTGATATCTGCATAAATATGGATGGTGTGACTTGAAAGTGAGACTGTTTGTGTGATATTCCCATGTACCTGCTAAGCTAATCCTTGGAGATGGTGAAGTTTTGTGATGTGGAGGAGCACAATCATTGTATGACCAATACTCTACTTATAGTGCAACCCATACCCCATTATGTTTATGACCAATATATTTTTTAGAATGTAATTAGCAACCAATTTGTAATTATTAAATAGCTTACAAGATCTTCCTTATTCAGGACTCAAATGCTTAGCTCAAGTTCAGTATTGAAATATTAACATCTGTTTGAAATATCCAAAATATTATTATGGATCAGATGACAGATTAATTGGCCCAGAATACTCTATTTCACTTCTTTAACACCATGTAAAATGTTAAGTGTTAACAGAGAAACAGTATACCATGACCTTGCACAGTGAATATAAAACACTGTGAATATATTACAACAGCAGCAACTTTAGCAGAATAGAGCAGGAAAAAGGACAGAGGGGGTAAGACCCCACTGTAAGGTTTCTAAACAAAGCTAACAGCTAGGTCCCTCTGCTGTCCTCAGGTAGTAGACTTCTGAATGGATTCCCTTTGCTTTTATCTCCATTAAATGGTTGAATGATTTGTCTCACACACCGTATGAGTTTTCATTAATCAAAGAAGTGTATCGTTCGATGCAGCTTACAAGCAATCAGGTCACTGAGAGATATAGTGACATAACAGTAATGACATCACTGCTGAAGGGCGATAAGGCCTTATCAGAATAGCAGCACGTTTTCACTATCATGACAATGAATAAATCAGACAGACAGAGTTTTTAAATGGGGATGAATTGATGCTTCCCCTCGAAATAACAATAAAAATTTAAATGTAAAACAAAGGTCACGTCCATGCAATTTAGACAGAATGACAAGTTAGGCGGCTCAGTTGTGCCTAAAGGACAAAGTAATGGAGATCATGACTGTCAGAAATAATTTACAACAGCTAAAATGGTTCTCTCTCCAATGCCTGGTTCAGAACCTATTGTCATGTCGTAAGTGACAGCTTTGGTGCAAGCTAATTGACTAAACCTGTTTGATATTGGCTTGACTTCTTCAGCATGGCTTCTGTAGGTTTATACCTACACACTGTCCTGGAAGACCTTGGCTCCATAATTGGGGGATATTTCAGATTAACTTCTTTCAAAATGCTCCCTCGCAACCTCAGCTATTCACAAACACTCTATCATGGGCAATTATTTCAGGGTGTTACCTTTTATTTGCCTGTGATCAGTGTATTTGTATGTGGATCTGTGTACTTTTTTTATTCCTTGAGTGATTAACTTAAATGTTAGTAGTCCAGCAGCAAGGTGGTTTGTATTTAAGATGGGAAAGGTTACCTTATTTCTCACAAACTGGATAATGTGATGTCTCACTCACATGTCTCACACATTCTATCACACATACTAAAAGCCACAGATGAATAGATACAGTCATTGCAAAAATGGAATTTACTCAGTTTTATTTTGTTGGTTGGCCTGATGTTTCTGAATTGAAATAATACTTTGGCTGAAGTGAAGGACTTGAAAAAAGTAAAGACTTGCCAACAGTGACTCTGGCTTTCACAGTTGATCTGACCAGAGGTTGATTGCTCAAAGGAACATGGAAGCTGGAACAAATCCAGTATTTTGGTCACTTGCTCACTTGCAGTTGTGATGATTGCTAACGTTTCTTTTTTCTCTTAACCTTTGAAGCTTGTTTACCCCAGAAACCCCCCCAAATCTTTGAAAATAGGTTTGGTCACATGATTATGAAATTAACTCTTCCATGACCAAAGGGGTAGCCATGGGCAGTCGTATGGGCCCCAGCTATGCCTGTCTCTTTGTTGGCTACGTGGAACAGTCAATCTTCTGTAATTACACCGACACCACTCCCCACCTCTTCCTCCGCTACATTGATGACTGTATTGGCGCCACCTCGTGGTCCCGCGAGGAGGTTGAGCAATTCATCAACTTCACCAACACATTCCACCCTGACCTTAAATTTACCTGGACCATCTCTGACATGTCCCTCCCCTTCCTGGACCTCTCCATCTCCAATAATGACGAGCGACTTGACACTAACATTTTTTACAAACCCACCGACTCCCACAGCTACCTGGATTACACCTCTTCCCACCCTATCTCTTGCAAAAATGCCATCCCGTATTCCCAATTCCTCCGCCTCCGCCGTATCTGCTTCCAGGAGGACCAGTTCCACCACAGAACACACCAGATGGTCTCCTTCTTTAGAGATCGCAATTTCCCTTCCCACGTGGTTAAAGATGCCCTCCAACACATCTTGTCCACATCCCGCACCTCCGCCCTCAGACCCCACCCCTCCAACCGTAACAATGACAGAATGCTCCTGGTGCTCACCTTCCACCCTACCAACCTTCGCATAAACCAAATCATCCACCGACATTTCCGCCACCTCCAAACAGACCCCACCACCAGGGATATATTTCCCTCCCCACCCCTTTCCGCCTTCCGCAAAGACTGTTTCCTCCATGACTACCTGGTCAGGTCCACGCCCCCCTGCAACCCACCCTCCCATCCTGGCACCTTCCCCTGCCACCGCAGGAATTGCAAAACCTGCGCCCACACCTCCTCCCTCACCTCCATCCAAGGCCCTAAAGTAGCCTCCAACATCCATCAAAGTTTTACCTGCACATCCACCAATATCATTTATTGTATCCGTTGCTCCCAATGCGGTCTCCTCCACATTGGGGAGACTGGACGCCTCCTAGCAGAGCGCTTTAGGGAAC
The DNA here is from genome assembly GCF_037043375.1 of Chiloscyllium plagiosum. NCBI lineage: Eukaryota > Metazoa > Chordata > Chondrichthyes > Orectolobiformes > Hemiscylliidae > Chiloscyllium > Chiloscyllium plagiosum. Next base: position 54,833,093 of record NW_028270153.1, on the reverse strand, counting down.
ATCTCCGGGACACCAGCACCAATCAACCACACTGTCCTGTGGCTCAACATTTCAACTCCCCCTCCCACTCTGCCGAGGACATGAAGGTCCTGGGCCTCCTTCACCGCTGCTCCCTCGCCACCAGACACCTGGAGGAAGAACACCTCATCTTCCGCCTTGGAACACTTCAACCCCAGGGCATCAATGTGAACTTCAACAGTTTCCTCATTTCCCCTTCCCCCACCTCACCCCAGTTCCAAACTTCCAGCTCAGCACTGTCCCCATGACTTGTCCTACCTGCCTATCTTCTTTTCCACCTATCCACTCCACCCCCCCGAACTATCACCTTCATTCCCTCCCCCACTCACCTATTGTATTCTATGCTACTTTCTCCCCACCCCCACCCTCCTCTCACTTATCTCTCTACCCTTCAGGGTCTCTGCCTGTATTCCTAATGAAAGGCTTTTGCCCGAAACGTCGATTTTACTGCTCCTCGGATGCTGCCTGAACTGCTGTGCTCTTCCAACACCACAAATCCAGAATCTGGTTTCTAGCATCTGCAGTCATTGTTTTTACCTCTTTCAAGAGCTGCTCATTCTGGCTAGTAAGGTGTTTTTCCAGAAGATCACTGCTGGTACCTCACAATATTTGCCACTTCTACCAATATGTGATACTGGATAAAGTTTGATAAAGACAGTTCACCAATCCTCCTCAATGTTTCAGGATGGCATGGTGGCTCAGTAGTTAGCACTGCTGCCTTGTAGTGGCAGGGACCCAGGCTGTATTCCAGCCTTGGGCAACTGTCTGTGTTGCGTTTGCACATCCTTCCCTGTCTGCAGGGGTTTTCTCTGGGTTTTCTGGTTTCCTCCCACAGTCCAAAGATGTGTGGGTTAGGTGGATTGGTCATGCTAAAGTGCTCATAGTGTTCAGGGCTGTGGAGGTCAGGTGTATCAGGCAAATATAGGATCTGGGTGGATTACTCTTTGGATAGTCAGCATGGACTTGTCAGGCTGAAGGGCCTGTTTCCACATTGTAGAAGTTCTAATTTGCTTTGTCTTGGACCCAACAAGTTATTACCAATAGAAGATACAGCACTGTAGCATGTCTAGAATAGAGGCAGTGATTTAGTAATAAGAATATTTATTGCATGATAATAATAAACACATTTGGTCAGGAATAATTGATAGGGCCTTAGGAATTGATACAGGTATATCTGCTCCCTACAAAAGTTAGATTACAACTCCTTGACTCCAACTTCAGACTGTGCATGGCATCAGTACAATGGGTGGAGCAAATGTGACAGGAATGGTATCTCTTTCAGAAACAATAACCTCAAACAATATCTCCTCCCAAGCTTTTCTTTCCATAGTTAACTCATTATGCAAATTTGTATATAAATGTGTTATGTTTAACAAGAGCCCATTTCCTTTCAAGTTTTAGTCCTTCAATAATGCAAGAGTTTTCTACATTTCACACTTTTCTCAGAATCCTTAAGACATGGAAGAATGGTAGACATTTTGCTTGAGGAGTGTATACCATAGTCAAAAAGTGTGGTACTGGAAAAGCATAACCGGTCACACAACATCCGAGGAACAGGAAAGTTGACCTTTCGAACATAAACTCTGCATCATATACCATAGTTCTGATTGTATACCATAGTTCTGATTGTATACTATTGTTTTGATTTGTCTGTTGTATTTCTGCTGGAGCATCATTTGGAAATGCAGAAAACATTGTCACTTGTAGACGTTATTGTTGATCTATTGCCTTACATGGAGGAGTCTTAATCTCCTGAATTTCCTTCCCTGAGGAACTCTTCTTTGATAACTCAGATAGCAGCCCCATAACATCATCCAAGGGACGTGAAACCTTGTGAAATTATTTTATACATACATGGAATGTAGGATTTCAATCTAGGTCACATTTATTACACATCCCCAATTGCCCTGGAGAAGATGATGGTGAGCTACCTTGTTTAATTGTTGCAATCCTTGGATGTAGGAACACCCACAATTCTATTAGGAAGAGATTTCCAGGATTGTGACAAAGCAACAGTGAAGGATCAGTGATATATTTACAAGTCAGAATGGTGTGGAACCTGACAAAGATCTAACAGGTAGTATTGTCACCATGCATCTGATGACCTTGTCCTTCTAAGTGATAGAGGTGGTGGTTTTAGAAGGTGAAGCCAAGTAAAATTTGCTACGTTACTTTGGAGATAGGATACACTGTTGCCATTGCATTTCAGTGGTGAAAGGCATAAATGTTAAATGACATATGTGGTGCCAATCACAGAGTTGCTTTGTCCTGGATGGTAAAGACCTTCTTGAATGCTTTTGGAGTTCTACCAATCCTGCCAACTGGACAATATTCCATCACACTCTTGATTTGTCCATTATAGATGGTGGACAAATATTGGGGAGCCAGGAAATGATTTACTTACCTCAGAAAACCTAACGTCAGATTTTCTCTTATAGCCACAGTATTTATATGATAAGTCTAGTTCTGTTTCTCATCACTTGTAACTATCAGGATGTTGATAGTAGGGGTTTCAACAAATCATAGTATGATTTAATGTCAAGGAGCTATGGTTAGATTCTCACTTGTTGGAGATGGCCATTACCAGCAATTGTGTAGCATAAGTCTTGCTTGCCACTTATCAGTGCAAGCCTTTTCTTAACTTCAGTCATGAGATGCAAGCATCACTGGCTGGAATAGTATTTATTGTCCATCCCTAGTTGCCATTGAGAAGGTGGTGGTGAGCTGCTTTCTTGACTCACTGCAGTCTATTTGCTGTAGGTAAACCCACAATGCCGTTAGGGCAGGAGTCCAGGACTTTGACCCAGGGATGCTGAAGGAACAGAGATATATTTCCAAGTCAGATGGTGAGTAACATGAAGGGGAACTGCAGGTGGTGGGTTCTCACTGTTCTTGTCTTTCTAGATGATAGTGGCCATAAATTTTAGATTTTAGATTAGATTACATTACAGTGTGGAAACAGGCCCTTCGGCCCAACAAGTCCACACCGACCCGCCGAAGCGCAACCCACCCATACCCCTACATTTACCTCTTACCTAACACTACGGACAATTTAGCATGGCCAATTCACCTAACCTGCACATCTTTGGACTGTGGGAGGAAACCGGAGCACCTGGAGGAAACCCACGCAGACACGGGGAGAATGTGCAAACTCCACACAGTCGCCTGAGGCGGGAACTGAACCCGGGTCTCTGGTGCTGTGAGGCAGCAGTGCTAACCATTGTGCCACCGTGCCGCCCAAGGTTCTTTCTAAGGAGCTTTGAAGGTTCTTTCTAAGGAGCTTTGGTGAATTTCTGCAGTCTATCTTATAGACAGTACACACTATAATTCTTGAGTATCAGTGGTGGAGGGAGTGTATTTTTGTGGATGTAGTGCCAATCAAACAGGTTGCTTTGTCCTGGCCGGTATCAAGCTTCTCTGAGTTTTGTAGAGCTGCAGTCATGCAGAAAAGTGGGGAGTATTCCATCACAGTTCCGACTTGTGCCTTGTCGATGGTGGACAGACTTTGAGGAATAAAGAGGTGAGTTACTTGCTGCAGCATTCTTATCATCTGACCAGCTCTTGTAGCCACAGTATTTATATATCAAGTTCAGTTCAATTTATGATCAATGGTAAAACTCAAGATGTTGACAATGAAGGTTTCAGTGAGAGTAATGCCATTGGATTCAAGGAGCAATGATTAAGTTTTCTCTTGTTGGAATACATGTCCAATATGAATGTTACTTGTCACTTGTTAGCTAAAACCTGCTTATTATCCAGGTCTTATCGCATTTGGACCTAGTCTGTTCCAGTGAACATTGTGCAGTCAGCAGTGAACATCCCACTGCTGACCTTATGATGGAGTGAAGGTCATTGATGCAGCAGCTGAAGATGGCTAAGCTTAGGACACTGCTCTGAGGAACACTACTCTGAGGAACACTACTCTGAAGATATGCCCTGGTACATCATGGAAGACTGCTGCCCTATTGAAACAAATACAGAGGAATCTCGATTAACCGAACGAGGTGGGCGGGCAGTATTGCATTCAGATAATTGATTATTCGGATAAATAGTTTAATGCCTCTCCTCTGGGACTCTGAAGTTTCATTTTTCCTCGCTCTGCCTGTCTTACTCCCTCTCTCTGTCTCAGGGTTTGTTTCTGAGCAGACACATACTTGTGTGTAAGGGGCACGCAGTATTGCTGAAGCGTCCCCATCTGGCCCTTCCCCCCTGAATGCCCCCACATAAACCCCTGTCTGCCCCCCCAACCCCATCCAAACCTGCCCCCCATCCACTCCTACCCACTGTCTGCTCCCCCATCCACACCCCCACGTCCCCATCAGCCCCGTATCCACACACCCCCTACCCCCATACGTTGCACCCTCAGGGGCAGCTGGACCAGACACCAACAGTAAGACTGCTGCTGCCTTTGGGGATGAGTTCCAACACACACACAGACACAACACACACACAGACACAACACACACACAGACACAACACACACATACAACACACCCACAGACACATACACACACAACACACCCACAGACACGCACACATACACACAACATTTTACTACAACTTTTTGACAGGTTCCACCTTTGCCCTTTACAGGACAATGTTGGAAGGATTATCAGGGGAATGGGGGTTTAGGTACATGCCTGTGTCAAATTCCAGGGAAAGTGTGTGGAGAGAGAGAGAGAGAGAGAGAGAGAGAGAGAGGGCGGGTGGTCAGTCATTTGGAGACGGTGCCTGGGCTTCCATCGATGTCCAGGACTGTTCTCAGCAGCATTTCAGTAAGCAGAGTTCATTTTAAATTATTCTAAACAAAAGACGCGATCAGTGTTGGAAACAGCTCTTTGATGCAATGTTTTTAGTCGGAACCTTGAGATTTTCTTTGGATAATCCGAAATTCGGATAATCGATAGTCAGATAATCAAAGTTCCTCTGTACTTTCTTCTTTGAAGTTTCATAGATTTCTGAGTCAGGCAATCAGTTTCTAAGCGGAAGTTTGCCTTTTTTTGCAGTATCCTGAATACATGGACAGTTTTCTTCTTCTTGACCTTTGACCATGATTTGGCTCCCATGAACATTTATGTAGCTGAGTTATTGATCAAGCAGCAAGTCTTCAGTCATTCATTATTGTTGTTAGACTGGTGGAATAAACATTTTTGGGACTCTCAGTCAACGACCCAAAGTTTGCTGCTCATTCAGCACTATCTCTGGCACTGGTTGATCTGTTGGCTGGAGACGATCAATGAAAGATCATGAACAGGCTCCAGTGGGTTGGATTATCAGTTTTGTTTCCAGTGTTAGTTTCTTCTTGATATTTGATCTTTTGATTCACCTGCTGTTTGCAGTAATGAGCATCCACATCCTACAAATAAAAATAAAAATGGCTGGAGTGTTTTCTCGATTTCATAGACTTCACAATGAGTTATTAGATCTTGAATTTTTTTTTGAGATCTCTGGTCCACTGCGTACATCTGATAATGCTTGTCTGTCTTCCATGTATTCTTTCTAATACGCTTTCTGAAAAGGTGGCTGGAATAACTGGCGTTTTGACATCCAACAGTAAATAGTCTATGATTGTGAAATGTTGTGAGTGTTGAAAGTATGCATTCTCATCCAATTTGCTTTACTTTTAGTCTCTGCATGCTCCAGTTGCCAGACTAGTGAACGGGTGCATGATCTTTAGCATACTTTGCTTTGTGTCCACTGTATTTAAGCTTTGAATGCAAAGTCTAAAGGCAACTTAATCTTACGATGCAAAAACAGAAAATGCTGGAGAAATTCAGCAAGACTGGCAGCATCTGTTAAGAGAAAGCAGAGTCAATGTTTCAGATCCAGTCACCCTTCTTCAGAACTGATTGTATTTAGGAAAAGGTGATACATATGTTTAAGACAGGGGTTGGATGGAGGGACAGGAGAAAAATAGTTGGAGATGGAGCCAAGAGAGAGAGGGACAGAACAGTCGTTGAGCAGGCGAAGAGATAGGTTATGGAGTGCTGTGGAGAAACAAATGTTGATAACAGGATCCATTAGTGAGTGAGAATGAGTTGGCTGTGATGAGAGCAGCCCAAGAGATAAGGCCCAGGGTGTGGGTGGGTAAAGGAGAGAGAAGATGATGTTCAGGTTCTAAAATTATTGAATGTGACATTGTGTGCTGAAAGCCACACAGTCTCCAAGCCGAAAGTGAGATGTTGTTCTTTCCGCTTGTGTTGAGATTTGCTGGAACTCTGCAGCCAGCCTGAGACAGAAATGTTGGTCAGGGCACAGGGTGGGGTGTTGAAGGGAATGGAGGGGTGGAGGAAATTTTGGAATTGGGGGACGGGTGCACCAAGGTGTCCAGAGGGAACGGTCCCTCCAGAAGGCTGATAAGGGAGGGGACGGAAATATATATCTGGCGGTAGCATCCCTCTGGAGTTGGAAAAAATGGCAGCTCCTGATCCCTTTGATGTGGATTCAGGTGGAATGGAAAGTAAGTAGTGGGAAAGTAAAGAAGTGATGAGGGCAGAAGTGTTGGAAATGGTTGTACATGGCTGAGAGCCCTGTCAAACACAGTGGAGGTGGGGCGGAAGGGGGCAGTGGCTGTGGAAGAAGTGAGGCATTTTAGAGGTTTTCCCCCTATTCCATGGAAGGTAGTATCATCAAAGTAGATCCAACAGAACTGGAAACATGGAATAGAATCTTTACAGGAAGCAGGATGTGAGGATGTATAGTCATGGCAACTGTGGGAGTCGGTGGATTTGTAATGGATATCAGTGGCGAGTCTATCCCCAGAAATTGAAACAGAGATATTGAAAAGGATATGGATGTATGTTTGCTCGCTGAGCTGAAAGGTTCATTTTCAGACCTTTCACCGCCATTCTCGGGAACATTTTCAGTGAGCCTCTGGATGAAGCATTGCTGATGATTCCTGCTTTCTATTTGTATGTTTGGTATTGTTTGGGTTGGCGATGTCATTTCCTGTGGTGATGTCATTTCCTGTTCTTTTTCTCATGGGGTGGTAAATCGGGTCCAAGTGAACGTGTTTATTGATAGAGTTCCAGTTGGAATGCCATGCTTCGAGGAATTCTCATGCATGTCTCTGTTTGGCTTGTCCTAGGATGGATGTATTGTCCCAGTTGAAGTGGTGTCCTTCCTTATCTATATGTAAGGATATTAATGAGAGAGGATCATGTTGTTTTGTGGCTAGTTGATGTTCATGTATCCTGGTGGCTAGTTTTCTGCCTGTTTGTCCAATGTAGTGTTTGTTACAAACCTTGCATGGTCTTTAAAGTTCATTAGCTGCTGTTTTAGTGTGTTGGTGGGTTTGTGGGCTACCAGGATGCCAAGGAGTCTGAGTAGTTTTCTCAAAACTCGCTAATGTTGAGAAGGAAAGGAAGGAGTCAGAGATGGAACACATGAAGGTGAGAGCAGGGAGGAAATTGATAGTGAAATTGATAAGCGTTTCTAATTCCAGATGAGAGAGGGAAGTAACACAGAAGATATCATCAACATACTGGAGAAAGAATGTGACTATGATTTTAAAGAAGGAATGTTCCACATATCCCACAAAGAGACAGGTATCACTGGGCCCATAGTGGTAATAAGAAACGTTTGTCTTTTCCTTTCACACATTAATGAATGTAATCTACAAGAAGTCCGAGGTACCCACACCCCTCTCGAACCTTCCTCACCTCTCCTTCCCTCTGTTTCCATCTCTTTTCCTAACCCCATCCTCTGTCATGCATTCATTATCCCTTCTGACCTTGCAATCTCTGATGCTGAACGCAGTAAAAGTCTTAATTTTATTCATCAGCACCCACCATCTTAATGGGCAAGGCATAGTGTTGAACTCTCTTTCCATTGCCTTTACTCCCTCCCCTTTTCTTTGAACATAATTCCTCTCCTCATCCCACAGACTCCTTCACCCAGCTCCAACTCTCTTGTTCCCCCTGGACACTGCCCTCTGGCTTTTAACTTGCACTTAACTTGTTCATCGAGAACTGTCGATATGACATTGGTCATCTTAATTTCTCTGCCCCATCCCCACTGAGTCAAACTTATATCCCTCTGAACTGACTGCACTTTGAGCTCTCATATCCAACCATGACTTTGTTATCAAGCCTGCCAACAATGATGGTGCTATTGTTGGTTGGTCTCTATATTGTGGAGGCAGAGCACCAGCTCTTGGCCACCTCCTCCTAGCTCCCTCCGACCAAGACCCTATTATGGAACTCCAGGCTGTTATGTCCATGACAGTCATTAATCTCATTTTATCCGGTGACCTCCCCACTACTGCTGGTGCACTCCTATGTTTGTAGACTCTATTCTTTTCTGCCACATTCTGATGATCATTTCCTTATTGATCTCTTGCCCTGTCCTCTATCTTTAATCATGTGTTAGTTTCTCCAACAGTTTTTAGTTTGAAAGTCGTCTCCACTATCCTAGTTACAAGACTCACCAGAGCATTTGTAGGTAAAGATTACTAAAAAAGTATAGATGCAACTTTCTTCTATACTGGTGCTTGACTAAACTATGAACTGAGATTCATTTCTCCCACACTAATCTATGGATCATAAGACCATAAGGAATGGGAATGAGAATAGGCCCCTTGAGCCTGCTCCAATATTCCATAGGACCATGGTTGATCTGACACTCGTTACGTTCACTTTCCAGCTCTTTCCCCATAACTCTTGATTCTCCTACTGATCAAGAATCTATCTCTCTCAACCTTAAATATACTAAAGGACTTTGGCCCCACAGCTTGCTGCGGCAAGGAGTTACAAAAACTCACAAGTCTCAGAGAAGACATTCTTCCTATTTCGCTCATAAATTGCAGCTCCTTAATTCTGAGACTATGAAATTTGGTCCAAAACTCTCCCATGAGGGGAAGCATCCTCTCAACATTTACCCTGTCAAAACCCTTAAAAATTCTACATGTTTTGATGAGATCACCCCTCATTCTTCTAAACTGGAATGAGTAGTGTCTCAACCTGTTTAGTCTTTGTTGATAAAGACAATTCCTCCATACCAGGGATCATCCTCGTGAACCTTCTCTGAACTCCCTCCAAAGAAATGACATATTTCTGTAAATAAAGGGACCAAAACTGCTCATAGAATTTTAAATGTGGTCTTACCAGTACCTTGTACAGTTGCAGTGAAACATCGTTATTCTTACTCCAACCCCCTTGAAATAAGGGACAACATTCCATTAGCCTTCCTGATTACCCATTGCATTGTTGTGCTGGCTTTCCGTGCTTCATGCACATATATTTCCCAGTCCCTTTGTGTTGCAGCTTTCTGCAGTTTGTCTCTATTTAAATAATACTGTTCTTTTGTTGTTCCTTTCAAAATGAACAACTTCACATTTTTCCACATCATACTCCATTCGCCAACTTTCTGCCCACTTACTTAACCAATCAATATCTTTCTGTAACCTGCTTGTAATCCCCTCACAACTTGCTTTTCCACCTATTTTTCTGCAAATTTGGCTGCAGTATGTTCACTTCCTTCCTCCAAGTCATCAATATATATTGTGAACAGTTGTAGTCGCAGCACTGATCCCTGTGGAACCCCACTGGTCATATATCACCAGCCTGAAAAAGAACCCCTTATCCCCATTCATTCTTTCCTGCCCATGAGCCAATTCTCTATCCGTGCCAATGTACGACTTCCAACACCTTGGGCTCTTATGACTAAAACTTTTGTGAGGTAGCTTCTGGAACAGCAAGTATAACATATCTTGTCGCTCCCCTCTACACACTCTGGTTAAAACTTCCTCAAAAAACACTAATAAATTTGTTAGTCACGATTTCCCTTTCATGAAACTATACTGAACTTGTTTGATTTAATTATGATTTTCTGACTATTTTACTGTTAGTTCCTTACTAATTGGTTCCAATATTTTTCCAACAATAGATGTCAAGCTAATTGGTCTATAATTAATCAATTTTTGCACCACTCCCTTTCTGAATAGGGTGTCACATTGACAGTTTTCCAATCCTCTGATACTTCTACAGAATCCAAGGATTTTTGGAAAATTACAACCAATGCATCCACTATCCCCATATCTAGAGCCATGTATATAATTCTCTAACCTGATGTACTCTATTCAGGTTTGCACACGGCTCCAGTAGTTATCTAGAGGTTGTTATCTTTAAGGTTATGCTTTCGAATTTACCATCATCATGTCCATACTCTCCAAGAAGAATTCCTTTCCTAGTCATATCAATGTCTTTGATGCAAATGTGGACCACGGCAACTGGATTCCACCCACCCCTCACCTCACTCCTCACTCTGCAAATTCCTCTTCAGCCTTGAGCAGATATCCCAAATCCTGTCACTGGGCAGGAAACTCAGCCTTCTGGACACTAACCCTCAGCTACAGACAACTGTGTGTATTCACCTGTCCATATATATTCTCTAGCCCTTGTAACTCCCCTTTCTCAAATGTCTCTTTGTACCATAGTAGAATGGACATCTATCTTACAGCCCCATTTTCATCCTTTCAGACTGTAGGAAGGTCAAAATTGTTGAACGTTGCATGACCGAAGTTTCCTCCACTTATACCTTCCCATATCTGTCTCACTGGTTCAACCCACCTTCCTATTCCTGATTATGGAACAAATCAGGTAATCCTTCCCTGAGAGATGCGACTGTCACCGGGAATAAAGTGTTCATGTACATTCCCTCCTTGATTTATCACTCTATTTACTGCTCAATGAATGCAGCAAACATTTGCTGCAGATGTTTTTGCCTTGGGTCTGTCTTTCTTTTAATCTATCCTTGGATCTGCCTGACATCCTGCAGACACTGTACATCACATGCCATCTTTATAGCACTGCATTAATTGAATCGCTGATTGAATTATAATTAATTTCTCTAGTTGTGCCTGTGCTTATCTCCTTAACATTTCAATAAATAGTCAACCCACCACAATTGAGATTCCCTCATTAAGGTAAATAGCAAATATTCATCAGCCGATCTAATGAGCTTCATTAATATTAGCAAATATTACTTTTCATAATAAAACCTTAAAATTTTAAAATTAATCGAGTTCTGAAGAATAAATGAGGACATTATTCGTCAAATAATCACCTACCTATTTTCCTGTGACCTCAGTCTTTGATTTTTCTCAGAGCGCAGTTGGTTGGTTCTCAAGCCACTGAGTGGTTTGGACTTTTGTTATTCATTCACGGGATGAGGACATCATTGGCCAGATCAACATTTATTGCCCATCCATAATTGCCCAGAAGGCAGTTAAGAGTCAACCACATTGCTGTGGGCAAGGAGTCACATATAGGCCAGACCACGTAAGGATGGCAGTTTTCTTCTCTAAAGGATGTTAGTGAAGCAGATAGGTTTTTCTGAAAATTAATTCATGGTCATTATTAGACTCTTAATTCCAGATTTATTTTGTACATTGAACGCAAATTCTATCATCTGCTATGATTGGATTTGAACTCAAGTCCCCAGAATACTACCTGGATCTCTGGATTAAAAGTTTAGATCAGAGTGGTGCTGGAAAAGTCATGGGGAAATGATTCCAGCTCAGCACTGTCCTCATGACCCTTCCCACATGCCAATCTCCCTTCCCACCTATCCGCTCTACCCTCCTCACTGACCAATCACCTTCATCCCCACCCCATTCACATATTGTACTCTTTGCTACCTTCTCCCCAGCACCCCCCATTTATCTCTTCACCCTGCAGGCTTCCTGCCTCTATTCCTGATGAACGGCTTTTGCCCAAAACATCGATTTTCCTGCTCCTCGGATGCTGCCTGATCTGCTCTGCTTTTCCAGCACCACTTTGATCTAAACTCTAGTTTCCAGCACCTGCAGTCTTCAATTTGCCTCTCTGGAATAAAAGTCCAGTAATGATACCACTAACCATTGCCTCTCCATGGTGCATCATCAGCCTGGATTACTTACTGCATAACACACCTGCTTGTCTTTATACTCTGATGGCAGCAGCAGCAGGTAGGGTGTGTTCAGGTATCTGAGCCCATCAGCTCCCACTCACCAGGCTGGCCGTCTTCTTCTTTTTTCTTACTATTTCATTTATCTTTCATATCAAACTTCATGTTACCTTCTTTCTGAAACTATGGCGGATGAAAGTGGTTGTGAGGGGCGGTTGCAGCAGCGGGGTGGATCCGTTCTGTCCCTCCTGGCCATAGCAACTATGCAGCATCTTCAGTGGTGGCATACCAGAGCCCCTTCAGAACCCCAGGCAACATGAAGGGAGTGAAAGATGAACTTTGCCTTAATCATTTCTAAAAATACTTTCTATAATTAGAATGGAGTACGGCAACTTAAACACTTTTTATTGTATTTATCTAAATACAAGTGAAATAAATTACTATTCTATTCTACATCAGCTGGGTTTTGTTGTACTGTTTTCCAGCATCATTGGTTGGCTTTCTCAGTGGTGTCATTCGCTATATTAGGAGGTTTGTTTAGCTCATAGGTTCACAGTGTTTACACCACTGGAACTACCGCAGGCTCAAAGCATCAGGGTAGCTCCCTAGGCATCTGGTGTACATCTGCATTCATTTTTTTCTTGTGCTGCATACTGCAGAGAATGATCAGGGAGAAAGTAGGGCCAAGCAGGGATAGCGGAGGGAACTTCTGCGTGGAGTCTGAGCAGATAGGGGAAGCCCTAAATGAGTTTTTTGCTTCGGTTTTCACCAAGGAAAGGGAACTGGTTGTAAATGAAAAACTTGAGGAAATGGGATACAGTCTTGATCAGATCGAGATTGATGAAGTTGATGTGCTGTAAATTTTGGAAAACATTAAGATTGATAAGTCCCCAGGGCCAGACCAGATTTATCCTAGGCTGCTCCGAGAAGCGAGAAAGAAAGTTGCTAAGCCGCTGGCGAGGATATTTGCCTTCTCACTCTCCACATGAGTTGTACCAGAGGATTGGAAGGAGGCGAATGTTGTTCCTCTTTTCAAGAAGGGTAATAGGGAAATCCCTGGCAATTAGAGACCAGTCAGTCTTACATCTGTGGTCAGCAAAGCTTTGGAAAGATTTCTGAGGGATAGGATTTATGACTATTTGGCAAAGCATAGTGTGATTAAAGGCAGTCAGCATGGCTTTGTGAGGGGCAGGTCATGCCTCACAAATCTTATTTGAGGAGGTGAGGAGACAGGTTGATAACAGTTTAGCAGTGGATGTGGTGTATATGGACTTCAGCAAGGCATTCGATAAGGTTCCCCATGTTAGGCTCATTCATAAAGTCAGGATGTATAGGTTACAGGGAGATTTGGCTGTCTGGATTCAGAATTGGCTGGCTGACAGAAGGCAGAGAATGGTTGTAGATGGAAAGTATTCTGCCTGGACGTCAGTGTTGAGTGGAGTCCCACAGGACTCTGTTCTTGGGCCTCTGCTCTTTGTAGTTTTTATAAATGACTTGGATGATGAGGTTGAGGGGTGGATTAGTAAATTTGCAGATGACACAAAGGTTGGAGGTGTCATCGATAGTATAAAGGGCTACTGCAGGCTGCAGCACGACATAGACAAGATGCAGAGCTGGGCTGAGAAATGGCAGATGGAGTTCAACCTGGATAAATGTGAAGTGATGCATTTTGGAGGCTTTGGAGAGAGTGCAAAGAAGGTTTACAAGGATGCTGCCTGGACTGGAGGCCTTGCCTTATGAAGAAAGGTTGAATAAGCTCGAACTTTTTTCTCTGAAGAGAAGGAGGAAGAGAGGAGACTTGATCGAGGTATACAAAATAATGAGTGGCATAGATAGAGTCAATAGCCAGAGACTTTTCCCCAGGGCAGGATTGACTGGTCGAGGAGTCATAGTTTGAAGATATTAGGTGAAAGGTAGAAAGGAGACGTCAGAGGTAGGTTCTTTACGCAGAGAGTTGTGAATGCATGGAATGCGTTGCCAGCTGTGTTGGTGGAAGCAAAGTCATTGGGGACATTTAAGTGACTGCTGGACATGCACATGGAGTGAGTTGAGGGGTGCATAGGTTAAGTTACTATATTTTACATTAGGATTAAACCTCGGCACAACATTGTGGGCCAAAGGGCCTGTTCTGTGCTGTACTTTTCTATGTTCTATGTTCTATGCTGCTGATGAAGACTCTTGGTTGGGTTGTGCAGATAGCTACACGTTGTGCTGTTCATAGTGCATTGTGACACTGGGAAACCAGGAAGAGAAATAAACTCAAACTCTCAGGACTCAGTGACTCTGCATGCGCCAAAGTAGAATATCCGCCAGTGCTGGAAATCTTAAAACAAAAACTGCTGGAAACGTCCTCCAAGATGTGAAGCATCTGTGTAGAAAAACATAGGATTAATGTTCCAGATTGATAATATTCCAGCATCAATAGCAAAAAAAATAGAGCTTGTAAACAATACACAATTGTTAAAATGAGCCAGGGATGAGACATAAATGAAGGTTGGTGATTGTACATAGGAGAGATTGCTGGGGGGAAGAATTAGTGGCAATAATGCCAAGTAAGAAAAATTGACAGCAGGACAAGAACCAAAAGATGTGTCTAGGAACTATGTAATTAGAAAGAAGGAGTACCAATAGATGCTGTCCAAAAGCAAAACTAAAAATGCAATACAAAATGGGGACAGGTGTTATGATCTCCCCTCTGTCTAGCTTTCTACACAGTAATAGCTTTTCCCTGCTTCCCTCCATCTGAATTGGACCTCTCACTGCCACATCTCTTTCTGCAACTCCCCTTGTTACTGTTCCCCTGCCTGCAGCACCCCAATATTACGCTGTTCCCTTGCTCAGCAACCTTTTCTACTGCTAACTCTTCATTAGTCCCCTCCTTCTCACTTCCCTCTCTGCTGCACCCATGTCTGCTGATCAGCTGCAGGTTTCTCCACAGCAACTGGTGAAGCTGCTGTAACACACTCATTCAGATTCAAATCTTAACATGGCCAAAGTGGAGAAAAGTAATCTCTCTTTAAAAGCATTTGCAGCAACTCTTCTGTTGTATAGGAAGGTAGCTGCAAGCACTAAGTACTAATTACTGTTGTGTTCATCACTTTTAATGAGTGCTGTTATGATTATGGTAAAGATTATCAGATTTTAACTTTAATCATCTGATTGTTATACCTGAGACCTTGTAGGGACCAAAGTGCTTTGTTTTTAAACAAAAATGGACAAATGCTGGTCTAAAATGGCTGCCATGTCCAGCTGACCACAGGTTTAGGCAAATTTATGAGACCCATGTGGAATAAGCAAAATCGTTTGCACTGAAATCAGAATTTTGTTAACAGACACTGAAATCTGAGTCAGAATTGAGAAATTCATATCTTCTGTTTAATTTAAACTTGTCTGGTAATTTACATACTTGGATGAAAGGCTCACCTGCAAGTTTTCAAATTTAAAAGACAATGGAGCCAGACTTAGCAGTACATATTGAAATATATTTCAGCAGTTGCTAGGCAAAATAGAGCAGAACAGAGAGAAGAATAAAACGTATTTGATCAAATCAGAATAGGAGTCTTTCCCCATTTTCCCATTTCTTTTGTCATTTCAGAAGACAGCAAATGGTGATAGCAAAAAGATGGCAATAGCAAATTGGAGAAACCACCATTCACTGAGAACTTGAATATATTTACAAACTTCACCATTTCTGGGGAAACCAGTTAACAATTAAACAACTTTAGTCTCACTAAAAGTCTAACTTGTTAGCAACTCAAAATGTTTTTAAAGTCCTTAAGACATAAGAGTAGAATTAGGCCATTTGGCTCATTGAGTCTGCTCCATTGTTCAATCACAGCTGATATGTTTCTGAAATCCATTCTCCTGCCTTCTCCTTGTAACCTTTGATCCCCTTACTAATCAAGAACTTATCTATCTCTGTCTTACATACACTAAATGACTTGGCCTCCACAGACTTCTGTGACAATGAGTTCCACAGGTTAATCAGCCTCTAGTTGAAGAAATTCCTCCTCAACTTACTTCTAAAGGGTCATCCCTTCACTCTGAGGTTGTGCCCTTAGATCCTAGTCTCTTCTACTAGTGAAAATGTCATTCCTACATCCACCCTATCCAGGCCTCTCAGTATTCTGTAAGTTTCAACAAGATCCCCCTTTATCCTTCTAAACTCTATTATGTATGGACTCAATCACTCCTCAAATAACAAGCCTTTCATTCCAGTATTATTTTTGTGAACGTCTTCTGGACTCCCTCCAATGCCAACACATTGTTCCTTAGATATGAGGTCCAAGACTGCAGTTTTCCACACCCTTATAAAGCTTCAGCAGTACACCTGTGCTCTTGAACTGAATGCTAACATTGTATTTGTCTTCCTAACTGCCAATTGAACCTGCATTTTTAACCTTAAGAGAACACTGAACTAGGACTCCTAACTCTCTTTGTGATTCGGATTTCTGAAGCCTTTTCCAATTTAGAAAGTAGCCAATGACTCAAGTTCTCTTACCAAAGTGCAAAATCATGCAGCCTCTATTATTTCTGACTGTATCAGACTCTCTCTCTTTTAAAATTAGCACAAGTGAGTTTTGAGAAGATTTGTTGCGCAGTTTGAGTTTCTGGATGTAAGTTTGCTCGCTGAGCTGGAAGGTTCATTTCCAGACGTTTTGTCATCCTACTAGGTAACATCTTCCGTCGGCCTCTGGGCGAAGCAGTGCTGATGATTCCTGCTTTCTATTTATATGTTTGGGTTTATTGGGTTGGTGATGCCATTTCCGTGGTGATGTCATTTCCTGTTCTTCTTCTCGGGGTGGTAGATTGGGTCTAACTCGATGTGTTTGTTGATAGAGTTCCGGTTGGATCAAGTTAGACATCGAGTTAGACCCTATCTGCCACCCCCTGAGAAAAAGAACAGGAAATTAAATCACCACCGGAAATTACATCACCACTGTAAATGACATCACCAACCCAAAAAAACCCAAACATATAAATAGAAAGCAGGAATCAACAGCCCAGAGGCCCCTGAAGATATTACCTAGTAGGGTGACAAAACGTCTGGAAATGAACCTTTCAGCTCAGTGAGCAAACCTACATCCATTAGTGCCAACGTTTGTGCGTGTGTTTGATGTTGCATTTTATGACTTTTTTCTGGGGGTTTGGAGATTAATAAACGGCCTCTTTCCTTTCGTCCAAAAAAAAATTGTATTTGGCTCATTCATTTTGATCTTGCTAGCCACCTTTTTAACTGGTGTGTAAAAGCTGCGTGGTAAGAAAAGAAATAAAAATATTTGTTACAAATAATTTAGAGACCATCGAAATGTCACTTGCTTCTTGTGTTGGTTTAATGGTGAGTTTCAGGAAACTCAAGGAACATGTACATACATCATTCATTGGAATTGTAACGTTGATGCAACCCAGTCATCGATGTGCTCAAATTACAAACTATCCTCTTCAGGGAAGCTATGTGCAATGTCATAATGCCTGCATTAACCCAGAAGGTGCTCTATTAAATCCAGCTTATGGATGTTAGTACAATTTCACCTTCAGGTACACTTAGACCAAGCACTCACCCAAACTATGCCCCTGCTCAGAATCTCTGCTGCCTGAAAATCAGCTGATGGTGTCACCTTTGGATTCTAGGTTACAACATGTTAAGGATCAGCTGTGATGTCCCTGCAGTTGACTAGATGGCCAAACTCATTTCTTGAGTGATGACCAGTTGAGGGATATGCATCCCCGTGCACACATGGGTAGAGGGACAATGATCATCACTTTATTTTGATCAGCATTACGAGGAGAAGAAAAATAACTTGCATTCATGACCTCCGAGAATCTCAAGTTGTTTGACAGTCAATGAAATAATTTTGAAGTTCGGTCAATGTTATAGGGTAAGTGGCTCTTAGTCTATGCACTGCAAACAATTCATAAACAGCAAATGATCAAATTGTTTGGTTCAAACATTGATTGCAGAATTTGTTTCTGCTGACATGGAATCCATTGTCCACCTGATATGGACATGTAAGTGGTGAGTCATTGTTGCTTGTGTGGGTGTTTCATGCAGAATAATATAACAGGATGAGGTCTATTGTACCAATCAACCCTCTCAGGATAACCCTCTGCTGCCTCATTCTCCACGTGTTTGGTGATGTGTAACCACAGGGAATTCTCACCAGTACGGCATCATGAGGCAAACCAAAATAGAGTTATCATGGCAACAAGTTCTGGGGTATTCTAAAAAGCTTCTTCTCAATGCAAAGAGTATGCTTACATACAGAGAGCAGGATTATAACCAGTCGGCGCGACACATGCAAACATGGCAAAATGCTACTGCCTCAGAGATCTTGGCAGAACGCTACAGGAGAGCACTGAAGCACCTTGGCTGCCTGATCCTAATCAGCACTCAGCTGTAAAGCTGGCAGATTGAAGCAAAGTGCGAAGTGCCAGCTCAAGAGAGTTGAGCACTGATTAGAGCTGAACTCTAGGAAGTGGAACACATACTAAATCAGCAGGCTAAATTGCAGACTGCAGCGAAGCAAACTTCTGATAGTTTCTCATTAACAGTTTGCGACTGCCGGCTGCTCTTGCTCCACACTCAGTAATGATGGACAAAGTGGATACAGAGTAGCGATTTTCCACTTGGAGCATCTGAAAGATAACACTAAACTTGAACACTGTTCCTTCCCCTTTAAGCAGATGAACAACTGTGCATTTTATTTTCCTGATGTGTTGCCAGATGATTGTAACTATGAGCTAAAACAACACTTGCAAATATATTTCTAAGCTGAGCAAAACATGGGTTTGAAAGGACATTTGAAGTCAAGAAAAACACAAATGATAGACCAACAAACTGGTTTGCTTCTGTGTCTACAAATATAAATAAAATGATTAGAATTTAGCTACTGTCTGGGCATTCGAAAGCAAGTTAGTGAAAGCAATTTCAAAGGGATCCGAAAGGGAGCTTTATGAAGTTATTGGATATTGCCTGGAAAACTGAGACCCCACAAACACAAATACAACAGGGACACTGGCTCCACCAATGAAGCATCCATAAAGCATAAGGCAGTGAAACAAGGTAAAATGCACAGGGTAACTGTCTTTAAAGCCAAGTCTCCCAGGTCAAGATGATTTGTATACCACTATCTGTCCATTAGAGGGTGTCACAGACAATGCAACAATTTAGAAAAACTCAGCAGGTCAAGCAGCATCTGTGGAGAGAAAAGTACAGTTAAAGTTTCAGGTCCAGTGACCCTTCTTCAGAAGGGAACCATTTTATTTTGTTGAAAAATATACCAATTTTGTAAGTATACTCATCGATCTGCCATAGAGTCTGGTCTCAACAAAATCACATCTGTGATGAATAAGAGTTGGTGCCTTGAACTACATTTGGTTGACTCATGTAGTTAATTGAAAGTATTAGGCAGATTGTTGTACTGAAAAGAACGGTGAAAAAGCAATGCCACTAATGGATGACTGTTGTATGGAAAGGAAGGTCATGCAGACTGTAGTGCTATTGCCAGCTACTGTCAACTGTAACTTACAAAATAAGAGACTGTTTACTTAACCTGTTAAAATTTTTGACTGTTAGTTTTTGGAATCTGGTAATTTTGTAATAATTTTTAAAATTAACTAACACCTGGCATTTCAATGTAGCCAGAAAAGATATCGACAAACATCTGTTACAAACACAATTTGTGAGTTAGTTTAATGAGTAGCTTGTCGGATTTGCCAACTCCACAAACAGAGACAGCTTTTTTGGCATTGATTAGGTTTGGGATTTGCCCAACAACATGCACTGATCGTGATTAAATACTGAGTAACCCACCTTCTGCTGTACTGATGTTTTGCTTAGCAAAGTAAACAGCAGATAAAAAAGACTTAAAAATCTTATTGACTCTAAAGACCATATTGTCTTTTTTTTCTGGAATAGTGCACTTTCATTAACTTGTTTCTGTAGTTTGATAAATTACCATTTCAAATGAGGGAAATTATTCTGAAGGCGGTCTTGCCATATTGGAGTAAACAATCAAGAAATCAACAAATCTAAATGCACAAGTAATAATATTGCTCTTTCTTAAGTCTTCATATAGACAGTGAGATGTTCAATGTTTTGGATGAGAATTACAAAATGTTTAAATGTAAAGGCTCCCTGAAAATTAAGCATCTTCTGACGTGTAAATATTTTCACTTAAGCCATCAGTTAGATTCTTTCATACTGTTACCTGAACACTAGATGCCCTCCTCTGACAACTGAGTGTGTTTAAATAACATCAGGCCTCCAAAACATAAGTGGGCTAGTCACCAGCTCTCCAGCTGAGGAGGGGGACTCAGATATTGCTGAAATTAATTTGCATCCATTGGGTTGGTAGTAACTGCAGAGATAGGAGGTAAAGAAAGTGGACCGTCAAAACTGGAATGTTGACAATTCCAGAAACAAGTATTGAATCTCAGTAACAACACTGAGAAACATAAGTGGCTAACAGAAGTCCTTAAATTAAGGTAGAAATAGAAAATGAGCATAAACAGCACCCAGCATAGGAATTAAAAACATGAGGTGACCTATGAAATGAACCTCAAAGCCCATGGAGGTAAGAACAACAGATTAGTGTCTGAAAATTACACAAATAAAGAAATGAAGCAGAAGAATGATGACAGAAGATGGGACATCCAAATGAAGTTCACAAATTTATATCATGAAAGACAACAAAGATCAGGCAATTCGATTCAAATATGCAAGTAATAAGCGTTGGGAAAATATTTTGAAAATTCGTACAATGTACAATCTCAGTGGATGAATTGATTCTGGAGATATTGTCCTGATAAAAGAGAAAGGAGTTGACACTTGATTTCTTGGAATACAAAGTTAAGATTTTTATTTACAGTTCACAAAGACAAATGTTAAAAGCTAGAACAGACCAGTTGGCCCCTCGAGCCTGTATTGCTGTTCAAGAAGGTCATGGCTGATCTGATTGCAACCAAAGCCATATTCCTGGTTACCCCGAATAACTTTTGACACTCTAAATGTTAGTCAAAAGTCAGTCTGCTTCTGCCTTACAATATTCAATGACTTACCTCTGTCCCTCTGTGAGGACTCATGACCATTTGAAAGAAAAAAATTCTACTAATTTCTTTCTGAATGGGAGATCTCTTATTTTGTCAATTATTTTTAAATTGGGCAACCTAGTTGTCTCCCACAAAAGATCAAAATATCTAGCATTCACATGGTTAAGTCTTCTTAATAATTATTCAACTGTGGAAGCTATGGTAAATGCAGGGTTATAGGAATAGGGTGTGGGGTCTGGTTGGGATGCTCTTCATCGAGTCAGTGCAGCCTCGATGGGCCAAATGGCCTCTTTCTGCATTGTAGGTATTCTGGGTCAGCAGCCATTTCTTTTAAGACGCTGGAGTGAGTCCATTGAGACTTTGAGGCTTGTCAGTTTTTAGTTCTAATAACATTCTCAGTACCTTTTAACAGAATGGTTCTGTTCTGAAGAAGGGTCAATGGACCTGAACTATTAACTCTGATTTTTCTCCACAGATGTAGCCAGACCTGCTAAGTTTTCCAAGCAATTTTTGATTTTATCTCTGATTTCCAGTGTCTGCCATTCTTTGTTCTGTTTTCTTGTTGCATTCAAGTGAAGTTTACAAATTTATATTGTGAAAGATGGCAATTATTGGGCAATTCAAATTTGCAAGTAACAAGCATTGGAAAATGTTTGAAGATTTGTACAATGTACAAAGCTCAAAGATGTTTTTACAGAAACATCTAAAAAGTACTTCAAACAAAACAAACTGAGAAGGGCGACCTGAAGGTTTGGAAATATCCAGTTAAGGAAAGCTGGTGCAAAGTTTGTTCAAAAATAATCAAGGAATTCATATCTTTTCTTCATTGGTACATTGTATATCCTAGATTCTTTTTCCAGTAATGAGTTAATTTTCTGATTTTCTACCTAGTCTCAGGTCAAAGAATTCATCAGTCCTTGCAATTTAAACTCCACATCTTCAAATGATCTATCTTGCAACTGTTTTCAACTGACATTCAGTGGATTCAGTATAGGAGTTGGGAGGTCATGTTGTGGCTGTACCGCACACTGGTTAGGCTATTTTAGGAATACTGCATGCACTTCTGATCTTCCTGCTATAGGAAGGATGTTGTGAAACTTGAAAGGATTCAGAAAAGAATTTACAAGGATGTTGCCAGGGTTGGAGTGTTTGAGCGACAGGGGGAGGCTGAATAGGCTGGGGCTATTTTCCTTGAAGTGTCAGATGCTAAACAGTGACCTTATTGAAGTTTATAAAATCATGAGGGGCATGGATAGGGTGAATAGCCAAGCTCCCGGGTTGGGGGAGCCCTAAGTTAGAGGGCATAGTTTTAAGGTGAGAGGGGAAAGATTTAAAATGGACCTCAGGGGGCATTTCTTCACACAGAGGCTGGTGTATGTATGGAATGAGCTGCCAGAGAAGGTGGTGGAGGCTGGTGTAGTTCCAACGTTTAAAAAGCATGTGGATGGATATATGAATAGGAAGGCTTTAGGAGGATATGAGCCAAATGCTGACAAATGGGGGACTAGATTAATTTAGGATATCTGGTCAGCATGGATGAGTTGGACTGAAGGATCTGTTTCTGTGCTGTACACCTCTATGACTCTATGACTGTCATCCATTGGAGCCCTATGATTGGTAAAACAGCTGCCTACACAATAATTTGAACCCATTATATTTCCTGCTGCTGCTTCCTTTTGTAACATTATGCTACTGATTAATTTTGGAGACAAACAAGAATCAATGAACTTACCAAGCTTGTCGCAATCTGAGCATTTGTTGATAAAGTGAGATGATTCTTTTGTAGAGGAGTTAGCATCTTAACTTTATTCTTATAATGAAGATTAGAACTAGACTGTGAAGACATGCTTCCTACGTTCAGTAGTGTTGAAAATAAAACAGGTTGGAGAGATGCACAAGGTTTATTTTATATGGAGGGTGCATAGCATGTCAGCTTATCAGAAAGGAGCATCTAGTTACTTTCGTATTTTCTTCAGAATATGGTGTCAGTCAAGATTTCGGATGTGGGTGGAAAAGTCAAGCATTGGCCACTCTAGAACAGAGTTCTGGTGAACCTGAATCTCTGAGTGCACTAATGTTGTGAGAGTACCTGCCTCCACCACCCTCCGAGACAGCATATTCCACATTTCTGTAACATTTTGAGTAAAAAGAACATTTCCTCAGATCCCTTCTAAACCACTTCCTCCTCAGCTTAAACTTGTGCTCTCTGATCTTAGACATGTCCACAGTGGGGAATAATTTCTCACAATCTACTCTACCTCACATAAATTTGTATATCATAATCAGAAAATCCCTCCGCTTCTTCTGCTGCAAGGCAAAACAAACCCAGCCTATCCAGTCTATCCTCATAACTGAGATTTTTCATTCCAGGCAACATCCTGGTGAATCCCCTCTGCACCCTATTCAATGTAACCTCATCCTTCCGATAGTATGCCAACCAGAACTGCAGACAATATTCCAACCATGGCCTCACCAATGTTTTATAAAGTCATAACAAGAATTCCTTGCTCTTCTATTCTTTGCTCAGGCTAATAAAGGCAAATCGTCCTGTGCCCCTGAAGTTGGGTATTATTGAGTGGTCAGGAACATTGTTGAGGATGGTTAATTGAGTCTAATGGTGATGTAGTTGGGTGGTTAAAGCAGTGGTTGGATCTGATCAGGTAGTCAGGTAGTCAGGTGACTGCTTTTGTGACGTCAGACTAGGTAGTAAAGGCCAGATTTTCAAATCTGAGGCCAGATAACTGCTTCTGAAGTAGGTGTTGATGGACGTTATGCATGGGGACCCTGCAGAATCCTCATAACAGACTCCAAAAGAATTACTCAGGAAATTGAAAATTCCACTTCAAAGTGTGAAGGAATACTCCCCACTCACCAGATTGGGTGCATCTCCAGCAGCACTCAGCAAGCTTGACACCATCCAGAATAAAGCAGCCCACTTGACTGGTACCTCATCCACAAACATCCATTGCCTCCACCGCCAAAACTTAGACAATAGCAGTGTATGCCATCAACAAGATACATTGCAGAAATATCACAAGGCTCCTTAGATAGCATATTCACGATCACCACAGTTCTAGAAGGACAAGAGTAGCAGATACATGCAAACAACATTACCAACAAGTTCCCCTGCAAGCCATTCACCATCCTGACTTGGAAATATATAGCTGTTTCTTCAGCATCATTGGGTCAAAACCTTGGAGTTCATTTTCTAACAGCATTGTGGGTCCATCTGCAGCTCATGGCTTGCAGTGGTTCAAAAAGGTAGCTCACTATCACTTCTCAGGAGCAATAAGTAATGTGTAATAAATGCTGGCCCTTCCCATGAATGAACTTCTTTTCAAAGTTCCCCTGTGCTTGCAACCCTCTGCCCATTTAAAATGGAGGATTTTGCTACATTTAAGTTAATTGTTACTCAGGAAAAGTTAGACTAATAAAACTTAATCTAATTCTTGGATAACAATTTAACTGACTCCTGATTTACCTCACACGCTAATTTTACTACCCTCAGACCCTGATACTTTATCACACTACCCCTATGACCCAACATCCTTTCCCATCCGGAACTCTAGTGCCCTACACTGCCACTGGACCTCACCTCCATTGGCAAACCCAAATCCAACACCCCAAAACACAACAATCCTTTTGGAGTCCAGACCAAGACCACCTCGCCCTCTGCCACCACCATGCAATCAGATCCATTTGCTCCCCCACCCCCCCCCCCCCCCCACCCCCAACCCTCCCTGCCCCACTACTGGACTGAACACAGCCCTACATTCACCTCCCACCTCACCTAGGACCAGACTCCTACTCCATTGACCTCAACCCCATTAATGTTGCTTTGAGCTCAATGCAGCAAACACTGTAATACCTTCCACAATGAAAGGGAATCCAATCAACAGAAATGATTGATGATTACTTTTAAGTTTTCTACAAGAAAGAGTCTGTTCTTTCGGAGCCTTGGTGGTTATTTATTGTTAAGAAGGGCTTCAACCAAGTATTAAGAACACATACCTAAAATTCAGTCCCATCCAAATTTCCGAATTTCAGAAACAAAAACAATGCATGTCTGTAAAAAATGTTTATTTCAGATCTCTAGTATTGTCAGTATTTTGCTTTGATTTAAATATATGCTTGACCATGTATTCATCTCCTTACAGTATTCATTGCAAGATATAGCTACAATTTTGCCAAATATCTCTTCCCATTCCTATTTCAAGCTGTTGCAACTGCATTACGAGTACAGCTATACATGAACAGATGAACCACACCTACCATTGTTAATGGTAGAACCCCATCTTGACATTGGTAACATACACTCCTACTGGATTAATCCTGCCATTAATATCAGAGCTTGGATTTGAGGAATATGAACATTATACTCTAGAAGAAATATATTGGCACTGGGTAATCAGTTGGATTTGTAGATTTCAATGCATGAATATTAATAAATGTTGAATAATACCTTTCCACAGCAGCTTTGCTATTTATATTGGTAAACATTTATTTTCATTGCTATTATGATTGGAAAGAGTTTTGTGGCTCAGTGGGTAGTGTCTCCTGTCTCTGAGTCAGAACTTCTAGGTACGTGTCCCACTCAAGGACTTGTTGGTCAAGGAAGGTGCTCCAATATGTGGCTAAACAACTTGGGTATCAACTGATAAATCCTTCCAACACATGCCAATGACAGTTGATAAAAGCTGGGGAGATTCCTGCTCGCCCATACCATCCATCTCTTCGATCATCCATCTCTTATGCTCCAGATACAACCTGCAAGTAAAAGTGTACATTGCCACAAGAACTCAAATTAATTTGGTGGCTTGATTGGCTCATTCATCAGGGCGGAGAAAGTGAGGTCTGCAGATGCTGGAGATCAGAGATGGAAATGTGTTGCTGGAAAAGCGCAGCAGGTCAGGCAGCATCTAGGGAACAGGAGAATCGACGTTCCTGAAGAAGGGCTAATGCCCGAAACGTCGATTCTCCTGTTCCCTAGATGCTGCCTGACCTGCTGCGCTTTTCCAGCAACACATTTCCATCTCATTCATCAGGGCCCTTAGTGTGGATCAAATTGATGCTAAGAGCACTGAATTCAATTCCCCGTTGTGGCCGGGACTGGATTCCGGAACTGTCTCCCTTATCAATGCGTGTGAGATCACAGAACCCTGCATCAGCCCTGCCTTCACACTGAGAACTGAAGAAGAAGATTACTAATAGAAGGCTCCATTGTCATTTAATGTTAAACGATGATAAAAATACTGATGCTTCTGTATTGTGAATGCTATCCATGGTGATTAAGATCTATTAGGTATATAACAAATGAAGAACATTAAGAAAAAGCTGAGGCACGTGCAATACATATGTGGATAGGATTTATGATAATCATTACAGAGATCCTAACACTTTTATTGACCTTCACAGACTGAATTAAAAAAATCTATACCCTATTCTCTTTGATATCCTAGGTTAGCCATAAAGTTAGCAAGTGGGGCTTATAAATTTTGCCAAAAACATAATAGCAATTCTGAAAGGAGCTTTAATTTATGAACTTATATAAAAGTATATGAATACAGTTATCAGGCATTCCTAGCCAAGGTTGCTGTGGTATTTTAATAGGTTTACAGAGTTGCATATATTCCAAATGTTCTTTAAATAGTGAATTTATCTCAGTGTTACCATATATAGTCCATATCATTACATACAAACGTATGTAATGTTGAGAATAAAATGCCTTTAGATTTATGGTTCAGGTCTCAATTACGATCTTTCTTTGTCTAATCGATATTACCATTGGTGAGATGGTTCGTGATTCACATCAAACTATGTGACTTTGTTAAAGATTTCTAACAAATTTATTTGTGGCCATCACCCGGTGTAGAAGACAAGAGCCCATGGGATTGGTTGCTGCATCTAAAGTACAGACTGAATCAGTTCATGATTCAAGTATTCAACTGAAAAACAGTCTCATTATACAATTTCCTTCATGCTGCTCCTCTGACTCAGTGTTTTACCTATTTTCATATATCTTATACCTTCATCATTGACAACCATTACTGATTGTCTTAGCAAAATATAAATTGCAATGGAACTGCTTCCTAATATAAAACATTAATTGAGCTAATAACAGACCCAGATTGCACATTTAAAAAAAGACCATGGAATGATTTAAAGACCATGAAGCTATTCCCTGTAGATATAGCAAACGTTGAATATCACATTTTCAGAGACCACTGCCATTAGCCTGTTACATTCTTGTTTGAGTAATTTACTATTACTAATCCTGCTTTCTCCAAGCTGAGGCTACTGCCTGTCTACTTATCAGTGGTCAGGCATAGACCACAGTGGAACATAAACAGCGGAGACATGTTTCTTTCATAACAAGGTATTTTATTTCATGACAGCAATAGTAGAAATATATAATTAACCAGTCATTGGGCAGCGTGGTGACTCAGTGGTTAGCACTGCTGCCTCAGGGACCCGTGTTCAATTCCACCTTTTGCCAACTTGTGTATGGAGTTTGGACATCTTCCTGCATCTGCATAGGTTTCCTCTGGGTGCTCTAGTTTCCTCCTGTGGTCCAAAGATACGCAGGTAGATGGATTTGGCCATGGTAAATTATTAATAGTGTCCAAGGATGTGCAGGCTAGGTGGATTGGCTCTGAAGAGTGCAGGGTTAATGGGGTTGGTGGGTCTGGGTGGGATGCTCTTAGGAGTGTTAGTGTGGGCATGATGAGCTGAATGGTCTGCCTCCAAACTTTAGGGATTCTATAATTACTAAAATTCTCAGGAGTGGTACAGCATACATGTATCCCTTCAGGTACTCTTGCAAAGCTCAGCCCTGTCTACACAAAAATTGTGTGAAATTATCATATAGGGTAGAGCTGAATGTAACATGAACACTAACGCACACAGAATCATTACAACAGTGGGCTTCTTAATAGAATTATTGTTTACAAATGCATTATTCAGCTCCCATTCTGCCATATGATACAGGAGAAAATGGCCTGGATTTTGCAGTAATGGTAACAGATTATCAAGAATCATTATTATTAAATTGCAAGTCGACCAGAAACTTTTTGATAAATGTGCCACATCAAAGGTTATTGTGAAAAATAAAAACTCATGGTCTATGAGGTAAATATTAGCATGGATAGAAAATTACTTAGCTTCAAAGGTAACAGAGAGTTGTCATAAGAAGATCATTTTCTGGATGGCAAAATGCAATGAGTAAGGTGCCACAGAGATTGATGCTGGGATCACAATCTTTTACAACTTTTATAAATGACAGGAAATGAAGGGTCAGAAGATGTTGTTGCTAAGCTTGCTGATAATACAGTGATAGGTAGGAAAGTTAACTGTGAAGAGGAAATAATGAGGTGACAATGGGAAGTGGGTAGGTTAAGTGAGTGGGCAACCATGTGGTAATGAAGTATAATATGGGAAAATTTGATATTGTTCATTTTGGCAAGAGGAATTAAAGAAAAGTATAACATCTAAATGTTGAATAGCTCTGAAACGCAAGTGATCTGTGAATCCTTGCGCATGAAACACTACAGTTGACTATTCAGGTATAGAAAGTAATTCAGAAACCTCATAAGGATTTTATAATTTACAGTGAGGGGAACCAAACACAAAAACCAGGAGGTTATGTTTCAATTACACAGGACACTGGTGAGGTTATACCTGGAACACTGTGCACAGTATTGGTTTCTTAAAATAAGGAATCACATAAACGTGTTGGAACTTTAGAAAAGGTTTACTAGACTAATATTAAGAATGATAGTAAATAAAAACTGAAAGAACTGCAGATGCTGGAAATCAAAAACAAAAAACAGAAATTACTGGAAAAGCTCAGCTGGTCTGACAGCACCTGTGGAGAGAAATCAAAGTGAACACTTCAGGTGGACTAACCCTTCTTCAGAAGGACCTTTCGTCTGGGTCACTTGACACAAAACATTAGCTCTGACTTCTCTCCACAGATGCTGCTAAACCTGCTGAGCTTTTCCAGAAATTTCTGTTTTTGTTCAAGAATTGTTGGTTGTCTCGTGAGAAAAGGTGAGACAAACTTAGCAGATATCTATTAATATTTAAGAGATTGAAGCTGAAATGTGAGATTCTGAGAACAGGATGTTTCATTTTGGGGAGGATTCTGAAGTAAGGATTTAAAAACAAATGGTTCACGTGTTTAAGAAAGAGATTTAAAAAAAAGTTGTTTTTCAGAGATTTGAGAGTCCTTGCAACTTCTCCTCAAAAGGTAGTCCTTTAATATTTTTAAGGTGGAGTTAGATAGATCCTAGATGAGTCAAAGGTGTGAGCGATAATGGACAGTAAACATAGCTGCCAAGTAATTCCATGAAATCCACACAGTGTGGAAACAGGACTTTCAGCCTAACAAGTCCACACTGACCTTCCGAAGAGCACCCAGCCTGCCCCTGTAACCCTGCATTTCCCACGGCTAACACACCTAGCCTACATATCCCTGGACACTATGGGCAATTTAGCATGGCCAATCCATCTAGTGTGCACATCTTTAGACTGTGGGAGGAAATCAAAGCACCTGGCAGAAACCCGCACAGACATAGGAACAATGTGCAAATTCCACACAGACAATCACCTAAGGATGGGTACTGGTGCGGCAGCAGTGCTAACCATCGAATGGCAGAGGTGATTTGTGGGGCTGAATGGCCTACTCCTGCTCCTATTTCATGTGTATTTTCATAAGTATGTAATTTGTGTTGACTGCACATGAAGAAATCTAGTAGTTGCTCATTATTCATGGTATATTTTGTTTCTAATGGGGCATTATTTTTCTTCAGTGAACTTGTCAATTTAATTATTTTTCTTCAGCAATCAACCCGAGGTGGAAGCAATACTTAATGTAGCTGATATGCCTTTTGCTTCATCCTGAGATATCTGTTAATCATTGGGCTTCTGTGCACATGATACGATTCCACAATACATGATGTGCAACCCGCATACATGATACTGGATTCTATTTTCTGCTTGCATTGATAATGTCATCCCAATGAAAATGTATGACAATGTAATGGATTGGAAGTTAATTCTTCATGTAGCATTGATAATGATGTCAAACGGGCCTTAGCACAGATTTTGATGTCATTCAGGTTTGATTTGGCATTACTAAGCTGTAAAGACTGAGATTAAACATGTTCACTCTGGGCCGGTATTGAAATCTAATTGGTCTGTGGTGTCAGATGGTTCATATAAAACAATCGACAATTTACAGGTTAATGATATCGCTTAAAGAAAAATCCAAAGTATATAATTAGTTCATATACAATAGACGAACTTGAAGGACTTTGTTATTACCCACATTTAATTTAATATTTGAAAAAGAAACATGAAATAAGGAGATGAAAATTTTAACAGCAGAGTTGAGTATATGAGGTGCTTTATCTTAGTCCTCTGATGTTGCAAATACAGAGTTCGTAATATCAGCAGTTAATGTCAGTAACCATGGGAAATTTGACATAGCAGCTGAGCCTTCTCAGACATGATTGTTGCTTGCATTGTCCTGCTCACGTATTATGGGCATTCTGTTACTGATATTCACTATTCTTCAACGGGAAATGTAAAGTAATGTTTGATTAAGCATTGTGCAGTCCCTATCTCTCCTATAAGATAAATTACTATCATAATCCCAAGGTACCTGTTCATCGTGGGCTCTTGTGCTTATGAAATGATTCTACAATACACCATGTGCAACCCACATACATTATCCTGGATCCTATTTTCTGCTTGCACTGATAATGTAATTCCAATGAAAAAGTATGACAATGTAATGGATTGGAAATTAATTCTTCATGAAGCACTGATAATGCTGTCGAAAGGACCTTAGCACTGTTTTCGATATCATTCAGTTCAGCTTTGATATTACTAATCTGTAAAGACTGAGCTGTCTGCCAATAAATTCTTCAAATATTTATTCATTGACTTTGAAAGAACATTGTGAAATATCGAAAATTTACTTTCCATAAGGAAGAGGAAACATTTTATGTTTGACTGTCTCAAATTACAGAGAACAATAATTGGATGTGTCACGTGGACAGCCGACCCTGATTGTGTAATATCAAAAGGAATACTGCCACTATAAAGGACAGTATAAAACAAAACACCAGTTAGAATCAGTACATATGCTCACACAAATATAATAAGCTGCTAAAACCATTGGACCATAAGGTATAGGAGCAGAATTGGGCATCAAGTCTGCTCTGCTAATCAATCAATCATGACTGATACATTTCTCAACCTCTTTCTCCTGCCTTCTCCCCATAGCCCTTGATCCCTTGACGAACCAAGAACCTTGGAGCAGCATTAAACCTGTTCTATTGTTGTCAGTGCCCTCTTTCAGGTGAGATATTAAATAAAACCTCTTGAGTGCATAGAATATGGAACAAGCAGAAATAAAAACTATGTCTTAAGCTGAGACTTGTGTAGATTATCGAAACACGGTATATACATTACCCAAGTCTCAATTGCTTAAGTTAGGTTTAAGTTTGAAATATTGTGAGCAGCAGGACTGATGGGAGAAAGAGGAGAGAGTGATGCAGATGCTGGAGATCAGAGCTGAAAAATGTGTTGCTGGAAAAGTGCAACATCCAAGGAGCAGGAGAATCGACGTTTCAGGCATAAGCTCCTGCTCCTTGGATGCTGCCTGACCTGCTGCACTTTTCCAGCAACACATTTTTCAGCTCTGATGGATGCTTTTCTCACAAAATATTGCTGCAACATGAGAATTGACTTGTTCTCAAACAAAGTTAGACAATCTTACCTAGACTCACACAAGATGGACTTATTAAAGAGTATTTGAAGTGAGTGTTAAGTCTGGAAAGACCCACGTATACGTGTGTCCCATAATGTCTCTGTGCAACTAACTATTTGCTGACATCCAAGCACCATAAACAACTGGCAACTTCCAATATCTCTAATAACAAGAAAAAAATTAGCATTAAGACACTGTACCTAAATGCTTGTAATATTCGTAACAAAGTGGATGAATTAACGGCACAAATGATTATGATGTGGTAGGCATCACAGAGATGCTCAAAGGTAGAAGACAGAGGGTGGTGGTGGAGGGTTGTTTTTCAGACTGGAGGCCTGTGACCAGTGGAGTGCCACAAGGATCGGTGCTGGTTCCTCTACTTTTTGTCATTTACATAAATGATTTGGATGCGAGCTTAACAGGTACAGTTAGTAAGTTTGCAGATGACACCAAAATTGGAGGTGTAGTGGACAGCGAAAAGGGTTACCTCAGATTACAACAGGATTTGGACCAGATGGGCCAATAGGCTGAGAAGTGGCAGATGGAGTTTAATTCAGATAAATGCGAGGTGCTGCATTTTGGGAAAGCAAATCTTAGCAGAACATATTCACTTAATGGTAAGGTCCTGGGAGTGTTGTTGAACAAAGAGACCTTGGAGTGCAGGTTCATAGCTCCTTGAAAGTAGAGTCGCAGGTAGATAGGATAGTGAAGAAGGCGTTTGGTATGCTTTCCTTTATTGGTCAGAGTATTGAGTAAGGAGTTGGGAGGTCATGTTGCAGCTGTACAGGACATTGGTTAGGCCACTGTTGGAATATTGCATGCAATTCCGGTCTCCTTCCTATCGGAAAGATGTTGTGAAACTTGAAAGGGTTCAGAAAAGATTTACAAGGACGTTGTCAGGGTTGGAGGATCTGAGCTACAGGGAGAGGCTGAACAGGCTGGGGCTGTTTTCTCTGGAGCGTCAGAGGCTGAGGGGTGACCTTATAGAGGTTGACAAAATTATGAGGGGCATGGATAGGATAAATAGACAAAGGCTTTTCCCTGGGGTCGGGGAGTCCAGAACTAGAGGGCATAAGTTTAGGGTGAGAGGGGAAAGATATAAAAGAGACCTAAGGGGCAACTTTTTCTCACAGAGGGTGGTACGTGTATGGAATGAGCTGCCAGAGGATGTGGTGGAGGCTGGTACAATTGCAACATTTAAGAGGCATTTGGATGGGTATATGAATAGGAAGGGTTTAGAGGGATATGGGCCAGGTGCTGGCAGGTGGGACTAGATTGAGTTGGGATATCTGGTCGGCATGGCCGGGTTGAACCGAAGGGTCTGTTTCCATGCTGTACATCTCTATGACTCTATGACTCTATGTGGTTGCAGTGGGTTCAGGACTGGCAGTTAAACATCCAAGGATTTACAACTTATTGAAAAGACAGGGAGGTGGGCAGCGGAGGCGGGGTTGCCTTGTTAGTTAAGAATGAAATTAAATCTATGGCACTGAATGACATGGGGTTAAATGATGTGGAGTCTGTGTGGATGGAATTGAGGAACCACAAAGGCAAAAAAAGCATAATAGGAGTTATTTACAGATCTCCCAGCAGTGGTCAGGACCAGGGGTGCAAGATGCATCGGGAAATACATAGGGCATGTCAAAAAGGCAATGTCACAGTGATCATGGGAGACTTCAATATGCAGGTGGACTGGGTGAATAATGTTGCTCGTGGATCCAAAGAAAGGGAATTCATGGAATGCTTACAAGATGGTTTTGTTTGGAATAGCTTGTGATGGAGCCCATTAGAGTGTAGGCTATTCTGGACTTAGTGCTATGTAATGAATCAGACTTCATAAAAGATCTTAAAGTAAGGGAACACTTTGGAGGAACAACCATAATATGGTAGAGTTCAGTCTGCAGTTTGAAAGAGAGAAGGCAAAATTGGATGTTATGGTGTTACAGTTAAATAAAAGTAATTACAGGGGTATGAGGGAGGAACTGACGAAAATCAACTGGAAGCAGAAAGACAGTTGAGCAACAATGGCAGGAGTTTCTGGGTGTAATTGAGGACTTAGTACAGAAGTTCATCCCAAAGAAAAGAAAGATTATCCAGGGTGGAAGGGGGGTGGGGTGGAGGCGGTATTAGACAGTCATGGCTGACAAAGGAAGTCAGGAAATATATCAAAGAAAAAGAGAGAGCCTGTAAAGTGGCCAGAGCACTGGGAAATCAGAAGATTGAGAAGACTACAAAAACAAACAGAAAATAACAAAGAGAGAAATAAGGAAAGAGTGGATCAAATATGAAGGTAAGCTAGCCAGTGATATTAGAAATTATAGTAAAAGTTTCGTTCAATACTTTAGAAACAAATGAGAGACAAAAGTAGACATTGGCCATTCCAAATTGATGCAGCAAGGCTAATGATGGGAGATAAGGCAATATCTGAAGAACTTAGTAAGTTCTTTGCGTCAGTCTTCACTGTGGAAGACATGAGTAATATCCCAACAATTAAGGAGAGTCGGGGCAGAGTTCGGTGGCCATTACAAAAGAGGAAGTGCTAGAAAGCTAAAAGGTCTAAAAATTGATAAATATCCTGGCCCCAATGGGCTACATCCTAGAGTTCTGAGGGAGGTGGCTGAGGAAATAATAGAGGCATTGGCTGTAATCTTTCAAAAGTCACTTTCAAGAGTCAGAGAAAGTCCTGGATGATTGGAAAATTGCTGTAGCAACCCTCTTGTTCAGAAAAGATCAAAACAAAAGATGGAAAATTATAGGCTGATTAGCCTAACCTCAGTTGGAAGTAAAATTCTAGAATCCATCATTAAGATGAGATTTCTAAATTTTTGGAAGTGCAGAGTCAGATTAGAACAAATCAGCATGGATTTAGTCAGAGGAGGTTGTGCATGACAAACCTATTAGAATTCTTTGAAGAGATAACAAGTAGGTTAGACCAGGGAAGCCTAGTGGATGTTATCTGTCTAGAATTCCAAAAGGCCTTTGATAAGATGCCTCACGGGAGACTGCTGAGTAAGGAGACTGCCCATGGTGTTTGAGGTGAGCTACTGGCATGGATTGAGGATTGGCTGTCTGAGAGAATGCAAAGCGTTGGGATAAAAGGTTCTTTTTCAGAATGGCAACCAGTGACAAGAGGTGTCCTGCAGGATTTTGGTTTTGAGTCCGCAGCTGTTCACTTTATATAGTAATGATCTGGATGAAGGGACTGGGGCATTCTGGTGAAGTTTGCCAATGATACGAAGTTAGGTGGACAGTCAGGTAGTACTGAGAGGAGGTGGGGAGGCTGCAGAAAGATTCAGACAGCTTAGGAGAATGGTCCAGGAAATGGCTGATGAAATTCAACGTGAGTAAATACGAGGTCATGCGCTTTGGAAAAAAGAATACAGGCATGGACTATTTTCTAAATGGTGGGAAAATTTATCAAGCTGAAGTACAAAGGGAGCTGGGAGTGCTAGTCCAGGATTCTCTAAAGGTTAACTTGCAGGTTGAGTTTGTAATCAAGAAAGCAAATGTAATTTTACCATTTATCCTAAGAGGTTTGAATATAAAATCAGTGATGTGCTTCTGAGACCTTATAAAGCTATATTTAGGCCCCATTTAGAATATTGTGTCCAATTTTGGGCCCCAGACCTCAGGAAGGACATACTGGCACTGGAGTGTGTCCAGCGGAATTTCACACGAATGATCCCTGGAATGGATGAACATAAGATGAACGGCTGAGGATCCTGGGATTGTATTCATTAGAGTTTAGAAGGTTGAGAGGAGATCTAAGAGAAACTTACAAGATAATGCATGGCTTAGCAAGGGTGGGCTCTGGGAAGTTGTTTCCATTAGGCGGGGAGACTAGGACCCATGGGCACAGCCTTAAAATTAAAGGGCGTCAATTTAGAATGGAAATGAGGAGACATTTCTTCAGCCAGAGAGTGGTGGACCTATGAAATTCATTTCCATGGAGCGCAATGGAGGTCAGAATGTTAAATGTCTTCAAGGCATAGATTGATAAATTCTTGATGTCGTAAGGAATCAAGAGCTACAGGGAGAGTGCAGGCAAGTGAAGTTGAAATGCCTATCAGCCATGATTAAATGGCAGAGTGGACTTGATAAGCTGAATAGCCTTACTTCTACTCCTATGTGTTATGGTCTTATGGTCTAACTTCAATCCATCTGTACAAATCCTGCCAAACACCATCAGAAAGTCAGGATCTGCACCATTAACACATGTCAATATTAACTGGTAAAACAGTAACTTTTGAATTTGAGTCCTGCAGTCCAGTTAGAGTGTATCAGAGAGAGACAGAGAGAGATAGAAAAAGATACAGATAGATAGACAGAGGAGATCCAGTGAATCACTGAAACCCACATCAGCATGGTCTTGATCAGTTGTGGGTGACTCCCTTGTAACTTTATGCTTCTGTGCATTTTACGGTTTGACCAAGAATGAATGGAAGTTTTTACATGCAAAAATGTAATCAAGTTTTTTTAGTGGTTAACTGAAACATTTGAGGCATAACTGAGTTTCGAGAAGAATTTTAGCTCAGGTTAAGGTTCTGGATGTAGGTTTGCTTACTGAGCTGGAAGGTTCATTTTCA
The DNA here is from genome assembly GCF_037043375.1 of Chiloscyllium plagiosum. Lineage (NCBI taxonomy): Eukaryota > Metazoa > Chordata > Chondrichthyes > Orectolobiformes > Hemiscylliidae > Chiloscyllium > Chiloscyllium plagiosum. Next base: position 54,796,775 of record NW_028270153.1, on the reverse strand, counting down.
GATGTTTCATCACCATACTAGGAAACATTATCAGTGAGCCTCCAGATGAAGCACTGGTGGCATGGCCTACTTTCTATTTATGTGTCTAGGTTTCCTTGGACAAGTGATGTCATTTCCTATGATGATGTCATTTCCCATGGTGATGTCATTTCCTGTTCTTTCTGTCAGGGGGTGGTAAATGAGATCCAAGTCAATATGTTTGTTGGTAGAATTCCGGTAAGAATGCTATGCTTCTAGGAATTCTCGTGTGTGTCTCTGTTTGGCTTGTCCTAGGATGAAAGTGTTGTCGCAGTCGAAATGGTGTCCTTCCTCATCTCTATGTAAGGATACTAGTGAGAGAGGGTCATGTCTTTTTGTGGCTACTTGATGTTCATGTATCCTGGTGACTAGTTTTCTGCCTGGTTGTCCAATGTAGGGTTTGTTGCAGTTCTTGCAAGGTTACTCTTGCCAGACTACTCAGACCTCTTTGCATCATGGTAGCCCATAAACCCACCAACACACTAAAACATCAGCTGATGAACTTGAAAGACCCGATACAGACAACAAGCAAAACTAATGTCATTTACAAGATACCTTGCAAGAAGGTGAGGAAGGATACCACTTTGACTGGGACAACGCATCGATGCTAGGTTAAGCCAAACAGAGACACGCATGAGAATTTTTAGAAGCATAGCATTCTAACCGGAACTCTATCAACAAACACATTGATTTGGATTCTATTTACTACCTCCTGAGAAAAAAACAGGAAATGACATCACCACAGGAAATGATGTCACCACAGGAATTTCTTTTGTCCTGAAGTTGTATTTGTGGCTGCAGCATGTGGTAGATTTGAGTGGGCATATTCTTGAAGCACAGTTGTCTCAAATATGTCTCTCAATGAGGTTCAGGTATGTTAATTACTACCTGAGCATCTTGGTCAATTATGACATCCTGATGAGAACCCTTTTCCTCCTTCTGGAATCAGACAGTCCCTACTATCCAGATAGAGGCCATTTAGCCCACTGAATCTGCACTGACCCCCTGAAGGGCATCCCACCCAAACCCAACCCCACCCCCCCATCACCCCAACTCTAACCCTGCAACCCTACATTTCCCATGTCTAATTCACCTAGCCTACACATCTTTGGACTATAGGAGAAAACTGGAGATTCCGGTAGAAACAATGTGCAAACTCCACACAGACAGTCACCCAAGGCAGGAATCAAATTTGGGACCCAGGCACATACCTCCATTCAGAAGCTTGTCCCAAATTGCCTGACCTCTGCTCATACTCCCAGTCATTCTTTATTCCAGAGGGAATACCTATTAATGCACCGATGTCTGGTTGCCACTTGTTGGTGCAGAAGCCTTTTAAAGCCTTAACAACGTCCTTCCAGTGCCTGATATGCAGTTCCTTGTATACCTTCACAACTTTAAAAAACTCTCCAAGTACCAAATATTTCTGAAATGCCAACAACTACTCAACATTTTCACCAATACTATTAGAGCTGCAAGGTTGCATTTAAATGTATAAAACTCTAGTTGGTTCACAGCTACAGCTACTGTAGTGGAAGAAAGATGTAATTGCACTAGAGAGGATATGAATGAAATTTATGAAAATGTTACGTGGTCTGTATAATTGTAATTAAGTGTGTCATAAAGCTGGTCCTTTTTTTTTCAAAAAACATCTGCTCCTTTTCTCAAGGATACTGTGTCCTTTTTTTTTTCCAGAGAGGTAATAAAACAGTCTGGGCTCTGAAATGACTGGTTTGGTACAGAGACCAAAACAGTATTGGGAGGGTTTTTGCTTCTATATAAACAGATGAGACTTTAGGCCAAAGCTTGTATGTTTTAGAAGTGACCTGTATAATGAAAAGGGAGTGGTCAGTCTTGAAAGCTGAAGTTTTTGAGTCAACTGAGTGCAGCAGTGGAGCTGTGTGCAAACAGGCTACTAGACTCTCTCTCTTACTGCCCTTCTAACTTCAACCTGTCAGCTTTTGTTTCATTGTTTTTCTCCGTACTTAAGGGGTTTGTTTATTGGGACTGTTGTGTATTTTCACCATAATTAAGTTTAGTTTGGATAGACTGATTTCTGTAAGTAGTCTTTATTCTATTCTTGGTGTTTCATCCCGTAATTTTGTGAATACATTTTTGCCTGTTTTAAAACCTGGTTGTTAACCTAGCTAACTTACTCTGGATAATTTTCGCTGTACACTTACCGAAACAAATAGCAAAGTTACGGCCTGGGCTGCCTGCTGAAGAATGTTTTGAGTATTCTGGCCAAGCCCATAACAAGTGGGAAGATTTGATAGGCCAGGATTGCTATCTTTGGAACAGAAAAGGCTGAAGGGAAACCTAATTTCCATGTTTAGAATTATGATACGTCTTTACAGTGTGTATACTGGTGGTGGATGCTCACTGAACACACACTAATACCCTCATGGAAATAATATTTGGCATAACTCACACCGAAAGCATACAAATGTGCTGAAGATGCTGTTTTGGATATCAAGTGAGTGCTACAGATACAAATTTTGCACCAAAGGAATTTTAATACAATGTAATAGTGAAGTTGACTAGTCAATTCCATAAATGTACTTTACTTTTATACTATGTTGCAAGTGTTGAATAAAACAAACTAACTCTTTGAATATCGAATAGAACAATGATTCAATTATAAACTTTAGCTCTAAACCACTTTTATTTTGCAGCAAGTTACTGTCCAATAGGGCAACTGCCTCCACAGCTATAGAAACAAATACAGATATAAATTCATCAATGATTGCTGACCTTTTAGTTTCCATTTTTATGTAATACGGCTCATTAAGCAGATTCTATACATGATCACAGAATTATTTCTATTAATTATAACTATTAAATATTTGCCTCCTTCAAGACTAGGTCAGGAGATACCTGTAGCACCTCGCAGTTTGTTATATACCAGTGAGGGATGCTATTGAGACTCTTTCTAAAGATTACAACATTTCACGCTCTCCAGCCATAGATCACCATATAGAGCATAGGATTGCAGACTGCTCTGTTCAGCAGGATGCCAATGATTATAAATGCCTCAGTTTGCAGTCCTGCAGTCTGAGATATACTAAAATAAAATTGATGCTGTCTACACTTTTGTGCACTATGGGATGTGTTTGTTGCCATTTTCCTCTTTCATAGTAGGGATCTAGGAGATAGTGCAACAGACAAAAAATAACCCGCCAGTCGGACAAGAAGTGGTCGAGAATTAAACAAGATTTAGCTTATTGCATGTTAACAACTAAGTACAAACTACATTCCTATGGTAACCATTGGTACAGAAGATAAGAGGAGGACCTAGATGATAGGCCTGACTCTTTCAAGATCCTGAGCTGTTCTCTTACCCAGACCATAGCGACATCACCATATTGGATGGTGCTTAAAGCACTCCTCATATTAACCCTTTCATCCTTGCACAACAGAGGTGAAAGAGAAAGAAGAAGGTGGAAGGAAACCTACTTAGCCTGTTTCTACCTGAGCTGACTGTAATCATAACATCTATTCTATATGACACTGAGAAACACTAGCACATGCTTAACTGCAACTAACTTTTCTGATTGAATTTTATTGTCACTTCCTCAACCTAAAAGGAGAGGCCAGCAGTGAGTCATCTGTGTAATATATGACAAGAATCAACTTCGATTGGAGCAATGCAAATTGCAAGTGTGAGCCCATCACTAAAAGTTGCACACCTCAGCTGCTCTCTCTTACTGACTGTTGCATAATGCATTTGCTCACAGTACAAAATAAAAGTGGAGTTGGAATAAACATTCCAAAATAAAATGCATAAAGCAATGTCAACCCATGCTGCACATATAAGCACTCATATCTTGTATTCGTGCCTATGTATGTCCATGTACCTTTGCTAAATGGGTCCTCCACTGAATGACTAGCCCAGATGCTGCATATAGTGATGAAATGCTTCTGATTTTCATTGGGGAGACAACAGGCAGTCTTGAAGGAGGGTCTTGTGCAAATCAGCCTGGATGTCTGCTCATAAAATGAAGGGCAACATACCATTAACTTTCCCAGCAGCTTCTGGCACCTGCACTCTTTCTTTCAGTGGCTGGTGCACACAGCCCTTTGTGCAATAATATTTCACAAACTATGACCATTTAAATAATAATCTTCAATTCTGATTATCCTGCCAAAAAGGACAACTTTACTTTTATCCACATTTTACTGTTTCTGCCATGCCTTTGCCCATTCATTCAACTTGTTGAAATTGCCTTGAAGGTTCCTTCACCACTCACAATCAAATATAGATTTTTTTAATTTACAGATTTGGAAATATCACATTTGAGCTCTTTAGATTAGATTACTTACAGTGTGGAAACAGGCCCTTCGGCCCAACAAGTCTACACCGACCCTCTGAAGAGCAACCCACCCAGACACATTTCCCTATGTTTACCCCTTCATCTCACACTACGGGCAATTTAGCATGGCCAATTCACCTAACCTGCACATCTTTGGACTGTGGGAGGAAACCAGAGCACCCGGAGGAAACCCACGCAGACACTTCAGCCACTTCAGAGGCAAACATTTTGAATGGTTAGGGCCTGAGCACTGACCCCTGTGTTATGGACTAGGCCAGACCACTCAACCAAATCAACACCCAAAATAAAGACACTAGCACCTACCACTCACGGTCTAAAATCTCGGCTGAGACTCCAATCTGTTATGGACTAGGTCAGATCCCTCAAAACGTTCTTAAGCAGTCAGCAGCAGACTATAACTTTGCAATTTGTTTCGGTAAGTGTACAGTGAAAACTGCCCAGAGTAAGATAGCTAGGTTGACTACTAGATTTTAAAACAGACAAAAATGTATTCACAAAATTATATAATGAAACACAAAGAACAGAAGAAAGAACCCCTACAGAAGTCAGCCTATCCAAAATAGACTTAATTATGCTGTTCTAAATATACACAACAATCCCAATAAGCAAACTGCCTTTAAAACCCAGTATAAATGAAACGCATGCTTCCAGGTTGAAGTTGAAGGGCAGAAAGAGAGAGTGAGAGAGTTTCCACACAGCTCTCTGTTGAATTTCTCACCAGGTCAGGGCTGAACTAAAACTGCTCAGCTAAAGAGCTGACCACTCCCCTTTCCTTATGCAGGTCACCTCTAAAACATGACCACTTTGGCTTGAAGTCTTATCTATTCACGTATAAACAAAAGTCCTTTCAAATCTTTTTCACCTCTGTACCAAACCAGACTGATCAGAGCTAGGCCCAGTTTATTACCCCTCTGAGAAAAATCAAAGATAGAGTATCCTTGAGCCAAGAAACAACTTTTAGTAAAAAAAGGACTAGCTTTGTGACACCTGCAATACCCCACTCGTCACCGCCCTCTACTCTGAAAATGACCCAATTAATTCCTGCTTGGTTTCTTGCCCGCAATCTCATTTTTGATCTGTGATAGTGTATTACCCACCATTTAATTTGACTCTGCACAGTAATGTCTTACATTGAAATTTATCAGAAGCTTTTTAAAAATGCTCGTAAACTGTCCTAGCATAACGTAAACTTGAGTTTTCACCACAGTACTCATTACTACCTCCTGAGCATTACTCGTCCAACACTCAGTGGGTGGAGTAGATCAATTATCATCTACAGCTCCTCAAACATAACCTCCAGTGTAATGTCTAAGAACCTTGCATCATGCTATATCACACCATAATTTAGCCTTTTTCCATGTCAAAGTGACATGTACACGGAGTTCCATTGTAGATGGCTTGGTAAGTCAATGGTTAGCACAACTGCCTCACAGTGCCAAGTACTCTGGTTCAATTCCAGCCTCGGGTTCTATGATTCTATGAATTAGTCCTGGAATAATGCCCATCCACTTCAAAAAGTGCAAACGAAGATATAGTTCCAAGTCAGGATGGCATGCGGCTTAGAAGGAAATTTACAGATCTTGAGGTGGAAGTTTGGGAAAAAAGGTAATCTTTGAAAGCCCCAGCTGATCAATGTTGTAGGGGTGACCCGGCCCTGTTTATAACAAAATGGCACATGTTTACTCACACAAAATGGCTGACAAAAAGAAAGAGGCAACCTGCCATAGAATTAAAACACAAGATGGCTGAGGGGGGATGAACAAGATTAGCAATCTATCCCAGCCTTTAATTAAAGAAAGCAACAACATATTTGAGCCAACCCACTCCAAGGCCGTAAATATGCCATTCCAGAGAGTTTTTGATAACAGCATGCTGGCACACAGACATGTGAACAACCTCGACCTTTATTAATAAAAGAATGATTATGTCACTAAGTAGATAAATACCAGGTGCAAGATGTAGCATATTAACATCCTAAGCAGCTTATCAGAATGACAGCCAAAGTTACAGTCTTCCTTTAAAAGGTACTCAGAACATTAAAAAACAATAGGTTCTACTAAAAGATTTTTTAGAATTATAGGGGTAGGTTTCACCATAAAATATATTCATATAACCAACACTAAATAAAAGTATTAAAGAGAAAGCATTTCAACCTAGATGTGAAGTTAACTAGCTTTAGGAAACTGACTTCTTTTATGCCCTGAACAAAGTAGATTGTTCACAGTCCATTAACCACAAAATGCTGAAGTAGAAATAGTTGTATGACTTTAACACTTTATAACTAACTTTGCAACAGAAATCAACATTACAAATCTTACAGCAACTAGTTAAAATTAACTGTGTTTTGTATTTTTACACTTCAGTGGGACAGTGGAAATATAAGAGGAATAATTGAATTTGATTAAAAAAAGCATGAGTTACAATAAATTACAGAATTCAAACTGTCTCTCCAGACAAAGCCTGAGAGGATGGAAGAAGTGTAGCAATTAACTTTGGTATTTGAATGAATAGGATGCATAGAAAGATCACAAGGCCTGAGATTATAGTGCCTATTAAACACCATGGGAACCTGTGGCAGGTCATAGGGATGCCCATCATTAATTAGATGTTTTACTGGATTGGGTGTATGAATTAGGAGGGAAAGACTGCAACCACGTAATATGTGATCACTGTAATACAGAAATGTATAAAAATACTCCTTTTTTAGTATACAAGCTAGAGTGTGTCATTGATCTTTCTTCTGATCTGAGCCAAAGATTAAATGAATAACTGAGTTTGTACATTGCAGCCTGATTCAGAGAAGATCCTCTGGCCCTCTCCCTGCTTTAACCAGTTTCTGCATGAATAGCCTTCCACTTGCCTGAGTTCTGCCTGCCTCCTGAGTTTTCATTCCCTGTCAGGGGAAAACACTTCCTACAAGTGTGCTTCCAATGACCCTAACTTAAGCACCATCATGAGGTCCTTTCACTCACTGGAATCATCACTCAATGTAACTTTTGACTTTTAAAGATATGGGAAAGATGCCTTGATCGATTTTGATGCATCCTTCGAGAATAAATGGAGACCGTATCAAAGATCGAAGTGGAATCTCCATTTTACATAAACTTTACTTGTCAAAAAGGCCCCATCAGGACTAAAAGAAAGTGTAACAAAAACAGAAATAGCTGGAAAAGTTCTGAAGAAGGAAATACCTGAAACATTAACCCTGCTTTCTTTCCACAGATGCTGCCAGACCTGCTGAGTTTTTTTCCAACAATTTCTGCTTTTGTTTCTGATTTACAACATCTGCAATTCTTTACTGTTTGTCAAAATAAAGTACAATCTGAAGAACATGTGTTGTTGGAAACTGGAGTAATTCATGTGGATCTGCCGTGGGAGATGTCTGGCTATCACAGCCATGGCGAATGCCTGAAAACAATCTTATGGAGAAACACTATCAATGAAATGCATGTATTGGAGTGAAAGAAATATTTGTTGCAGTCACTCAGAAATGGATTTCTTGTAACGCCTGTCAATTTAAGTTTGTAACTCCTGATTCAGAAGCTACAAACAGTGGATACCTTTGAAAATTATTATGGATTAAGGATCATATCAAGCAGCTGGAGCATGTTCCCTATTCCACCTCAGTAACTGCACCCTCAAAACAAAATTCAGGCTTTGGTCTAACTCTGAGACAGTGCACTGACAATCTTAATGTGGTGATCCTGCTTATACTCAAAGAATGTGTCACTGGAAAAGCACAGCTGGTCAGGAAGCATCTGAGGAACGGGAAAGTCGACCTTTCGAGCATAAGCTCCTGACCGGCTGTGCTTTTCCAGAGCCATACCTTTTGACTCTGATCTCCAACATCTGCAGTCCTCAGTTTCTCCTAGTTGATCTTTCTTATAGACACCCCTGATCACTATCATAAAGCTTGGGTATTACAAAAATATAATGGTGTCCAAAAGCAGCTCAAGTAATCAGTTTTTATACTTAACATGTTTACTGCATTTACCAACAAGGTTAAACTAACACTGCTAAAATCCAAAAGAACTCAGAGTTCAGAGGAAGGGTCACTCGACCCGAAACACCTATTCTGAATTCTTTCCACAGATGCTGTCAGACTTGTTGAGTTGTTCCAGCAATTTCTGTTTTTGTCTCAGTGATTGTTCAGGTTGTGGCACAGAATATTCTGCTCAAACTTGGCTTTGCTTCATAACTTTGCACTCTACTCTCAATAAATTTGTGCAGTTTGGGTTAGTTAGTGTAAACTTACAGTTCACTGTAATTTTCTGAAAATATAAACGTAGGCTATATATTCACTGGGGCACTGCATCGGGTTAGTTGGGTGACTGATGAGAACAATATAAATGTGTAGTGGACCAACTAAATAACACAGGAATGAGATTCTTATGTGAGAAGATAAGTTGGCATACAAAAGCAGTTTGAACAAATGAATGCTATAAAGCTACTCTCTTCACTCCATAACTGATCGTCCACTAAAGCAAGATGATCAAAACATCAGAATATGTTTATAACCTTGCATCCTATCTTATTGTTCCTTGAATGTTTCTGCCCATTGACATGTTGCCTTCATTTGCCCAGCAGTTTGGAAGCAATCATGTTTTAGTGTCATTAAAACTCTGAATATCAATATCAGGAGTTTAAATTTGCAAATATTCCAATTCATAATTTCCATTCCTTATTTGCTAAATTACTTCAAGAACAAAGCCTACATTCTTCACAGCTTGGAAAACTTCATAGTTCTTAAGAAATTATGTAAGATTTTGCACTGTAGTAAGATGGAAATGAGGTCACCTTTTAAACACAGTTTCACTTTTACTTAAAAATACAGCAACTATTGTGTGTTCCAGAAAGTACAGAGATCTGATTAAATGCAGAAGCTCCATCACCCACCTCAGTGATGGACATTTTATTTTCTAGTCACTTGAGATGTACTTCAATCAAGTCACTCTGAGCTAAAGGAAGATGTATACTAGTTTTAATTAGAAATTCTGTTGTAAAAACACAAAATGCAGATTGGAATGAAGCCCCAGAAGCAGTGTAAGCGCACTTATTAAAATCTATTCGATGAAACAAAAAAAGGATAATGCAAAAGCAATGAGGTTGTTATGTTGCCCAGCATCCTGACAATCTGCTCATAAATCATGATGAATAATAATTCATGGAGATTACCCATTCATAAATAAATGACTTTTGTAGCATAGCAGAAGAAAGTACTGTAGCATTAACTGTTGCATGCACAAATTAGCATTAAAGTTTGGCAATCTGACTACTATAATTAATTCCTTGGCAAACGTACTCCCTAGAGGGTAAGGAAATAAAAGATGCATAGATAACTAATTATCAACAAAGTATATTTTATAATACATTAGCGATGTTCCATTAAATGCATGATCATGATAATTTTCCCTGTGATTTTCTCCTAAAGCTGGAGGATTCAACCAGAGCAATATTTCTTGGCCAATTCTCATCCACATTTCAAATCCCCCCAGGGTCTCACCTCTTCATATCTCTGCAATCTCCTTCAGCACCAGAATATTCTGAAATATCAGTATCCCATGAAATGTAGCTGAACAGGCATCCCCAATTTTATGACTGTGAATAATGTTTTGCACTTTTAAGGCTCTAATTTTGGAATCATCTCCCTAAACATCTCTTTTCCACCACTCTTTACTCCTTTGGTAAGTACCTCACAACTGTGATCAATCTTTTTGCCTTCTCTTTATATATAATATCCATAATATCTCTTTGTGAGCCTCAGTGTCAAATTCTGTTTGATAAACCAACAGTGAAATGACTTTTATTATGTTACATCACAGTCAGTCAATATATCAGTATGCCTTTAAAAGACATGCTGATGATACCATCACTATTTAATAATGATCTGAGGGTGTTAAGATCTCATACTCCATTTTACCTTACATTACATGAAATATGACAGTCAACTCAAAACATGCTGCTCCATTGTATTTGGAATATTTGTACATAGTGGTAATTAATATTAAATGCCTGTTTGATTCTTCAATATCTCAATATCCACACAGTTATTTTGCTACTGAAGATTGTATAAGCTTTGTCATATCACTTAAAACACACAGTTGGAGGCAAACTCTTACCACCTTTGGGCATTTTATTTCATTAAAAACACTACACAAATATGATTTGTAGTGGTTATGAAAATGTTCATCTTTAATTCAAGTGTCCAGTAACAATTGAATGCTGACAATGTATTTGTTCACTATACTTAAGTTCAAAAGTAACCTTATCTGCTGGTCCAATGAAAGCTTAGGATTCAACAGAAATCTTGTTATTGCATCCCTCTGATCTAATCATCTAGAGGAACAAAGACTACTTTTGATGCTTTTTTTGCTTTTTATGATCAAGACTATTCAGCTCAGCACCTGCAGAAAATTAAATCACGATTGATGAAAATGCATTCATTCTTTGGTAGTCATTGCACCGTTAAATACGGCCTTTCTCAAGATATTTACACTGCCCAGAATTACACTGAGTATATAGGATGACTCCCACATCCGCGGAATTGGTTTCCACGGTTTCAGTTACCCGTGGTTTACCACGGGTAAACACATTAAAGGGAACCTTCCAGAATCAGGGGCCAGGGGTGGCCGGGAAGGTAAATTTCCATTTAAACCAATGGGGTCACTCCTATCCGTGGATTTGGATTTCTCCATTGGAACGTATCCTGAGCGGGTATGGTGTTGGGGGGACTACTGTACATCAAACATGCTATTTGGCCCAAATGGCTCTTGTTGGTGTTTATGCTTCACATGATCTCCTTCCATGAATCTTCAACTAATCCTATTGAAAGGCCTGCCATTCTTTTCCTCATCGTACCTATATTTAACTTTCCCTGAAATTTCATACTACTTGTAGTAGCAAGCTGGGTATTCTCCAAACCCTAAAATGAAGACTCTGAAATTTCATTGGCATTATTAGGCTTTTGTTAATTGTCACTGGTTTTGGATTCCTAAACAAAAAAAAAATAGCCTTCTGTAATCTTAGAGGCGTCTGCCAGGCTGCATCATTAGCTTCTTTATCTTTTATGATGTGTTTAACCTTTCTCATTTCATGTTTTCTTGTTGCTATTTCCCCAGTTAACCTGTGCAAATAGACGATTTGCAGTTCCATTTCTTTAAACTGTCAAATACCATCATATGGATATTGGTCATAATAAAGGCTTTATGATCAAATCCTGTATGTCATTGTGGAGCTCCATTTTCAACAACACTGTGTTAAATCATTAATCAAAAGCAACAAATTTGACTTCCACCACTGACTTTAAATATCAATCTGGCAGTCAAATTCACAGTGAACACAATCAAATTACATCAGCAGAAATTTCAAACCTTTGCAAAAAACCATGTTTTGAAGTCAAACATAAAGGGAGAAAAGATTTGAAAAGGCTGGTAATTGGATGAGCACATTGTAAGGTACAATTAACCCATGTCTCTGCATTGCAATGCAGACAGCATGTAAAATTTATGCTGCCTGCTAATTAAATGAGAGCATTGTACACTTCTATTTGAAGGACGTTTTCGATTCACTACACACAAAAGGAGGAGCCCATGTTTGTGCAGGACCTGTACCATCTAAAGCTAGCCTACCTTGCATTAAGGCAGTCTGCACCATTTAAAGGGAAGGTGCATGTCAGTTACATGTTAATTATCTTTCATTATATGCAAATGACAGGCATGAGCCAGGCATTCACTTGAGCTTTCACCTGTAGACAGACAACAACTTGGAAGACTAATAGATGCCAGAGTTGGGGAGGGGTGTGAAGTGAGGAAATAGACAAATGCACTGTATCGTGAATTCCAGGAATACTATTTCAGTTGAGCTTTTAAGCTTCTTTTGAAGCTTGGTTTGGTTTTGTTACAGGAGTTTAAGATGGTAGTCCCGTTTTCAAAGGAAGCACTTAATTAGTTATTGGTTCTCACAGGAGATATAAATAAAAACCAAGACTGTAGGCTGTTGAGTTAGGAGGTATGTGCTTGTAGTGTGTAATTATGTTAAGGCATATGAAAGTGTCAAAAGATGGTTCTGGCTCCATCCTTCACCAACCGACATTATGAAATAGAAAAGTGCATTCTGTCTAAGCAGGTACTGAAAATGGCTAAGAAAGGATCTCTGAGCAAGAAGGTATGTGAATTTGTCACACAACAGAGCAAAGAACGTCTTCAAAGATTCCTTGGTTCAACATTGAAAATCCTGATATGAGAAACATTTGTGATCCTCTACAGATTGAAAGCCTTCTAGTCAGTCAGTAGAGAGAATTTAATGAGTGACAAGGTTTCCAGCCCCTAAGGAGTTAGTGGGGAAAGCATCCCTGCTGACACTAACTGTTCCTCAGCTACTTAATTGGTTGGAGATGAGGTCATTGTCCCTCACATAGGCAGACGTCCTGCCTCAGACAGCTGCTAATCCATCATAGTAGCTAGCAGTTCTTTAGTCTTAGCAATGCTACCAGCTGCAATGGTTATTGCTGGGACTGCAAGCAGTTCCACACAATGAAGGCCTGGAGCTGGAATAGAGGTGAGACATTGCAGCCACATCTCATGAACAAATAAAAAACATGCATTTTTTTCATACCCAAATATGCTTATATTTCACAATCCTAAAGAGTGTCTTACTTCTCCCAAATTTGTCCCTGAATGAGATCCAAAGGGATACTTTAACTGCACCTTAGTGGACATGAAGAGAAATCATAATTTTATTTTGCAAAAACTACATTCTCTTCAAAGTTCTCTTTGATTCTTTTCCATAAAACAATTTGTCAACACTTCTGGACTGTTAAAATGACTGCTGCAATGATATACTGGAATCCGCCAGAACTTTCTGCAAATCAAAGCCAATTGGTCAATTCATCCCTTCTTTAACTCCTGGAGACTTGATCTGCTATTTCTTGTGACTATAAGCTGTCGGGTATGTCCTGACTCCCAAGAAAACCATGACAGAAAGAATTGCAAAGTACTGCTGCCCAGTCCCAAGTTGGGAATGCCATTTCAATTAGCCACTTATATGAATAATCTCTGCCTCTTCACCTCATAATAGCCATTTTGACAAGGATAATCAAAGTGCCTGTTTCTCTGAATGGCTTAGCAGAAACAACCATCAAATGACTGGAACCTGACCTTGTTAATTTATTTAAGCATGCAGTTTTGACTTAACTTTAGTTGTTGGCTTCACATTACAGGAAGAGTTGCTCTAGGGCTTAGCAGCAAGAAGACTTGTTCTTTATCTCTGTCTCGAATTCTCATATACAAAAAGAATCTCAGAGTTGTCTGGCGAATTGAACTAATTCTTTGAGTACAAGAAATATTGTTTCATTTTCAACTATCATCCATCTCATTGAGATCCCAGAAAATAATTGCTGCAAGCTCAGCTAACTGAGAGATTCTCTACTGGATACTGACTCACTGGACTGACATAAACTAATACCAACATTCTGATTTTTGAAAGGCTGTAACTTCCTTATCTCTTTCTTCTGTAGTGTGTGTGTGTGTGTGTGTGTGCATGTGTGTGTTTGTGTGAATGAATTAACAAAGGAATTCTCCATATCTATGATGTTTGTTAATGAGCCTTACCTTTGATTTCATCTTAAAGGATCTTGCTGTAGGTTTATTTCAAAAATTGGAATCTGAAAATCTGACTGTGGGGAACACCCACTATCCCCCTTTAAGGGACAGGATCAAAAATGGAAAGGATTAAATCAAACAATACTTTGCTGACTTGGACTTAAGACAGGACAAGCAATCATAATTTAAATTAACCCCATTTCCCTTTGTCTGTGACATCTCTAAAGGTTACCATGGTGTAATCTATGTGGATCTTTGTAAGGCTTTTGACAGGGTCTCACAGGGACGACAGGTCAAGAAGGTAAAAGCCCAAAGGATCCAGAACAGTTTGGCAATTTAGACCCAAAATTGGCTGAGTGGCAGAAAGCAGGTTCTGATAGTTGAGGTCAATGCCTGTTTATCTTTCTGGATATCTATGTCGAGTGGTGTACTGCAGAATTCTGTCTTGGGTCCCTTGTTATTTGTAGTATACATTACTGATATGGACATGACTGTAGGAGATTTGATCAGTAAATTCACAGATGACACAATGGCAATTGGAATTTAATCCTGAAAAGTGAAGCATCTTTGGAGGATTAACAAGGCAAGGGAGTGCAAGATGGATAGTAGGACCCTAGAAGATGGAGAGGATAAAAGTGACCTCCGTGCGTGTATCCATAAATTGTTAAAGAGATATTTACCTTCATTAGTCAAGGCATCGGTATAAGAGCACGACGTTTATGATGGAATTGATTATAACACTAGTTAGGCCACAGCCTTTAGTATGTGTGCAGTTCTGGTTGCCATACTATAGGAGAGATGTGATTGCACTGGAAAGGGTGCAGAGAAAATTCACCAGGTGAATGCCTGAACTGGAAGGATTCAGCTATGAAAAAGGATGAGTTAGACTATGGTTATTTTCTTTGGAGCAGAGAAGGCCATGGACCTGCTTGAGGTGATAAAAATTATGAAGGAAGGATTGATAGAAAGAAATATTTCTCCTTGATAAAGGGGTCAATAACCAGGAGACATAAGTTTAAGGTAAGCAACAGGAGTTTTAGAGGTGAATTGAGGAAATCTTGGTTTTTTACTCAGAGGTATCTGGAAGGTACTGTCTGAAAGGATGGTAGAGGTGGGAGCCCTCATTATGCTTAAGAAGTATTTAGAGGAACATCTTAATGCACAAGGCTGTGGGACAAGTACTGGTGGTATAGAAACATAGAAATTAGAAGGAGGAGTAGACCATTCAGCCTTTTGAGCCTGCTCCACCATTGAATATGATAATGGCTGATCATCCAACTCAATACTCTCTTCATGCACACTCCCCATACCCTTTGATCCCTTTAACCCTAAGAACTATCTCTAACTCCTGAAAATAGATTAGATATATGCTTGATGATGACAGGCTGAAGGGGCCTCTTTCAGTCCTGTAAAACTGTATGACACTATAACTTTTGGATGAGACCTTAAACCAAAGCCTTGGATGTTTTTTCTCAGATGGACGAGAATGATCTTGGACAATTATTTGAAGCACATGAAAATTCTCTCTGTTGTAATGGCAAATACTTATTCTTCAGCCTACATCTCTAAAACAGATTATCTGATCATCATCACAATGCTGCTTATGGGATCTTGCTGTACACAAATTGGGAAATGTGTTTTCTGCTCTAACATGGTGGCTGCACCTCTAATGTCTTTCATTGGCTGTATAGTGATTGTGAAAACCATATAAATTCAAGTCTTTTTTTTCCCATTACTGTTGCTGCTCTGCATAATCACACAGAAATTGCTTCAACCATAAACGTTTTCACAATTGATCAGATTGGAATTTACAAGACGAAAATGGAAGTATGTTAACTGCCGAGGATCCAACTCAAAGGAGTTTAACTGTATTAACGCGCTGATAATGAGTTTGCTAATGTGCTGATAAAAATCACTGCTTGGGGAACAATGAGGCTGAAGAAAATCACTGCATTTCTGGAAATAATTAGATCAGCTTCTCAGAGCCATCTGAGTGCTGCTGTAGCTGTGGTGTTTACTATTTGAATGACAGAAGAGCAGCTGATTGTTATTTTAATGATTTGTGACATAAATATACTTATGATTTGAAGTCAGCAATCTTATAAGGTGTATACTTTTAATACAAGTTTAAAGAAATATAGAGAATTGTTAGTTCAATGCAAGTAACGCCAACTTAAATTTCTTCACACTTCCTCTAACTCCTCAACTACACACCGTACCCCCACAACATGCCCCCTAATGTCACTTGGCCAAATGTATTTTGTTGAAAGATGTTTATCATAAGTTGTTCACAATGCATTTGGAAGAGTGATATTGGCTGAGAGATAGAAACTGCCATTGGTAGTTGGAAACAACGAACATTGAAATCTTATTTCAGTTCAAGCTGAAAGGTCAAACTGAAATTCTGCTTTTCTCTCCACAGATGACGCTAAACCTGCCGAGCATTTACAAACGTTCTGTGTTCTTGTTTAATCTCGTTGCTGAGATTAATGCCTGAAACTATTAAACTATGCAGAATTTGGGTGGGGGGGAACGGTGGGTACCTATCCCAACATACTACTGTGGCGTTTTGAAAAAGAGAGCTTTGTCCTTGCACCAGCCAACTCAAAGGACTTCAACTCCAAATAATACACAATCCTGACCACTACCAGACCAAAAACAATACCTTCCAGATTGCTTTTGAGTTTGGAATAATCAACAGTAGTGGCTAACTGTCATGGACAGAATTGTATGGACCACAAGACTAGTCACTGTGGAATATAATAATAATCATTGATTGCCACACCTACAACATGACAATTTCATGCATATTTAAGGATACATACTAATGGATTATGATTCATTATCATTGAATAATATACACTTAAAGGTGCACAGAATGGAATGAGACAAGAGAAGGGAACATTCTGACATTTTATCAAAGGAACATCGGAAAGATGTTATGAAACTTGAAAGAGTTCAGAAAAAATTTACAAGGATGTTGCCAGGGTTGGAGGATTTGAGCTATAGGGAGAGGCTGAACAGGCTCGGGCTGTTTTCCCTGGAGCGTTGGAGGCTGGGGTGACCTTATAGAGGTTTACAAAATTATGAGGGACATGGATAGGGTAAACAGACAAAGCCTTTTCCCTGGGGTGGGGAGTCCAGAAGTAGAGGTCATAGGTTTAGGGTGAGAGGGAAAAGATATAAAAGAGACCTAAGTGGCAACTTTTTCATACAGAGGGTGGTACGTGTATGGAATGAGCTGCCAGAGGAACTGGTGGAAGCTGGCACAATTGCAACATTTAAAGACATTTGGATGCGTATATATAAATAGGAAGGTTTGGAGGAATATGGGCCGGGTGCTGGCAGGTGGGACTAGATTGGGTTGGGATATCTGGTTGACATTGGACTGTAGAGTCTGTTTCCATAGTGTACATCTCTATGACTCAATGACAGTATGAATGAATGAGTGATTTATTGTCACATATATCTAGGGAGGTACAGTTGCCACAGTCCATCACTATTTCGAGGTACAAAAGAATTTCTAAAAATCTTGAATACTGTATCTTTATCAGCATGAATCCCAAACACAGCTCCAGGTCCCTGTTCCGGGCCTACTGCAGCCAGGAGTCACCACTCTGCCATCGTCTCACTGCCAATTCCAGGAGTTTGTGCACTGAGCCTACGAAGTCAGAAGTCCCCTCTCCACCCCCCCCAAAAAGTCAAGAAGACGAAGAAGGAAAAAGACAAAAAGGAGGGAGAAAATGAAATGTGGTCAGCCTGGGGTGGGCTCACTCTCTCCTCTGCTGGGGAGATTGTTACATAACCTGCAGCAATGTGATGTTTCCCATTGTCTTGAATGAAGGGGAAAAGATGAGTCACAGATATTCTACAGCAAAACATTGACAATCAATTGAGTTAATTGTTACAACTATTTTCTAGTTTTTAAAATGTGACAAAGAAGAAAAGTATCCAAGCACAAGTGATAATGGATTTTAATTTTAACAAAAATGTTTAAGATATGTCTAGAATACACAGAGGATCAATTAGTAGCTGAAAAGAGAAAATGCAGGAACAAATTCCCTTACAAAGATGGTCAGATTTCAGTCCCAAAGACAACTCAGCTTGTTCACAGAAGCTGCTACTCAACTGCTTGCACAAACAGATCTTTGGAAAAAGTCAGAGCATTGACTGACATATGCAGTAACCCCACAATTGTTAACCTTGCTGGCTTTATCACTGTAAAGCAGGACACAAGGGAATGAACCTTTCTTCACTGTGACAGCATTCTGTTTTATAGTCACTTGAATATTTTTGAAAAGCAGCGTTGTTATTGCTTCATGCAGCATTACCCAAAGTTTATAATTTCCTGTCTATTCATTTCATATAGACCATCACATACAAGAATTTTATCCCCGCAAAACCTGCATGGAATAATGAATTTAAAAATAGCAGTGCTTTATGATTTGAAACACAAGCATAGTCCACCAGTGCAGTTAATTACTTTCAGTCATATGTGTTTTCTTTGTCGCAGTCTTCATGCTGCCTGAGGTTTACAGAGCTGAGCAATTTTATGTTTTTAGATCAATCAATAATTGTTTTTGATCCTTGCAGATACTGCACCTAACTCACTCTGACCATCCCCAGGGAGCTAGGTTGGCAAGGCTGGATTAGATTTCCATTCAATTCAGGTGAAATTAACTGACCAGAAACCTAGCACAATGCTCAGAGCTGCTGGCTGGTTTTGTCAGGACAGTGACATTCCAGACATGTTAAAAAGTTACTTTAAGTTGCAAAGTCAGTGGAGAGAATTTTACCAGGCTCGGAGTTATGAGAGATGAATGGTAGAAACAGACGAGAGGTTTAGTGAGCCAATCTTAATGTTGAGCTCATCATGTTGGATCTTGATCACTTATCTCAAGCAGCGTGGTTAGATTTCCATGAGACAGAAGTGAGTTCCCAATTGACGCTTATTTGTACTTGTTAAATGCTTTGTTAACAACCGAAAATGTCATTGGTTGCAATCTTAACAAACTCGCCATACAATGGACCAATGGAACAAATCAGGAAAACCTGACTTGGAAAACAGTGTGTTCTTTGTGGGTTCAACTCATCACTGGCTGCAAAAGGCCTCTACATTAGATACTGGACATCAAAATTCTGGACAAACAAATGGATACTGGCCACACACACATAACCCACATCAACAGACATTGGCATCTGACACGCACCAGTCTCTAGGAGCCATCATGGTACATTTCCAATCCATTTACAGGACATATCTGGACTTCAAGGATGCAGCTTGGTCTGCAGCAAGGATATTCTGTATGCTCAGATTCATGGACTGGGTCAGTCTGGCTGTCCAGGGACTTTACTAGCTATCATGGCACTCAGTCACTGAGCCAGCATCACCGCCTGGCATTATCTTGCATTTTGACTCATTGTCCCCTCAGCCAGACACAAAGATGAGGCAAACCTTTCTTTCATTCATTTCAATCACTGGAAGTCTATTCCTGAAAAGGTGATGGAAGTGGAGCCCTTGAAATCTTTTAAGGCAAAGGTAGAGAGAGTCTTGTTAAGCAACGGAGTGAAAGAGTATCAGCAGAAGCACGGCATGGTAGCTCAGTGGTTAGCACTACTGTCTCACAACACCAGGAACCCGAGTTCGATTCCAGCCTCAGGTGATTATCTATGTGGAGTTTGCATGTTCACCCCATGTCTGTGAGGGGTTTCCTCTGGGTGCTCTGCAATCCAAAGATGTACAGGTAGGTGGATTGGCCATGCTTTAAAAAAAATTGCCCACAGTGTTCAGGGATATGTAGGTTCGGTGCATTAATCAGTAGAAATGTAGAGTAATAGGGTAGGGTAGTGGTCTGGGTGGGTTACGTTTCAGAGGGTCGGTGTGGACTTGTTGGGCCGAATGGCCTGTTTCCACACTGGAGGGATTCAATGGGTGAAAATGGGGATTTGAGGTTATGGTCAGACTGACCATGGTCTTACTGAAAGACAGAGCAAAATCAAGGGGCTGAATGGTCTCCACCTTATTTGTATGTTTATAGCATCCTCATCAGATGTGGTGGTGGAACTGAGGGTCTCCAGCACTAGTGGAGATTCATTGGGTGCTGTTCTTGCCTGCAGAAGAGAAGGGAGAGATTCTGAGACAGGGAAAACCATGTACAGATTAAGACATTGACATTGGTGGTAAGGTGGGAGAGCAGCTAAAACTTACTGTGTTGATTGACCCCTGATATCTTCCTATCCCACATGAGCTCTTCTTAGGGTTGCTGGGAGTGAGGTATCTGAGGTCAACAACAATATCTCCCCCGTTGGCAACACACTCCCTACTCCCATTCTCCCTCCGCACTCTCACCCCACCACTGTCACCTGAGGCTCTTTCTCCCTCATATTTCCTGCAATGAGATAAAGGGAGGGATTGAGTACATTGCAATTGAGTAGAAGTGTAGTTAATGGAGATGTAGGAGCAGTAGAGATGGTAAGATTTCTCCAGTAAGTGAGTAGGAAGTGCAGAAGGTAGGAAGGGTTACTAATTGGGAGGATGGAATGGGTGACAGCCAAAGAGTAGCCAGGCTGAAATAGGGAGAGTTTTTACCCATGAGTCTCAATGAGGGGTGTGTGGAGTGGCAGAGTTAGTGTGAGTGGTAGTCCAGTGAGACTGAGGTAGCAGATGGAAGATGCTAACCCTGACCACTACATAGTGCACTAGATCTTTCCAAATTGCTGGACATCTCACCTGAATTCAGGCTGGTAGCATGGCCTCCTGTCACATTCATCTGGAAAACACATAGCACTCCTCTCCCCCACCCTGTCCACCAGCAACTACAGGTCCCTGCCCTTGAAGGGGTCTACATGTTGGGCCATCATGTTTGAGCACCACAGTGTGAGGGGCAGCTTCTGCTTGTTACGCAATTTGACTTTAAACTTGGCAGCTGTGTAAATGCTGCAAGGTGCCATCAGTGGCGAATTCTTACAACTCTCGTGCCATGACATTCACTGGGAATGCTCTCAGGAGCATGTCAATTTAATTAATGAAGTGAGGGGAGCAGGAATGCGTGAGAAGAGTCACTCTGAGCCACAATGCACTAGACACCATGAATCTCACTTACCAGAGTACTTTAGCTGAAAGTGAGACATGCAATCATTGTTTGTTTCTTTTTAAGATGCTGTAATGAAACATTTGGTAAAATCGAACATGCTCCAAAATAATCCAGCCATGCAATCCTCCTTTGCACGCATAAAAGTAAATAGTGATCAAACTCAGTGCCTGAATATATATATGTTTGAACATTTATTGTTATTTGAGGGATTGTATTAAAACTGATTTGGGACACATTTGAAAACTGTCCTCAGAATATGGAGCCATTTCAAACTGCAATCTTTTATCAAGCTGATCTTAATGTTCAAACCTGAAATGTGAACACTTGGTGAGTTTTCCTTGTTCTTCATAGCAAACATTGAAGTGAAGATTAACTAAAGCAGAGCTGGAAGTCAGTTGCTCAGAAATAAATATTTATGATATTGTGTCTCAAGTAGAGTAAGAGTGTGAGATTTCAGAACACTTTCAGAGAGTGACAGTTGTATAGAATATGAACCTGCTCTCTCCTCATTGATGATAACAGTCCTTTTTACACCCCTACCACTGCTCCACTGTGCTTGGCTAGCAGCCACCCGACCAGACTGTCACGGTACAGTGCTAAGCTGGAGCACTCGGCCTCAGAGTACTCAATGTCACCGTCTGCAATCTCCTCAACTGAAGTGCAGCCTGGGGAAGCACCAGGATATGTAAACGCTTGTGAAAGAGGACCATGTAAAGATTAGTGAGATGAGGAGTCTGGAATTATTTGTGAATTAGAGCAGTATGGTTAAAATTACAGGTAGTTTAATGAATTGTTTGTATGTATAAAGATAGCCGAAGGGGGCTGTGTCTGTAACCTCCCTTTGTCTTCCTCCTCCCCTTGTCTTGCTGTCTCCTTTAGCAGCTTCTCCTGTTCTTCATGACCCCACATCATTTTCCTAGTCATACTCAACTCCTCAGGAAAGGCCTACCCTGCCATCCATGTCTGGAAGAAACTTGTTTTTGCACAAACCTTCCAAGAATCAGTGAAATACTCCTGAATTAGTAACTAAATAATTTCCCATGGACAGTTTGGATAGTTTGGTTAGTGTTGCCATGAACCACATTACTGATTATTGACAATGTATCTGGTTTTTGGGCATTGGATATTATGAAATGGCACTAAAGAAATAAAACCCTGTTATTCTGCTTCTTACCTTCTAAATTCAGCAAAATCCCTTGTTTTCCTTCAAAGCCTGACACGTGACTATCTTCACAGCTTTCTTATGTGCAACATTTGAAGATTTAAGCCCTCAAAACAGGCTCAGAACCATTCTGTTCAGGTTGCAACTTCTGATCTGTATTTCTTCCTGATCTGCAAGGTTTTAAAGTCCAAGTCTCTGAAAATATTGTCAGCCAACATAACATTCAAACCGTTGTGCAGTCGGTTGAATTACCACATTCTGTTTCAATAGAGAATCATGTTTCTGCCAAGTCATCTTTTGCTGCTTTATTAACTGAAGAATTTGTCAATGAAGAAATTTCTAAATGCCAGATTAATGGTTTCCTGTACTAACCCGTAGACATTGAGAGCAGCATTCTCCTACCCAGTCAATATCATCTGACTGCTTTTGAGATGAGTATAGTTCCAAAGCTTTCCTAACAGATCATTTGGAGGTGCCGGTGTTGGACTGGGATGAACAAAGGTAAAATTCACACAACACCAGGTTATAGTCCAACAAGTTTATTTGGAAGCATGAGTTTGGTGTTTTGTAATTTTTAACTTTTTCCTCACAAAAGCATTCAGTCTAAAATTGCTTGGGTCATTTCAGCTATGTGGAAATTTTCTCAAATGAGATGAAGTACCATATCTGTTCCTTTAGTTGCCAAGAGGATATTCTTCAGCAAATCAGAAGTGTGAGGTGTTGACTCTGGGTCGCCCTTTCTAACTTTAATACAGGATTTAACATTGTTATCACTTCTCTTGTCTTTTGGAACTTGTCTCTTTCATTTCTCTCTTTAAATGGTGACCACCTCTCTTCCTTTAGCTTCAAGTGCCATGTGGTTGAACAATTTGTTTCCCTAGCTCCTAACATGAAGATGACCCTGACTCCTCTGCAACAGCTTTCAACTTAACTGTATTAACTGTTCCAAGGCATGGATAGACTTGCAGAATTTTGATCCATTGATAATAAAAGAATGGCAACATATGTCTGCTTCAAAATGGTGTGTGGGCACCCACCCATCCTCCCCAGTCTTCTGCAAAACTGTGCTGTGGAATCTTTTACATCACTTAAGAGCACAGACGGGCTGTTGGTTTAAATTCTTATCCAACAGACAACACCTCCCACAGCACTGCTGTGATGTTTTCACAATTGCAACACTTCACTTGGAGCCATGAGTATCAGGAGTAGCTGTCAATTATTTTCACTCAACTTCAGCAAAAGTAGCTACATAAATTGGACCAACTAAACCCCCACTCAAAGGAAGAAAATCAGTCCAGGGTTTAACCTCAATTCCAGTCATCAAAAACACAATAGTTTTTAAAGCTAGGTTGTAACTTGCCCAGATATTGCAAGAAACTTTTCAGAAAACATTCCACCACAAAATGGAATAGAATTGGGTTCACTCACCATTTGCTACAGAAGATGAATTTTAAGTAAATATATAAATTTAACACAATAAAAAAGCATGCAAGTTTAACAGCTATACGAAGAGTATAAATCATAAAGCTAAATAGTGTACTGAAAAGATAACTAGTTTATATTTTTACAAATTCAAACCTCAACGTTTTCTTATTCTAAATAAAGGACTTTAAAAGAAAGCAAGGACATGCATCAAACTTCAAACAGCATTGCATTGATCCCTGAGATTGGGATACCCATTCAATTCAGAATGAGTCTGAAATGGAAGTGACTGATACCAATGTCTCACCATAACAAATCAAATAATTTAAGCTCTATTGAAATATTATAATGAATGTTTTGGTGCTGTTACTTAAAAAGGTGCATGGAAAATGACCATACGATCGATAATAGACTATACCTAATTATTAAATTAGAGCCTTCCCATTAAATTAGATTGTCCATTCAAATTGCATTTTTTAAAAAATTATTGCAACAGAGAAACTAGAAGCTGAAGTAAGCCATTTTGAGCTTTCTCCACTATCTAATATGATTACTACTGATGCTGTATCTCCATGACATATTCATGGAACCTCTACAGTGCAGAAAATGGCCATTCAGCCCATCAAATCTGTACCAACCCTCCGAAGAGCATTCCATCCAGAACCCTCCCCTCAACCCTACATAATCCACCTTGCATGTACATCCCTGGACACTACGGACAATTTACTATGGTTAATCCAGCTAACCTGCACATCTTTGGATTGTGAGAGGAAACCCGAGAGAAAATTGGAGCACCCAGCAGACATCTGCAAGACGTGGGGAGAACATGCAAACTCCACAAAAATAAACAGCCAAGGCTATACTGAAGCCAGGCCCCTGGTATTGTGAAGCAGCAATGCTAACCACTCTGCCACCCTACACTTCTGCCTTCTTATCATACTCTTGATATCTCTAAAATCTAAAAATAACATGTCCCTTTCTAGAATACCATTCCTTCTTCATCTGGGTGACAATTGTGTTGATGAAGGTACTGCATGTGTTAAGATAATAAGACTTGGGCTCTAATGTTTCTTTCTCAGATCGTGGTTTGACTTGTTGACTAGCATTGCACCCAAACATTGTTAGTTGTCATCACCGGGATTCTCAAGATAGTGACTTTTGGTCAGTGAAACATTGTTGTGAAGGATGCTAACCATGTACTGCTTTAGAAGGATATAGCTTGCTTCTAGTTTACTAAAAAAACAAGTTTTAAGTTAATATAGTCATCCCATATATTTTAGTCCCTATTCCTTCACAGGGCACTGGAATGTACATATGAACTCAGCAAGTCAGAGAAAACAAAATTTATTCACTTATGGAACATTTTATTGCCTGTTCCTACTTATACCTGAGAAGGTTGTAATGAGCTGTCTTTTTCAATTACTGTGGTCCATGTGCTGGGGGTTGACCCACAGTGCCCTTAGGGAGGGAAAGAATGAATGGCAAAGAATCATAGAATATTTCTGGACTTAAATGATATGATAGAAAATACCTCTGTTCTGAGATATGAGAGAGGAATTTCTCCAATGGTTACCAGCAGTTACTGTAACCAGGCACAGCCATCCAGAACATGAGCTGTATTTACTGCTCTTTTCTCAAGCTGAGTCATTACTTTCTTTGCAATCAGCTACAAAGGCTTAACAAACCTCCCTGATAACGATTAAGATGCTTCCAGCTTTTGTCAATTTTCTAAAAAGCACCGACAGATTCTCTCCACAAGCAAGCATCAAGTGCATTCAAAGTGAATGTGCAAAGCAATTCAGGTGAAAAACCAAAGAAAATTCTCTCCAGGAATATATTCTCGATTAAGAAATGTGCAGGGTTTTTATATGCTTCTTTGTAACATAAAGTCGAACTGGAATTCAAAGCAAAGCATTGTATTCATTTATTTATGTGTTACGGTGAAATCTGCTTGATGTGTGGGATCATTCTGGCCGTGAGCCCAACATTAAACTGAAAGATTTCTGCATTCCCCATAGGACCAGTGTTAGTAGGCACAGAATTAATTTGGGAAGCAGAGCATTAATAACCACACTGCATTCATCCTTTGCAACAAAACAGTTGGACAGGTGGTGGTGATATTCCCTGTGGAGTCAAAGACAGAAGGCCTTAACAGCAATTTTCAGGTTGCTTGGCAAAAATCTGTTCCATGAACCTTTAGTGTCAGCCTTGCAGAACACAAAATTGTTGCAAAGAGGAAGCTGTTTTTATTTTCCACCATGCACTGCCCCAAAAGCTTTGCACGCCAATGGAGTGGTGACATGTCGTGAATTGGGAAGTTTCTAACTTGGCTGAACATAGCGAGAGACAATACGGATTATCAGTAAGGTAATTGCTTTCAAGCAATTACCTCAGCACGCCGTCAAAAGATTAGAATATTGTTTTGTAACCAAAATATACAATTCTGCCTACTTTACCTTTAACTGAGCAATTACAAACTTATTTACAAGATTGTAAAGATGAAAGGTGATGGAAAAATTCAATTTCATGACAGGCATATAGCATGTTTGCCTTCATTGGGACATAGATTATAAAAGTTTGCAAGTCATGTTGAAGCTGTACAGAATTGCCAAGAATCAGAATATTTCTAGACTTAGATGATACAATAGAAAATGAAATTGTTCTGGTTTTAAGTTAGGGTACATTTGGATTATTGTGTACAGTTCTCATTTCACACTGCCACAAGTATATGGAGGCTTTGGAGATGGTACAGAAAACGTCTACCAGGATATTGCCTGGTTTGGAGGCTATAAGTTATGAGGAGAGATTGGACAAACTTAGTTTGTTTTCACTTGAATGTCGGGGGCTGTGGGGCAACTTGAGAAGTTTACAAAACTATGAGATGATGTGGAGGGGCCAGTGTTTGACTGGGCTGGACAAACTGTAAAACCATATAACACAAGGTTATATTTGAAAAACACAAGCTTTCGGAGCCTTGTTCCTTCTTCAGACTATGACCTGGTGTTGTGTGGTCTTTAAAATTATGACAGGCATCGATAAAATGGATTAGACTCATTTTCCCAGGATAGAAATGTGAAATATTGTGAACAGTGTTGGTCCTCATATTCAAGGAAGGATGTGTTGGCATGTGTTAGTTTGAAGATCCGCCAATAGTAAGCAGGAAATTGAGAAACAAATTTGTCAGGAGATCTCAGTTGTCTGTAAAAATAATAGGGTGGTTACATGAGGGGATTTTTAACTTTTCAAATATAGATTACCATAGTGTTAAAGGCTTGTATTGGAGAGGAATTTGTTAAGTGTGGACGAGAAAATTTTCTGATTCAGTATGTGGATGTACCTACTAGAGAAGGTGCAAAGATTGACCTACTCTTTGGAAATAAAGGAGGGCAGGTGACTGAGGTGTTAGTGAGGGAGCACTTTCAAGCCAGTGACCATAATTCTATTAGTTTTAAAGTAGTGATGGAAAAAGATAGGCTGGATCTAAAGGTTAATGTTCTAAATTGGAGAAAGGTAGATTTTGATGGTATTAGGCAAGAACATTCAAAAGTTGATCGGGTGTGGATGTTTGTAGGTAATGGGATGGCTGGAATATGGGAAGTCTTCAAAAATGAGGTAATGAGAGTCCAGAGATAGTATGTTCCTGTTGGGGTGAAAGGCGGGGCTGGTAGGTGTAAGGAATGCTGGATGAGTAGAGAAATTGAGGTTTTGATCAAGAAAAAGAAGGAAGCATACATCAGGTATGGACAGCAGAGATCGAGTGAATCCTTAAAAGAGTATAAAGGCAGCCGGAGTATACTTAAGAGGGCAGTCAGGAGGCCAAAAAAGGGACATGAGATTTCTTTGGCAAATAGGGTTTAGTAGAATCCAAAGGGATTTTACAAATGCATTAAGAACAAAGGGCTAATTAGGGAGAGAATAGGGTCCCTCAAAGATCAACAAGGCCATCTGTGTGTGGAACCGTAGGAGATGAGGAGATGCTAAATGAATATTTTGCATCAGTGTTTACTGTGGAAAAGCAAATGGAAGGAATAGAACATGGGGAAATAAATAATAACATCTTGAAAAATGTTCATATTACAGAGGAGGAGATGCTGGACAGCTTAAAAAGCAGAAAGGTGGATAAGTCCTCAGGACCTGATCAAGTGTACCCTAGAACTCTGTGGGAAGACTAGATTAGATTCTCTACTGTGCGGAAACAGGCCCTTCGGCCCAACAAGTCCACACCAACCCTCTGAAGAGTAACCCATCCATACCCATTTCCCTCTGACTAATGCACCTAACACTATGGGACAATGTACCATGGCCAATTCACCTGACCTGCACATCTTTGGATTGTGGGAGGAAACCAGAGCACCTGGAGGAAACCCACGCAGATACAGGGAGAATGTGAAAACTCCACACAGACAGTTGCCTGAGGCTGGAATCGAACTGGGACCCTGCTGCAAGACAGCAGTGCTAACCACTGAGCCACCGAAGCTTGGGAAGTGATTGCTGGGTCTCTTGCTGAGATACTTTGACTATTGACAGCCACAGGAGAGGTGCCAGAAGATTGGAGATTGCCTAACGTGGTGCCACTATTTTAAAAAGGCGGTAAGGAACAACCAGGGAACTACAGACCAGTGAGCCTGACATCGGTGGTGGGCAAGTTGTTGGAAGGAATCCTGAGGGAGAGGATTTACATGTATTTGGCAAGGCAAGGACTGATTATGGATAGCCAATAAGGCTTTGTGTGTAGGAAATCATGTCTCACTAACTTGTTTGAGTTTTTTGAAGAAGTAAGGAAGAGGATTGGTGATGGCAGGGCAGTGGACATGATCTATATGGACTTCAGTAAGGAATTTGACAAGATTCCTCATAGTAGACTGGTTATCAAGGTTAGGAGAGTGTGAGGACTGCAGATGCTGGAGACCAGATTCGAGAGTGGGGTGCTGGAAAAGCACAGCTAGTCAGGCAGCATTGAGGAGCAGGAGAATCAACGTTTTGGGCAAGAGCCCCTGAAGAAGAGCTCTTGCCCAAAACGTTGATTCTCCTGCTCCTCGATTCTGCCTGACCAGCTGTACTTTTCCAGCACTCCACTCTCAAGTCTGGTTAGCAAGATTAGATCACATGGAATACAAGGAGAACTAGCCATTTGGATACAGAACTGGCTTGAAGGTAGAAGACAGAGTGTGGTGATGGAGAGCTGTTTTTCAGATTGGAGGCCTGTGACCATTGGTGTGCCACAAGAATTGGTGCTGGGTCCACTGCTTTTCATCATTTATAGAAATGATTTGAATATGAACATAGGACATATGGTTAGTAGGTTTATAGATGACATCAAAGTAGGAGGTGTAGTGGACAGGAAAGAAGGTTATCTCAGAATACCAGAGAACTTGATCAGATGGGCCAATGTGCCAGGAGGGGCATAGGGAATTGAATTTAGATAAAAGTGAGGTGCTGCATTTTGGAAAGGCAAATTAGAGCGTGACATATACACTTAACGGTAAGGTCCTGGGGAGTGTTGCTGAACAAAGAGATCT
Source organism: Chiloscyllium plagiosum (assembly GCF_037043375.1). NCBI lineage: Eukaryota > Metazoa > Chordata > Chondrichthyes > Orectolobiformes > Hemiscylliidae > Chiloscyllium > Chiloscyllium plagiosum. The sequence goes on along the minus strand of NW_028270153.1, from coordinate 54,767,627 downwards.
TGAAGTGTGGGCTCATAGTTCCTTGAAAGTGGAGTTCCAGGTAGATAGAACAGTGAAGAAGGCATTTAATATGCCTTTATTGGTCAGTGTATTGAGTACAGGAGTTGGGAAGTCATATTGCGGCTGTAGAAGACATTGGTTCAGCCACTTTTTGAATTCTGCATTCAATTCTGGTCTCTCTGCTGTAAGGATGTTGTGAAACTTGAAAGGGTTCAGAAAAGATTTACAAGGATGTTGCCAGGGTTGGACAATTTGAGCTATAGGGAGAGGTTGAATAGGCTGGGGCTGTTTTCCCTGGAGCGTTGAAGGCTGCGGGGTGACCTTGTAGAGGATTATAAAATCATGAGGGGCATGGATCGGAGAAATAAACAAGGTATTTTCCCCAATGTGGGGGAGTCCCGAACTAGTGGGCATAACTTTAGGGTGAGAGGGGAAAGATTTATGAAGGACCTAAGGGGCAACTTTTTCACGCAGATGGTGGTGCATGTATGGAATGAGCTGCCAGAGGAAGTGGTGGAGGCTGGTACAATTACAACATTTTAAAGGCATCTGGATGGGTTTCTGAATAGAAAGCGTTTGGAGGGAAATGGTCCAAATGCTGGCAAATGGAACAAGATTACTTTAGGATATCTGGTTGGCATGGAGGAATTGGACCGAAGAATCTGTTTCTATGCTGTTCTTCTCTATGACTCTGTCACCCTAAGAATGAGCCTGGATGAAGGGCTTATCATATGGGAAGCAGCTGAGGACTCTGAGTTTGTACTCAATGAAAACATCTTCTCCACATGCACTCTATCCAGGGCTCTCAGTATTCTGTAAGTATCAATGAGATCCCCCCTCATGCACTGGTGCAGGGTTCGTGGGCCAAAGGTTCTGTTCCTGTGCCAAACTGTTCTTTGGGTTTTGTACTTTGCACATTAATGCATTGCTGATGTCTTTAAGTGCTCATGCTGCAGCACTTAAAAAGCTTGCACATTTTTAAACTAATGTGCAATTTATGTAGTGTTCAGAAGGCATCTGGTCATAAGCTCTCACTATAGCCAGTCAGTCACATATAGATGCCCCAACTGTGCCAGATCTGCAGAGCTTACCAGATCTTAAAAAGTATGGGAATTGCAAAAGATTCACAGTTTGTACCTTTAAACAACAGAATGTTCTGTTGTGCCATCCACACACCAATAATCTGGGCTGACAGTGATATGCAGAAAATGACTGACTTTATAGTTTTGCTGTTGGAGATGTGCATATGAGTGTAGATACTTCACTATATCTGCACATAAGTTTTTTCCAGTTAGCGTGCACTATCAGTTTAAATTATTATTGAGGATTGTCCCAATTGTACACAGCAGAGTATCACATGAATTTTAATACCATATCATAATGGGCAGTGAAAATGTTTGAGTGTGACTAATAAACTGTTGACTGGAGTAAATGGAAGGTTGCATTGAGAAGACCTCACGTGGGTAATAATAACAGAATAATGATTATGTTTGCTTGATAAACAATTTTAAAATAATATTGAATTGTGAAGCTCCTTATCATTTGCAGCCTTCAATTCGAGAAATCTACCTCCCATTTTCTTTTAGTGTTTATTTGGCGCAGTAATTTAATTTAGTAACCTTTAATAGATACTTTATAGATTTACGCATGCACAGAATTAAAAACACAAATTTAACTACACTTCTCTAAGGTTGTTTCTCAATAGGTTAAATAATTTTCAAAGTGGACTTTGTTTTAAAAAATCCAAACACCTAATTTGCTACAAGGTAGAGGTCACTTTCCCATGGTGTTGATTTGGATGTGCTGGTTCTTTTACTTTGACATATTAATGGCATAAATTATTTTAATAAACTTAGCTACAAAGTATCATGCTTACAGAATCTTAAATAAAAACTATTAGTATGTGTCTATATAATTATACTGTATAAACATTTAATTAAAATATTATGGCAAAGGTTCCTGTGTAAAATCTTGTATTGCTGAAAAAAAGACATATTTTGTCTTAACTGTTCGTCATCAGGACATTTTTCAAGAATACCAGTTTAAGCAGAAAACAAACATTTTTACTGCTTGAGAGGAGAGTGCTGATTGATTAGAATGGGGATTCTGATTGGTTAAGGCATTGCCATGACAACTTTTCATTATTCTCTCATGGAATGAGACGATCAGCATTTATGGTCCATCCTTAATTTCCCTTGAGACGATACTGGTGAGCAGCCTTCTTGAACTGCAGCTGTCCATGTGCTGTAGGTAGATCCACAATGCCCTTAGGGTGGGAGTTCCAGGATTTTGACCCAGTGACAGTGAAGGAACAGAAATATATTTCCAAGACAGGACAGTGGATGGCTTGGAGGGGAACTTGCAGGTGTTCCCATGCATGTACTGCCCTTGTCCTTCTAGATGGAAGTAGTTATGGGTTTAGAAAGCACTGCCTCAAAATCTTTGATGAATGTTTGCAGTGTATCTTCACACTGCTGCTACTGAGCATTGGTAATAGAAAGAATGGATGTTTATAAATGTGGTGCCAATCAAATGGGCTGCTTTATTGCAGATGATGTCAAGCTTCTGTGTGTTGTTGTACCGATAATGCTGATTGATAGCTAATAGTCAGTGTTTGTCTACATTGTATAGCAAGCAATTTTCCTCATTTCGGTCAGGGGATTGATCCAGGAAATGAACCAGTGAATTGCTGACATCTATTTTGTTGAACTGAAGTAGGCATAGTGCATGTACATGTTCTGCAAAGAATAGGGCCTTGTGTGTTAATTTATGTGGCTTGCAAAACCACACTGTGAGCCCTACTGACAATCCTAATTGATTGTTATAATGATTCCTCACACATTCAGGGTTATCCCGTAAGCGCGGCCTAATTGCAGAATCACTTGTAATGTTGGACACCATGCTGTGAATTTTGCAGGCATATGCTGGTTGACTACAGTCAGTTTCTTGCTTGTTGCAAACAGACAAAGCGGGCTATTCCATTATGGTCTGCCCATCTTTGGGATGCATGACCTACACAATCTGGCACTGAAATTCCATACCATGTTATGCGTTTGTCTGATAATCTTTTTGGTTTGATGGCAGCATCCTGACAGTGATGTGCACCACTCATGTTGCTATTGCGCAATAGCAGCATGAAACAACTAGCTTCACCTTTTGCTGAAACATTTGAGAAACTAATTCTGAAGTAGACCTTTTTGGATCCAGTGTGACTACATTAGAATATTCCATGAGTTTGTATGAAATATAATGAGAAATTGCCTGCAGGATGGCTTCGATACTTCCTACATCAGCATTATATTTGCCCGGTGAACAAATGGCTTGGGCCCTAAATACAAGTTTACCATTAGAGCCAATCCTATAGCATGTAGAATGATAGGAAGCCATATGTGTATGCAGATCAGTAAAGGTGGGTTTGTGGTTGAACTCCAGCTGATATCTCAACTATATCGAGGAAAGGGACCTCATTTGACTGTTGCATTTCAATCACGAATTTGAGCACAGGATAGAGTCCATTTAGACATGTAGGGAAATTCTTACATGTAGCTGCAGTTTCAAATAGAGCAAACATATCACCTATGAATTGGAAATATGTATTGGGAGGACATTAGTTGTCATATTATCTAAGACACATTTCTCAGGGAATCGAAAAAAGAGAGCTGAGCCTACTGTTTATTTAGACATGTAGAGTGTCATTGAAAATGAACTCAATCATGTGAATTGTTGAGCTCATACATTTAAATGACTACTAATTGGTGCAATGGTGCCAGATTCAGGTCATTATGATTCAGTTCAGATGTCTATGGCTTCTTCATTGTTGAATAGACTAGCAATGGATACCGCAATGTAACTATTGCGCAAGTCCTGTATAGTCTTGGCAAATATGAACGAATCCTTCACCATGTAAATTGATAACTCACCCCAAACTAGCCATAGCAATTCACTGAGCCATTTAGCTGGCTTATGTTGTGCAAACCCAATCATAAGTTGGACTTGAAGGAACATCATTGTTGTGTATCTTGAGTAGTCCTACACAAGTGGACATAGTGAGTTATGAAAACAAACCTAATTATGTAAACCAGCCAGCAGCGCATTGAATTTACACAAGCCCAGTAAGCACTTTTATTAACTTGCTTTCAAGTTAAGCTGTCTGGTCATGCTGAACTCTAAGTCCAATGAACAAAGAACAAAGAACAAAGAACAAAGAAAATTACATCAGGAACAAGCCCTTCAGCCCTCCAAGCCTGTGCTAATCCAGGTCCTCTATCTAAACTTGTCACCTATTTTCTAAGGATCTGTGTCCCTCTGCTCCCTGCCCATTCATGAATCTGCCTAGTTACATCTTAAATAATGCTATCGTGCCCACCTCTACCACCTTCACTGGCAACGCGTTCCAGGCACCCACCATCCTCTGTGTAAAGAACTTTCCATGCATATCTCCCTTAAACTTTTCCTCTCTCACTTTGAACTAGTGACCCACTAGTAATTGAGACACCCACTCTGTGAAAAAGCTTCTTGCTATCCATCCTGTCTGTGCCTCTCATGATTTTGTGCACCTCAGTCAGGTCCCCCCTCAACCTCCATCTTTCTAATGAGAATTATCCTAATCTACTCAACCTATTTTCATAGCTAGTGCCTTCCATACCAGGGAATGTCCTGGTGAACCACCTCTGCACCCTCTCCAAAGCATCCCCAGCCTTTTGGTAATGTGGCGACCAAAATTGCATGCAGTATTCCAAATGTGGCCGAACCAAAGTCCTATACAACTGGAACATGACCTGCCAACTCTTGTACTCAATACCCTGTCCGATGAAGGAAAGCATGCCGTATGCTTTCTTTACCATTCTATCGATCTGGGTTGACACCTTCAGGGTACAATGGACCTGAACACCCAGATCTCTCTGTACATCAATTTTTCCAATGACTTTTTCATTTACCAAGTTTGCTCTTGAATTGGATCTTCCAAAATGCATCACCTCACATTTGCCCGGATTGAGCCCCATCTGCCATTCCTCTACCCAACTCTCCAATATATCTATATTCTGCTTCACTCTTTGACAGTTCCCTTCACTATCTGCTACTCCACCAATCTTAGTATCATCTGCAACTTGCTACTCAGACCACCTATAGCTTCCTCCAAATCATTTATGTATATCACAAACAACAATGGTCCCAACATAGATCCCTGTGGAACACCACTGGTCACAATTCTCCATTTTGAGAAACTCCAGTTTAATAAACACCCTTCCACTTCTAATCTTTGTCTCCTGCTACCCAACCAGTTTTCTATCCATCTAGCTAGTACACCCTGGACCCCATTTGACTTCACTTTCTCCACCAGCCTACCACCAACATTATCAAACGCCTTACTGAAGTCTATGTATATGACATCTACAGCCCTTTCCTCATCAATCAACTTTGTCACTTCCTCAAAGAATTCGACTAAGTTCATAAGATATGATCTTCCCTGCACAAAACCATATTTCCTGTCACTGATAAGCCCATCTTCTTTGAAATGTAAGTAGATCCTATTCCTCAGTATCTTTTCCAGCAGCTTCCCTACCACTGACGTCAAGCTCACCGGTATATAATTGCCAGGATTATCCCTGCTACCCTTCTTAAACAAGGGGACAACATTAGCGATTCTCCAGTCCTTCAGGAATCTCACCTGTGTTCAAGGATGTTGCAAAAATATCTGTTAAGGACCTGGGGACTTAATGCCTTTTAGAATACCCAAAACCTCCTCCCTTCTTATGCCAACGTAACATAGAGTAATCAAACATCTAACCCTAAACTCAACATCCATCATGTCCCTCTCCTTGGTGAATACCGATGCAAAGTACTCCTTAAAAATCTCACCCATTTTCTCTGACTCCATGCATAACTTTCCCTTTGTCCTTGAGTGGGTCAACCCTTTCTCTAGCTACCCTCCTGCTCCTTATAAATGAATAAAAGGCTTTGGGATTTTTTTTAACCTTGCTAATGACCCTTTTAGCCCTTAAAATCCCATGTTTCAGATTGGTCCTACTTTCCCAATATTCTTCCAAAGCTTTGTATGTTTTCAGTTGCCTAGACCTTAAGTATGCTTCCTTTTCCCTATTAGTTAGTCTCACAATTTCACCTGTCATCCATGGTTTCCTAATCTTGCCATTTATATCCCCCATTTTTGTAGGGACATGTCTGTCCTGCATCAAATGTGGATTTACCTTCAAAACAGTTGCTCCCAATCTACATTCCCCAGTTCTTGCTGAATTTTGCTATAGTTGGCTTTCCCCCAATTTAGCAATCTTCCTTTAGGACAGTACTTGTCTTTGTCCATGAATATTCTAAAACTTTTGAATTGTGATCACTATTCCCAAAATAATCCCCTACTGAAACTTCAACTATTTGGTCGGGCTCATTCACGACACCAGGTCCAGTATGGCCCCTTCCCGAGTTGGACTATTTATATACTGCTCTAGAAAACCCTTCTGGATGTTCCTTATAAATACTGCTCCATCTAGACCTCTAACATTAAGTGAATCCCAGTCAAAGTTGGGAAACTTAAAATCACCTATCATCACCACCCTGTTGCTCCTACATCTTTCCATAATCTGTATACATATTTGTATCTCTATTTCATGCTGGCTGTTGGGAGGCTTGTAGTACAGCCCCAACATTGTTACCGCACCCTTCCTATCTCTGAGCTCTGCCCATATTGCCTCACTGCTAAAGTCCTTCATTGTGCCCTCTTTCAGTACAGCTGTAATAACCTCTCTGACCAGTAATGCAACTCCTCCGCCCCTTTCACCTCCCTCTCTATCCTGCTGGAAGCATCTATATCCTGGGATATTTAGTTGCCAATTATGCCCTTCCCTCAATCAAGTCTCAGTAATAGCAGTAACCTCATCTCCCAGGTACTAATTGAAGCACTAAGTTCATCTGCCTTACCTATTATACTTCTTACATTAAAACAAATGCAACTCAAACCACCTGTCCCTTTGTATTCATCATCTGCTCCCTGCCTACTATTCCCCTTAGTCACACTGACTTCATTATCTACTTCCTTACAGGCTTTAGTTAGTACTTACTTATTGTCCACTAACCTCCTCATTTGGTTCCCATTCCCCTGCCACATTAGTTTAAACCCTCTCCAACAGCATTAGCAAAAGGACCCCCAAGGATATTGGTTCCAATTTGGCACTGGTGTAGACATCCAATTTGTAATAGTCCCACCTCCCCCAAACCTAGTCCCAATGTCCCAAAAATCTGATCACCTCCCTACTGCACCATCTCTCAAGCCATGCATTCATCCTGCCTATTCTTTCATTTCTACTTTGACAAGCATGTGGCACTGGTAGCAAACCTGAGATTACTACCTCTGAGGTCCTATTTTTTAACCTGCCTCCAACTCTCTATATTCTGCTTGTAGGACCCCATCCCGTTTTTTACCTATATCATTGGTGCCTATGTGCACCACAACACCTGGCCGTTCAATGGATACAGTTATTGACCTACCATTAATAAATGTATGTGTCTTTTGAAATAGTCATGGTTGTTAAGGATGACAACTTGATTCCATATGGTGGTTTAATGATATGTATGTCTGGGCTGGTATTGAGGTCTCACGTGTTATCTTCTAATAAGGTCTGCAGGGATGCCTCAGAGCTATTAGGATGAAGAAACGGATGATAGATTTTTGATAAAGGTCAAGTTCCTTGCATAAATATGGGGAGCCAATAATTAGGGGGCTTGTGTTTTATGGAGTATGGCTAACTAAAATAAAGCACTCACTTAGAAGTGTGGACATGGAATTTGTTTAAGAACAGTTATCTTCTAATATATAACATTAATAGCAGAGAACATTTGAGTCACAATGTAATGTTTCAGGGTATGGTTGCTTACCTCAGTTTTCTGAAAATGAGCATTATGATCATCAGAAGAATAAAGTTACAAAGGGAGCCTATGGAAATCCTTAACCAAACAGGAGGCAAGATATGGCTCTATATGGAAGCAAGAGAAGAAAGCAAAGTTCTGTCAGAATAAGAGCTTGATGATTTGAACATGGGTGACTGTTTAGATAGATTGGAATCTTTGCACCACAGAAATTAACAAAGACCTGTTTTTATTTTTTTAGCAATTTTGATTGTGGACTGAAATGAGAAAAGAGTTGCTTTAAAAAAACCAAAGATTATTAAAGGATTGCCACACTTTTTAAAAACAAATAACCTGAAACTTATTCTAGGTACTATTTACACTGCTGTTGTGCAAGCAGTAGTAAAAGCCTAGTTTGCAGATGAGAAGGAGCCAAGTGACATGTATGAATAGAGCTTTGGCTGGTAATATTGATCAGATATTCATGATGAAGTCATTCTTCCTATTGTCAACCATATGTTTGGCTCCCAGATAACTGATCATCCTTTTGTTTGGTGGGGGATGGATGGTGGGAGTTGGTGGGGAGTGATTAATTTTTTTTGGCAGTGACGTTAGGCCTTTGAAGAATAAGGAGCTGTTTTTGATCCGCTGTAAAAAAAAAGCAACTCAAGCCTGAAGGTAGCCAGCTCATTTCCCTTTCCTAGTTGCTGTAAGCTGTGATTTTAATTGATAAGTCAAAGACCTTCATAAGTGAGAACCAGTCACCTTTTGCAAACAGATGGAAGTATCTGGAGAGGGTGTACTGAGAAACAGCATTCTCATTCACTCAAGGATAGTCTCTGCAAACCTTATGGATGGGAGCCTTTCCTTATGCCCAGAACATGTCTTTTTTTCTTGACTGTGTCTGTAGAAGGATTTATAAGGTGGTTAGCATTTTAACTAGCAGAGTTATATGTGTTGGCTCATAATTCTTTGTCTGTAACTAAAATCTATTTTTCATAATAAATAGTAATTCTTGGTAAATTTGGAAACCCAGACCATGCTTTCTGCCAACCTGAGTCCAAAGGACAGGTGAATTGGGGAATTCTGTTTTCCTTTTAAAATCTTTAATATTTGTGATACTTCTGGAAATAGTAGGGATTGATTTTCAGTCCGCTACCCCAGCGAGGCAGGATATTAGATAAAATTTATCAAAAAAACTGTCTAATGATGTCTTGTAAGACATGGTCAGATTTTGTCAATTTTAGAAAGACTGAGGACAGCACCACAGAAAGGTACATATTGCAATTTTATAGGTTCCATGGATGACTACAGAAATTTCATTTGGGAATTACCCAATCTAACCTAGTGTTTAAGTTATTAGACTATGCCAAAGTATCAAGTATAAACAAATCTCTAATTTTGACAGGTGTTAATGAAAGGGTTACTGTAATAGGAGGAATGGGGACAGAAATGCCATTAACAATGTTGAGATATAAAGAGAATTTGAGAATTTACAACAAGTGCCACTTTGCACCAGCAATTTTAATTGGAATATGTTAGCTTCATTGCTTTTAATCCAAGTAGGGCTTCACGAAAAGAGATGAGTAAAGGCTTCCAATTTGAAATGGAGGAATTGCAAAATCTAATGGAACAGCAGAATTGGCTGGGCACACAGGGGAGACCAGATGTCAGTTTTGAAGCATTAGAGTTGAAAAATCCCAAAGTGTAAGATATTATTCAGGTGAAGAAAACCTTGAGAAAATTAAAAATGGTGCATTGAGTTTTGAAAATTCCATTGGGAGATACTAGGAACACGACATTTGTTATTTTTTAGTAGTCTTTCATATGGAGAACCATGTGAGAGGTACTCAGCTTCAAGACAGTTTATAATTTTTCTTGTGGAAGAGAGGAACTAAAAAGATGAGCTGAGTAATAAAAGGTACCTTATTGGCAAAACACTAAATCTAGGTGAGGCACTATACATGACATTTTTCTCAGTAAAAATATTGGAAGATTTGTAAAAAGGAATTCAGCAGCAATATCCATGGAGTGCTATATTGAAAATAAGTCACTGTGGGACAATTTACATTCCATGAAATGTATGATGGAAAAAAAAAACTGAAGATTGATCTTGCAGTTTTCAGAGAGATGATAGAGAATTGAGAAATCTTCAAATTGAAATTTTGTCAACTGTTTATTGCTTATAAAGAAGGGAGCAAGCTGTAAGAAACATACTGGAAAAAGAACATTTGGAACTTTGATATGCAAAGAAAATAAAATGGGAATATAATATGCTGTTATAATATGTAAGCTCGTTTGTTTTATTATATAGAGATTTGTGACATAAATATTGATTAATTTTAAAAAAAGATGAATCTGTTATCATCTCTTATCGGCACATGAAGTGAGGGAACACATGATGGACATATTAGTTAAGGATTATTAGGGTGGGCCCTCTGTGTTAAAGAATTCCACAGATTCACTACTCTCTTAGAGATAAATATCCTTCCTACCTTTGTCTTAGGCGGAGTATTGTCAGGCTGAAATAACCTAACAGGATCTTTGAGATCTGATCAAAATGATTACATAAGACACATGCACTTCAATGTGTAGCTAATGTATTGGGTTAAAATATTTAATACATATATGAATTAATAATTGTTAGTTTATCCTAGTGATGAATATATATCATAAGTTATATAATTAGCTTAGACAACTGAGATAAAGAAGTGAGTCTCACGCTGTCATCTAACCATTGGGGATTCAGTGATGGCGGCACTCGGAAATCTACCTCCGATTCCATGGCATAGGTCGCATGATCCCTCGCCTGATGGTGAAAAGTTCAATGAATGGGTCAAAGTCCCTGATATTAATACTATTTGGAATCTAACGTTATGTTCTTAATCCCCATTTTGTAATATCTTCAGTACTTTTCCATCCCTCTAAACCAGATGGAAAACAAATTAGCTGGCCCCATGTAGGTTGTATGAGCAGATGCTCTCACTGACTCTCATTGTTCTGCCATTGTTCATCGACTATTTTTTCTGCTAAACTCTTTTTTCAATGCACTCTTGTCAATTTGGCCTCATTCCCATGTAAATATCCCTATTTAAGGTTGGCACAGTTCTTTCTAACACAAGTTTCTAACCCTCAAACTGAATGCTGAATTCTGCCATGTTATGGTCACTTTTCGTTCGGGATACTTTATTCTGAGATCATTTATTAAACCAGTCTCATTATATTTAACCTGATCTAATATAGACTGATTCCTGGTTGGATCTATAACATATTGTTCTCGGAAATTATCCCACGAAATGCACTGTATGAATTCTTCCTCTCAGCTACCTCTACAAATGCGTTTTTTGATGTGGAGGAGCCTGTGTTGGACTGGGATGGACAAAGTTAAAAATCACACAATACCAGTTTATAGTCCAGTAGGTTTATTTGGAAGCACTAACTTTCAGAGCGCTGCTCCTTCATCAGATGATTGTGAAAAATAAGATCATAAGACAGAATTTACAGCAAAAGATTACAGTGTCATGAAACTGAAATGCTATATTGAACAATCCTGGATTTTTAAATCTTCCACCTTTTCGAATGGGTTGCAGGTTTTGGTTCATTAATATGTAAATGCCAGAACTTCTTTTAAGTCACCTTCTCGAGATAACTTAAGGTTTTATAACAAAAGGTGACATCTCAGCTCAGACAATGCATTAAAAGTGTGAGGTTAGAGTCTGTCTATATCTCAAGTTTGATTCAGACTGGTTCCAATTTCAAAGTGGAATTTACAGAATATTACATGATACATCATGCATGTAATATTTTGTAAATACCCCTTTGGAAATAGAACCAGTCTGATTCAAAATTGAGATACAGACAGATTCTGACTTCACACCTTTATTACATTGCCTGAGCTGAGATGTCACCTTTTGTTATAAAATCTTAAGTTATCTTGAGATGGTGACTTAAGAAAAGATCTGGGATTTACATATTAATGAACCAAAACCTACAACCCATTCAAAAAGATGGAAGACTTAATAATCCAGATTTGATCAATATACCATTTCAGTTGCACGTCACTGTAATTTTTTTGCTATAAATTCTGTGTCTTATGATTTTATAGTCCACAAACACCAAGTGAAGCAGCACCGCTCTGAAAGCTATCGCTTCCAAATAAAACTATTGGACTAAAACCTGGTGTTGTGTGGTTTTTAAATTTGATTTTTCCAATCTGTACAAAGAATCAGGTCGCCCATGATTAATGTGCTGCCTTTTTTTGACATGTTCTCATTATCTTTTGATTTATTCTCTGAGCTGCAGAACAACTAGTATTAGGCAACCTATAGATGACTTCCACCAGTTCTTCTTTTCTTTGTTATTTCTTACCTTCACCCATATAGATTTTACATAATCTGATCCAAAATCAGTTCTTACTAGCATACAATTTCTATGGTGTATTAGTAAAGCTAGTCCCACACTATTCCCTTCCTGCTTGTCTTCTTGAAAAGTCACAAACCCCGAACATATAGTTCCCAGTTTTGATCTCTTTATAACCATACCAACAGTGATAAGAACATACCTATTAACTTCCATTTGCACCACTCATTCATTTATTTTTTTGCAAATACTACATGCATTTAAGTAAAGAACCATTAATTTTGCTGTATTAACTTTTGGTCCCCCTTTTCCCCTACTTGCTACTTCTTTTATGCTTCTATGCCTTTCAGTCCCACTCAGGGTATGATTATAAAAATAGCTGCCTTGCATTGCTCCCATATCCTTTTTGAGTTGCAAAACTACATCCTTTTGAAACCCTGCCAATTCCCCTCACTCCAATTACTTTGAAGTCTTGTCCACAGCCCTAGTTATTTAAGTTGTCATGATATTAGTCCCTATATGGTTCAAGCAAAGCCCACCTGACTGGACAGCTATCTTATACACTAGCATTGCTGCCAGTACCCCATTATTGAAAATTCATTCATCCTACACCAGACTTTAAGTTATGTATTTACTCCTTTACATTATTTAAAGTATGCCAATTTGCCTGTGGCTCAGGTAGTAATCCCAAGGTTATCACCTAGGAGATTCTGTATTTTAGTTTAGTTCCTGACTGTTCAAAATCTTTCAGCAGATCCTCCTTTACAGTCTTACCAATATCATTGCTACCAACAGAGATGACGACAACAACTGGATCCCTCCCACCTGCTCCAACTTCCATTCTAGTCCTGAGGAGATGTCCTTAACCCTGAAACCAGGCGGGTGACATAACTTTTGACATAACTTGCAGAGAACAGTGTCTATCTTCCTAATTAGACTGCCCCCTACCACTACTATGTTTCCAGTTCCTCCCCCAACTTGAATGATTCCCTGTACCATGGTGTCATTGTCTATTCATTCCCAGCAGTCCCCATTCTCGTTCTCACAGGTTGAAAGTACCTCACTGTTGTGCAATTGAAGGGATTGAGCCTCCTTAAGAGCTGCCCCTTGTGTCTCCATAGCTGCTTCATCTACATTCACACCCTTCCATCCTTGATCACAGACTGACTTTGAATTACCTGATTTCAGGGATGGCTGCATCCTTGACCAAAATGTCCGGGTAGCCTTTCCCCTCCCTGATGCAGTGCAATATCTGCAACTGAAGCTCCAGATCCTCAGCTCAGACCCAAAATAGCTCAAGCTGCAAACACTCACCGAAGACATGTTCAATCTGGATCACGTTGGTGACCAGCAGCTCCCACATGCTGCAACTGCAACACATCATCTGACCAATCATCTCTATCATATTTAAGCTGTTAATTAATACCACTCCAGTGCTCTTTAAACTTTATTGTATTATTTATCTTTTTTAAACACAGTAATCTTATACCTCATGAGCTATTTTTTAAAAACAGGAAAGAAATAGACTGGAGACTTGAATACAAACTGAAGAATATGCTTTCACTTTAAACATTTGAAATATTTACCAATAGCTGCTTTATTGAGGCATGGATAAATCAAGCATCTCTCTCTCTCTCTTATCTCCACTGAACTCCCTGAGATTCTTATCTCCTGCATTTTATTGTAAGTGACACTCCTTGAGATATTTAACTCCTGTACTCTATCATAATTTGCAGTCTTTGACCTAACTCCTATACTCTATTGTAAGTCACAATCAAGTGTCCAGTTGGATATTTAGATACGTTCCAAAACCACAGGGCCTAGCTCACCCATTAACTAAGGTTGCAGTTTCATTTAGTTTTTATTTAGCCTTCCTATTTAAATAAACCTGCTCAAACTTCACAACTACAGACTTTAAAAACTGTCAATTTCTTTTTAAGCAAACGAATATATAAATTTGATTTGCACGAGTTGAAGACTGAATAATGGAACTATCTCAGTAAATGCACATAAATGAAAAAAGGTTATATATTTTCACACAATTATCTTGAATTAAGTGTTGCCTCAGTCTCTGGTTTACAATCTCTGGTCTCCCATGTGGCATACCTGGTTCCCTTATATCCGAACCTTCTTCTCACATCATGTGCCCCGTTTCCCCTCATTCCATAATCTCTTCTGATAGGTATTGATGGTGTAAAGTGGCACCTCTTGCATTCTTTCCTTTACCTCAAGGCTTTGTTGGGCTTTCTCCTTTCAATATCCAAGGACTTCAAATTGGGCAAACGGTGGTGCAATAGCCACCACTGAAAGAGAAAGAAGACAGTGATGGCGGAAAAATAATACCACTTATTCTCAGCCTCAGTTTCATTTGCTCAAATCCTATTACTGTGTGTACTTCTGCGGATAGTTTAGAAACAGGATCTGTACATGGTGAGGCACTGGGAACATAAGCCCTATAGCCAGGGCAGGAATTCAGGTTTGAGTGAGTTGCACTGCTACAGAGGATTTGGGTTAGTACTGCAATTGGTGTGCCACAGATGAAGACTGAAGTGCTTAAACAATGAAATGTTTTGTACAATAGGCAGATCTGCCAAAAAGCTTGTGTGCAAAGGCAAGTGAGCACGGAGCAGTTGAACATCAACTTTACATTGAGTTTTATTTTTGTAAAGTTTAGCAAACATCCTTCCAGTGTAACTGTGGTGACCAACTCTACTAGCATCCTTATAGTTACAACCATGAATCAGTGTCTGATGGTCAATGTCACAGCTTTCATTAAAGAAGGCATTCAACTTTAGGCTGGAAGAAAACAGCAATCCAGGCAGCATCAGGAGGTGAAGAAGTCAAAGTTTCTGGTATAATCCTTCTTTTATCCTGAAGAAGGGTTATACCAGAAACTTTGACTTCTTCACCTCCTGATGCTGCCTGGATTGCTGTTTTCTTCCAGCCTAAAGTTGAATGCCTTCTTTAATGAAAGCTGTGACATTGACCATCAGACACTGATTCATGGTTGTAACTATAAGGATGCTAGTAAGGATGTGTTCTTCCAGCCTCCTGTTGTCTACTTTGGATTCCAGCAACTGCCGTTTTTGTTTCTCTAATTCAGTATTTGGGTGCTATAATGGAAGCTCACACTGTTGATAGTGTGACAGTGCATCACAGTGTGAAAAGGGGTTTGAAAGACCTCGTAGGAATGCAATAATCTGTCTTCCAGCAAAATATGGGAATTGCTGAGGTTACAATCCGAGATACATTTGCTGAATTTTCCCTCAGCTTGCATGTTAAAATCTATTGATATCTTTCCAACAGTTTTTTTTGAAAATCCAATAAAACTGACACACCAGCAGTTAAAACTCAGGAAGCATTATTTATACTGAAACCAAATGCATCCAAATCTCATTCTGACAAGGCAATTTTTTTTGTGAAGCATGAGAACACTTAATAATTAGTTGTACCGATCTGTTATCATTGAGTTGGTGATGTATTCAGGAAAGTTGCATGCCAAACAAATAAATGAACAGAAAAATTACTTAGTCTTTTTTCACATAATGTGCAAAATATGACAATTTTTTAGCCAAGTTTTGGAATGGTAGAAGCAGCATTGATTGGTTTTAATAATATGCCAGTATTCTAAAATGATCATATTAGGGTTGGTTACCTGAAGCCAGGAAACCAATTACAATGCAAACAAAAAGGTGAACACAATAATCAAAATAAATGTGACCAAGAGAAACAGGGGCTCAATATGGACACCTTTTCAGCTAATCTTATTGGGCGTTCATATTTTGCATTTCACAGTAACATTGCCACTTTGTTCATCATATCTTACTGGACAAATGCTTATTTTCTCCTAGCTACTATGTTGCCTCTCCCATCAAATATGTGGGTCAAATTGCATTTTGCCACAGCAGTCCAGAGTCCTTGAGTGGTTCAGTTGGCTGGGCAGTCTATACAGTCCAGACAGATGTCAGGAGCACAGGGTTTGATGGTAATGAATTCAGGACCTGCCTCTTTGCCCCATACCCTGGTGGAAATTGCAGTACTGTGGAGCAGTCCTGCCTTCAGGCAGAGTACTGAGAGAGCTTATTGCAGAATCAACTGGAGAATAACTTGCAGATGTTAAGACAAAAATGTCTGTTAAAAATTCAACATTTCACATCTGATTGGTGCAAGTGACAAGCTATCTGCAAGGAATGTGGGGAGGCATCCAGAAGATATTGGCTTAAACCATTAATGTATAGAATGGTTCAGAGATCCATCTGTTTGAATGGTAAGGCCCAAGGACCATGAATCTTGGGCCTGATTGTGGAAGCCTTCAGCAAGGGGTATGATGTAAATTCATGCCTTAACTCCATCCCATTCTCCAATTCCTCCGCCTCAGCTGCATCTGCTCAGACAAGGAGACATTCCACCAGTGAGCATCTCAGATGTCCACCTATTTTGAATGTGATTTTCCTCCCCCATCACCCAGACAGCCCTCCGCTGTACTACCTCCATTCCCCATTCCACTGCTCTAAATCCGCCCCCCCCAATGCAATAAAGACAGAGTACCCCTGGTCCTTATCTACTACCCCACCAGCCTCCACATCCAATGCATCATCCTTAAACACTTCTATCAACTCCACCTAGACCCCACCACCAAGAACATCTTCCCCTCCCCACCCCTTTCTGCCTTCTGCAAGGACCATTCCTTTCAACAGTCCTTGGTTTGTGCCACTCTCCCCATCAAACCATCACCTTCCCCCCCCCCCGCCCCCCTCCACCCCCCCCAGCCCCCGGAACACCCAGGCACCTTGCCCTGTAACTGGAAAAGATGCAAAACCTGCTGGTACACCACCCTCCTCACTTCCATCCAGGGTTCCAAACAGTCCTTCCACGTGAGACAGAGGTTCACCTGCCTCTCTTCCCATCTAGTTTAATGCATCCAGTGCTCCTGATGTGGTCTTCCATACATTGGGGAGACCAAACGTAAACTTAGGGAGCCATTCGCCAAGCATCTCTAGCGAGCCCACAAGAGCAGACCGGATCTCCCAGTCACCGCCCATTTTAATTCCCTTTCCCGTTCCCTTTCCGACGTGACCATTCTCAGCCTCCTCCATTGCCAAAATGAACCAAACCACAAATTGGAGGAACAACATCTCATCTTCTGCCTGGACAGTCTATAGTCCAGAGGACACAATATTGAATTCTCTAATTTCAAATAACCTCCATCCCCATCCCGTGACACTCTTCCCAGACCGTCCCCTCCCTTCCACTCCTCCTTGCCACCAACCGGATTCATTTCTCCTATTGACTAACTAGGTTGTACCATCTACCTGTCTTCACCTATCCCTACCTCATCTCCCTGCCCCTGCCACCCCCTTTATCTGCAGCTCCCCCCACGCCCATGCCCAGTCCTGAAGAAGGCTTATAAGCTAAACATTGACTTATTCTGATGCTGCCTGGCTTAGTGTGTTCTTCCAACCTCCTGCCTATGTATTTTAGTTCTTTATAAAGTTAAAAATCACACAATACCAGGTTATAGTCCAACAGGTTTAATTGGAAGCACACTAGCTTTCGGAGCGACGCTTCTTCATCAGGTGGTAGTGGAGGGCTCAATCCTAACACACAGAATTTATAGTAAAAATTTACAGTGTGATGTAACTGAAATTATACATTGAAAACTTGATTGTCTGTTAAGCCTTTCATCTGTTAGAATACAGTGATAGTTTCACTTCTTTCATGTGTAAATCACAAAACCTTTTTTTTAAAAAGTTGCATTCTCGGGTTAGCTGTTAGCTGTGTACAGGGGATCTCCAGCTTCTGTCGCAACTTTATGGATTTCTTACAGAAACTCAGCACCCATGGACCTGTCGCACTGGGAACATTCCTCGTCACAATGGACGTTTCCGTACTCTACACCAGCATCCCCCACAATGATGGCATTGCGGCAACAGCCTCAGTACTCAACACCAACAACTGCCAGTCTCCAAACACCATCTTACAACTCATCCGCTTTATCCTTGATCACACATCTTCACCTTTGACAACCAGTTCTTCATCCAGACACACAGAACAGCCAAGAGGACCAAATTTGCACCCCAATATGCCAACATTTTTATGCGCAGGTTCGAACAAGACTTCTTCTCTATGCAGGATCTCCAACCAACATTGTACACCAGGTACATTGATGACATTTTCTTCCTCTGGAGCCATGGCAAGGAGTGACTGATAAAACTACACAGTGACATCAACAAGTTTATCCCACCATCAAACTCACCATGGACTACTCTCGACTATCTGTCTCATTCTTGGACACATGCGTCTCCATCAAGGATGGGCACCTCAGCACCACACTCTACCGCAAACTCACAGACAACCTCACAATGCTACACTTCTCCAGCTTCCACCCAAAACATATTAAAACAACCATCCCCTATGGACAAGCTCTACGCATACACCGGATCTGCTCAGATGAGGAGGAACGTGACGGACACCTGGAAGTACTCAGGGATGCCCTCACAAGAACGGGTTACGATGCTCAACACATCGACCGCCAGTTCCGACGTGCCACAGCAAGGAACCGTAATGACCTCCTCAGGAGACAGACACGTGCTGCAACCGACAGAGTACCCTTCGTTGTTCAGTATTTTCCAGGAGCTGAAAAATTATGCCATGTTCTTCGTGATCTGCAACACATTATCAACGAGGATGAGCACCTCACCAAGACCTTCCCAACACCTCCCCTACTTGCCTTTAAACAACCACTAAACATCAAACAGATCATTGTTCATAGCAAGCTGCCCGGCTCTCAAGACAACTCCATACACCCCTGTCACGATAGGTGCTGCAAAACGTGTCAGAGTGTGGACATAGATACCACCATTACACATGGGGACACCTCCCACCTTGTACATGGCAGATACTCATGTGACTTAGCCAACGTTGTCTATCTTATACGTTGCAGGCAAGGATGCCTTGGGGAATGGTACATTGGGGAAACCGAGCAAAGGCTACGACAACGGATGATTGGGCACCGCACAACAATCAACAGACAGGAGCGTTCCCTCCCAGCTGGGGAACACTTCAGTGGTCCAGGACATTCAGCCTCGGACCTTCGGGTGACCACCCTCCAAGGTGTACTTCGAGACAGGCAGCAGAGAAAAGTGGCCAAGCACAGGCTGATAGCTAAGTTCGGTACCTGTAGGGAGGGCCTCAACCGGGACCTTGGGTTCATGTCATATTACAGGTGACCACCATTGCACTATACACACACACAGATACTCCTACACACACACACTCTCACACACACACAGGCACTCCTATACACACATACACACGGACACACATACACACTGACACGCACACAGACATCCACACACACCCTTACAGACACACACACTCCCACACTCACACATGCACCCCCTCACAGACTTAAGACACTCTGCACTCACTACACACACACATACACTTTCTCATACTCACAACCCCCAACACACCGACACACACACACAAACACACACACACAGACAAAGACCCACATGCACACATATATTTTGTGGGGTGAATTTGTATTTGCAGGGTTATATTGTACTTTGCTCAAAAACTGCAAGCATTCATGTAGAGCTCTGAGCTCAAAAACTGCATGAATTTATGTAAGACTCCGTTATCTCGCTTTTTAGATTAGAATCAATCTAAACATCATGGCATAGACAGAGAACACAGGGGGCCAACACCTTCAACATATTGTCCAGCTATCACCATTGTTAACAGCTAACCCGAGAATGCAACTTTTAAAAAAAAAGGTTTTGTGATTTACACATGAAAGAAGTGAAACTATCACTGTAGTCTAACAGATGAAAGGCTTAACAGACAATCAAAATGTTCAATGTATAATTTCAGTTACATTACACTGTAAATTTTTGCTATAAATTCTGTGTTAGGATTGAACCCTCCACTACCACCTGATGAAGGAGCGTCGCTCCGAAAGCTAGTGTGCTTCCAAGTAGGCCTGTTGGACTATAACCTGGTGTTGTGTGATTTTTAACTTTGTACACCCCACTCCAACACCGGCATCTCCCAATCATTAGTTCTTTATAAGACTGTTTTCTGAACTTAATCATGTTGTTTTGCCAGACGACTGTACAGACATTTTGAAAACTTCTGTAATTAAAGATTAACTAGCTAAAAATTCTACGATACACAATTTGCCAGATTGAGTTTTGCAAAAGTCACAATATTTGTACAGGTCGTTCTGCTGTAACATGCATGTCGTCAAAGTGAATTTGCTGAAACACACTTGACGAATTAGGGACTCTGTTTCTAAAAAGTGAACTTCTAAAATGTGTGTTGGCTGTAATGCGATTGCATTGCCAACACTTTAAGTGCTGTTTGTAAATCGTGATCTTTCTATAATGCGGGGTTGCACAAGAACACAACCATCGTGTTTTAGAAGAACTGATTGTATTGACATTTCTTAATAACCTTGGTGAGAATCAGAAAGGTCATATGCCTTGTGCCAGAGAGGTATCACAGGTTTATTCTTAGGCCTGGATTTTCTTTCCCAGGCCAGGGGCACAGAGTTGGGATGTTTCCCTGTCTGCAAATCCAACCCAGGAACAAGTGGCTTGGAAAGTTAAAGACTGCTGCTGCTACTGCATATTGATGGTGAAGGAGTGAATTTTGAAGGTGATGAATGTGATGCAAATCAAGCAGGCTGCTTTATTCTGGACAGTGTCAAGTTGCTTGAGTGTTGCTGGCCTGTTTTCATCCAGGCAAGTGGAGACTATTCTATTGTCCTCCTGACTTGTACCTTGTATATGGTGGGCAGTAGTAGGAAGTCAGAAGGTGTATTACTCATAACAGAATCCCCAGTTTCTGACCTGCTGAGATAGCCATGCTATTACTATGGCTGATCCAGTCCAGCTTTTGATCAATGGCAAGCCCCAGGATGTTAATATTGAGCAATTCATTGATGGTACTTGTTATGGTAGACTTGAGTCAAAGAGGCATACTGTAGCTGCTGCTGACTAGAGATTTAAAGGTTTGCAGTGAAATGCTGACCAAAAGAGTCCATAGTGGTGTTAATTTTATTGGGCATTGTTTACGTTGCCTTGGTTATTTGGGAGCCAAGTTGATGGAGGTGGTAAATCAAACAAGTCAGTGATTAGTGCAACAGTCCTCAGTGTACTTCATTGCACTTTTTGATGTTGGCATATGTGCTTTCTCAAATTATGACAGTGTTTGGACTGTGGTTGTTGCCTTGAGATCATTGCTAATGGATGGTAACTATATTATTAAGATACGCCTTGCAAAGGGGTATTTGGAAATATTGTGACTAGTCCAATGTCAATAATCAAGAGATGCAAGGTGTAAGTGAGCTTTCACAGACTAGAAACTTCAGCACATTTCAAGAGAAAAGGTACAGTCCTACAGTTGGCTGAAGATAAATAGCACAGCATAAAACTTGTGACATAATGAACAAATGTTCAGAAAGAAAACAGGAAATTGAGCAGATTGTAGACACCTATTGTATGTGGTGTTTCATCAATGCTGTCAGGATGATCTATGGCTCAAGTACTCAAGACCCACCCTTCTAAGACCTAAGCTTGGAACGGAGCTCATCAAGGACAGTGAGGCAGTCAGTGCTCACTGGACAGAGTGTTCTAAAGAACTCACTATGTCTTTGATTTGAACATTAGTAGCTCTATTCTGTGTGATTATGATTATAGTCAAGCTGGGAGACACAGCTGATTGCAAAAAGTATAGAGGAGTCTCCACAGGAAAATCATTGCAAAAATCCTTCATAGGCATTTCTTCCCATTGGTCAAGGAACTCCATCTGGAATCATAGTACTGTATACCTTTTCTTCACCATCAAAAACATGATCTTGGTACTGCAGAAAAAATGAGGAAAAGGCAATGAATAGCAATAATCACACTGTATGGCCATTTTCATATCACAATAGCCTTTGATTCTGACAATTGCAAAGGCTCATGAAGCATCTTCCTCAAATTTGGCTGCTTTCAGAAATTTATCACCATCCTTTGTCGCCTCCCCGATAATATGTTAGCCATGATTCTCAACAACAGAAGTCATGACAAACTCTATTTCAGTAAATACTGTGGTCAAAAAATGGTTGTGCCATCGCACCAACACTCCTCCACTTCTCCTCACTGCAATAATACAGCTCACCTCCCAATAAATTACCCACGGACTTGGAGATACTTTGCAGAAGATGAGAAACAGTTCAATCTGTGCCATCTTCAATCCGAAACTAAAATCATTCTAAAGTCAGTCATTAAGCTCCAAAGCACTACCAGCAGATATTGAGGATGACTCATCATGCTGTGAGTCAGTCTTCATTGAAGAAGTTCCATCCCTCGGATCACAGCAGAATATTGCAGATCTTCCTTTCTCATTTTGGAAAGCTGAGAAGAAATGGAATGAAGGCACCCCGAGGATGATGGTGACAAGCCACAAAATGCCATTCCAGTCCTTAATTTGCTATTTCAGCAAAGAGTGGAAGAGAATTAATCCATGATAAAGGCAGATGATTTGTTGATATACAAAGTCCTGGAGCCAACTGCACTTTTTGACTATAGTGCCAATGTGGTGAAGTCTTTGTTGTCTCATTAAAAGAGAAAGTGATAAAGAGGTGAATGTTTCTGTTTATTCCACTGAACCCACTAGGGGTACACAAACAAATGCATCAGCAGCATCAGCAACCATATTCACAGATAGAAAAGCCTTCCTGTGATGAAGGCTGGAGCACCATAGTGATTGAGACAGACATCCCAGAATCTCAGATAATATCAGCCACAACTTAAAACCATTAGAGATGGATGTAAATTTGGTAAAGTGTCCAAAAAACACCAGCAACTGCAATGAACAGGTACAAATTATCAAAATGCTAATAGCAGCTCAACAGGATCTACAGTTATTTGAATCATAAACAAACACCAGCACAGCTTTAGAATTTCATAGATGCGGCAACAGGACAACTGTGTCTGAGAGGTCTTGGATTATGGAGTTACAAGTAGATCTTCAGTCACTCATAAAGCAAGTCTCAGAGTATTGTTCAGTGAATGTTCAGGTAGTGTGGACTGTACCTCACCTCTATTGGCAGAATTCCACTGTATGTGAGATAAGCTCGCAATAGTATACCCAAAAAAAGATGAAATTGATACATTCACAGAAAAACTTCAAGCCTTGGAATTAGACCACCAAGAGGCATTTCAATAACTGTATTGTTATTGAAAGATGACATTCAAATCTAAATTGACGTGTTCCTTACAAAGGCTTAAATCTCAAAATCAAGGAGCTTGAAAGGATTAAAAGTAAATGAGAATTAGAAAAGTCTCAGTACCTAAAGGAGCCTGATAAATTAAAAAATGAAGCATTTTCTTGTTTGGTCTTCACTGCCTTTATATCCAAGTCAGTATAAGTGTCACATCCCAGGTAACAGCAGTTGGGAGAAGCTGCCATCTCACCGCACTCATGTGTTTGATGGGTGATCAGGGAATGCAGATGTCCTTCGCACTCACAAGAGACTGAAGATCATTATTGCAAATGACACCTTCAGCAAAAGAGTATTAGGAGAGGTTAGGAGTAAACGTTAAATGGAAACTATAAATAGTTTATGAGGGTAACAGATTGTGGGAAGAGTAAACTTGGTTGTGGTGGTGGAGGTACAGGGTAAAGGCTTAACCTGTACTAACATTCTGGAAATAGTTACTGATCATGTGCATAAGTGGCATAATGATGTCAAGTTATACATGACTGAGACCTGATGGAAGAAGGTGCAAATGAAGATCTGCAGTATCATATTTATTTATTTATATACAGTTATAGAGAATAAATGCTAATAGTTTATACCAACCTTGTGTTCAGTCAGTATATTTCTCAAGCTCCTAGAATTTCCTGAAGCTGTTCATATCAGGGATGTGGCTGATGGAAAGTAAGGGGTGCCTCATAACATAAAATCCAATTTGTAGATAAGACAACAATGTGGAGTGAGGAGAAAATGGCATGTGAGAAGGAGCATTAATAAAGGGGATCCACTTCATCCACAAGATCTCATGGAATACAGGGAGAACTAACCATTTGGATACAGAACTGGCTCAAAGGTAGAAGACAGAAGGTGGTGGTGGAGTGTTGTTTTTCAGACTGCAGGCCTGTGACCAGTGGAGTGCCACAAGGCTCGGTGCTGGGTCCTCTACTTTTTGTCATTTACATAAATGATATGGATGTGAGCATAAGAGTTACAGTTAGTAAGTTTGCAGATGACACCAAGATTGGAGGTGTAGTGGACAGCGAAGAGGGTGACCTCAGATTACAACAGGATCTGGACCAGATTGACCAATGTGCTGAGAAGTGGCAGATAGAGTTTAATTCAGATAAATGCAAGGTGCTGTATTTTGGGAAAGCATATCTTAGCAGGACTTATACACTTAATGGTAAGGTCCTAGGGAGTGTTGCTGAACAAAGACACCTTGGAGTGCAGATTCATAGCTCCTTGAAAGTGGAGTCGCAGGTAGATAGGATAGTGAAGAAGGCGTTTGGTATGCTTTCCTTTATTGGTCAGAGTATTGAGTACAGGAGTTGGAAGGTCATGTTGCGGCTGTACAGGACATTGGTTAAGCCACTGTTGGAATATTGCTTGCAATTCTCGTTTCCTTCCTATCAGAAAGATGTTGTGAAACTTGAAAGGGTTCAGAAAAGATTTACAAGGATGTTGCTAAGGTTGGAGGATCTGAGCTACAGGGAGAGGCTGAACAGGCTTGGGCTGTTTTCCCTGGAGCGTCAGAGGCTGAGGGGTGACCTTATAGATGTTTACAAAATTATTTTTTTTAGATTAGATTACAGTGTGGAAACAGGCCCTTCGGCCCAACAAGTCCACACCAACCCGCCGAAGCGAAACCCACCCATACCCATACATTTACCCCTTACCTAACACTACGGGCAATTTAGTATGGCCAATTCACCTGACCCTGCACCTGCACATCTTTGGACTGTGGGAGGAAATCGGAGCACCCGGAGGAAACCCACGCAGACACGGGGAGAACGTGCAAACTCCACACAGTCAGTCGCCTGAGGCGGGAATTGAACCCGGGTCTCAGGCGCTGTGAGGCAGCAGTGCTAACCACTATGCCACCGTGCCGCCCACAAAGGGGCATGGATAGGATAAATAGACAAAGTCTTTTCCCTGGGGTCGGGGAGTCCAGAACTAGAGGGCTTAGGTTTAGGGTGAGAGGGGCAAGATATAAAAGAGACCTAAGGGGCAACTTTTTCACGCAGAGGGTGGTGCATGTATGGAATGAGCTGCCAGAGGATGTGGTGGAGGCTGGTACATTTGTAACATTTAAGAGGCATTTGGATGGGTATATGAATAGGAAGTGTTTGGAGGGATATGGGCCGGGTGCTGGCAGGTGGGACTAGATTGGGTTGCGATATCTGGTCAGCATGAATGGATTGGACCGAAGGGTCTGTTTCCATGCTGTACATCTCCATGACTCTATTACTCTCACTCCTAGTATTTTCTCCATCCTCAGTGAACTTTACCTTTAAGAGATGCAAGTTGATTTAACGCAGACTAGTTTTATGTGTTGCTAGCCACTCACAGTACTGGCCCCCTGTTGATGAGTCCAGTAAATCCATAGTGTAGGTACTGCTCATTTAATGGTCATTCAGATGATGACTATAAAAATGTTTGATGGCTGCCTGTATTGAAAACTGATGGTCACAGAATGATTGTGTATTGCAATCTTGTACTTATTTTCAGGGCTCATCTTGATTTCATCCTAAATATCTTTGAGTTGATTTGTGTAGGTATGGATCTTAATCCCACTTTTTTAAACCGAAAAGAAGCCTCTATTCAAAGGAATTCAGTAATAAAGGAGGAACTCTGTTTTTTGTTCATATAGTCAATGCTGCTAACATTTTGGCAGTATTTACACTAAAAAATAACTCAGCAGTAACTTTAGCTTTGACTAAAAGCTGCACTTTGAGCACCACACTGTTCTACAAATGAGCCTTCCTTCTTGCTGTTTCAATCTCATTGCTTGACAACCTGAAAGAATTTGGCTTTGTGTGACGTCCAATCTGATTGCTACTTGGCTGCATCTCCACTGTACAAGTAAATCCTTGTAGCCATAGTAGCTGAGAGCGAAGTACAATGTGACCTTGTGTACTGGGCTTCTATGTTATCTGTGTATGTGTTGACATGACACTCCATCATACTGCCTGCTCCACTGCAAGATAGCCACCACTGCACATGTCTGAATTAGTATGGCGTCAAACACACAGAGCATCAATCACTGATCACAAAACTCTTGTACAGGATTGTTTCAGCAATTCTGACTAAATGTAAGCATTACGGCTTCTTTCCCCTTCTAGTCTGAAATGTGTGTTGAAATATAATATGAACTGGAAAGGAAAACATCTGTAGATAGAACGTTGGTTAACTATTCCAGTAATGACTCGACAACACTATTGTACGTATAGGCAGAATCTTATGTTCCCAGAGGTGCCTGAAGGCAGGAAATGGGAAGAACACTTAAATAGATGGGGGGTGTGATAGCATACACAACCTTCACCATCCTTAAGTATCCAATTCAGGATATTTTAAAGCCTACAGCCACTAGATTTTAACAATTTTCAGAACCCATCCTGATTTCACCCCCTAAACATCTCAAAACCACGTTGTGCAGCGGCAGATGTTAATCCCACTATTGTCACAACAGGTTTCCCTGGGCAGGTAGCCAGCTGAGGTATTGGACAGCCCTCAATCAAAGTGCTGGCAGAGGAGCTGGATGTCATGTAAATGAAAATTGTCTAATTATCAATTGCTCACTAGGGATTGATTAACTCTACTGCTTATTTTATGTAAAGTAGTGAAACACTTTGTAAGTTCTGAGACAGACATTACATCAACCAATTGATTTCCATGTGTGCATGCAACTTGTAAACCCAGCACAGATTTAACTGCCTGGCAGAGTTGCAACTTGAATACACAAGGCACGTAGAATCCTTAAAAGTGAATGCTCTTAAAGGTAAGGTACTTCTTTAATTCTAGTTATAGCAGAAGAAAACGTCCACTGAAATCCTCATGCTTTTCTTTCTCTGAATAATGATGTTAAGCTGGTTTATATTTCACGGAACATCTTCATTGTGCTCCTTGAAGACCATGAGCCGGTGGGTGGGAGTAGGTAACCCATTTTCTTTTTCACAGCAAGTAAAGGGAGTACTATCTTTGGGGGAGGATGTGCCTTGTTTGAGTCAGGAGTGCTCCCTGAAAGATAGTACAACTCCTTTCCTCCGTCCCTACGTGGGAGTTTAAAACATATCCCTGCACGCCTAAGCTCCTCCCCATTGCATAAAGTCTCCAGACTCTCTCCACCCATATTTCTATGCATTTGAAGTTCTATTGAGCCTACTGCTTGTGACTGATTGCACTCCCAAAAGCACTTATTAAGAGCTCTGGCTTTGCTATGGATTGCCTGACAGCTCCAGAAGGTGGAACTGCCTCCCAGTTAAGGGCAAAAGTCCACCCTCAATGAGTCATGAGTTCAGAACAGGCTTCTTTTGAGTCTGCTATTGATAATCTTTCTGGAAGCTGGCTCCTCCACATGGTCTGCTCTTCTAAGTTGAAATGTCGAGTCTAGTATGGTGAAAGGCCTCACTATCTATGATATTGTCCTGCTATCATATTGCATGGTGGATCTTGAATGGGACCAATGGCAGACCCATACTGCAGGGAGGAAAGCCAATAACAATAGTAGAGCTTGATTTGGTCTTCAACTTCATGCCAACTGACAGTAACGGTGACTCAGCTGGTCGCACACAGATCAAGGTTAATGTTGAGGTGCAGCTCAAATCAATTTTTCAGTTATTATCCTTCTACCTGTGACAATGACTCTTGCCTGTTTACTCAACTGACGGCATGAATTATCATTGATTTAATAACATGGTGGAGGGAGAAATGACGGTGCAAGTAAATTCAGACTCAAGCATTAGATCTTTTCACAGCGTCAGTTCACACATGGCAACTGGGGGTGAAATCTGTTGAAGCTGGGTCATTCAGAAAAACTCAAAGGTGGGCGGCACGGTGGCACAGGGGTTAGCACTGCTGCCTCACAGTGCCAGAGATCCGGATTCAATTCCCGCCTCAGGCGACTGACTGTGTGGAGTTTGCACATTCTCACCGTGTCTGCGTGGGTTTCCTCCAGGTGCTCCGGTTTCCTCCCACAGTCCAAAAATGTGCAGGTTAGGTGAATTAGCCGTGTTAAATTGTCTGTAGTGTTAGATGTAGGGAAATGGGTCTGGGTGGGTTGCGGGTTAGTGTGTACTTGTTGGGCTGAAGGGCCTGTTTCCACACTGTAAGTAATCTAAACATGGACCCAATGTGCACCAATTCAGTCTGGGAATAAAATTCTGCCATTTAGCAATGCTGTCGACTTAAACACATTGTTTTGCTATGATCAACAAATTAGATTAGATTAGATTACAGTGTGGAAACAGGCCCTTCAGCCCAACAAGTCCACACCGACCTGCCGAAGCGCAACCCACCCATTCCCCTAAATTTACTCCTTGCCTAACACTACGGGCACATCTTTGGACTGTGGGAGGAAACCAGAGCACCCAGAGGAAACCCACGCAGACAGTAGCAAGTTATGTTTATTAAAAAGTCTTTATCTGATCAGTGTAGCAAGGCCTTTAAATAAACCATTAAGTTTTCAAGAGATGGAATTAAAAGTTATTGAAAATTGATTTGTATATCAGTACAATACATATCAATTCAATACACATCAATATTTGTATATTGATGTGTATTGAAAATTGATTACACCATACTGATAAAATATAGTACATATTATAAAAAAAGGTTATAACAGCATTGGTCTGAGGATAGAGAGATTATATAGTGAAAAAGCAAAAACGCGAGATTATACATACCAAGAAAGGCCGACTAGGTCGGGTCTCTTTTCTCTAGAGTAATGACAGTTGAATGATCTAAACTTGAAAATCATGAAAGGCTTCAGAGTGGACATGGACAGAATGTTACCCCTTTAGTCCAAGCTGACTATTTCTCTGCTTTATATCCTGTATAATCTATGTATGGAAGCAGGAAATAGAGGTTTATGAAGCAAAACATTCTGCTCTTTGGTGAAATGACACAATTTCCATCAAATCTGCTATCAAAAGATATATTTTTGATTACTTTGTGGTTTACTTAATTTATATTTGTTATTATTTGTAAAGTTATTTTTACATCCATTTAGCCTCAGTGGTATTGAAATGAGTGTCCGCTGACACCAACATCCAATGATAAATTCTAACTTTCCAAGCTCAGTGCTGATTGTTTTAAAATGCACATCAAATGTGTAATATAAAACTGATATTACAAAAAAATTCTCTGTTATGTAACAGTTGTTTTCTACTTTATGTAACATTTGTTGATAAGATAATCCCTCCATACCTGGATCAGCTAAGTGAACCACTGCCTCCAATGCCAGTATACCTTCTGTCAGATAGGGGGCTCAAAACTGTTTACAGTATTCCAGCTGTGGTCTAACTGGTGCCTTGTGTAGTTTTAGCAGGACATTCCTCTCTTTATATGCCATTCCCTTTGAAATAAAGGCAAACATTCCATTTGCCACTTGCTGAACTTGTACGGTAGTTTTTTGTGGTGATTTATGCATGAGGACTCTCAAATCCCTCTGTGCTGTAGCTTACTGCAGACTTTCTCGAAATAATATTCAGCTCCTCTATTTTTGCTGGCAAAGTGCATCGCATTGTGCCAAGTTATTGTACACTTGCTTAACCTATCTAAATCCCACCGCAGATTCTTTGTGTCATCTTCACCAGTATTTTTCTCAGCTATTTTTGTGACAACCACAACCATAGCTATAACACGTTCATTATTCTTTTCCAAGGCATTAATATATATCGCAACTGCTTGTGGCCTCAGCATTGATCCCTGTGACACTTCACCAGTTACAATTTAGCATCTGTAAAATCCCCAATTGACCTTGAAAGTATAGTATTGAGCTGCCTTCTTGAAGCACTGCAGTCCATGTCATGACAGTGCTATTAAGTGTGGATTTTGATCGAGCAGCAAAGAAGGAACAGCGATAAATTCTTAAATATAAGCTCATGAGAAACAAGTTTGTTGTGGTCCAGGTTTGTGTCAGTAGCTCTTTTAAAAAAGTATTCTGACCGTCAAGTTTGAATCTCACCTAATAGCACACTGCATGTTACTTTCCTTAAATCTGCTGCAGAGGCTTTTGTTCCCTGTTGATTTGCTTCATATTGGAATTTTTGCAATGGCTACACATTACCTGAAGCAAGGGATTTATTCTTGGCAGTACACACAGCTGCCATTTATTAGCAACCACAGGGTAGAAATTGAAACATCACAGGGGATAACAGCACTTAACGTTTCTCATTTCCAGTGTGTCATATCCTGTTGGAAGGTCACATCAAAAATACATGCAACGTCTCCACCAACCAATTCCTACTAAATAATTATTTTTGTAATTTTTTTTATAAATAGTAAGAACTCTTCAAGGGCTACTGTTCTTGTAAAATATTCCACAAA
This sequence comes from Chiloscyllium plagiosum, assembly GCF_037043375.1. Lineage (NCBI taxonomy): Eukaryota > Metazoa > Chordata > Chondrichthyes > Orectolobiformes > Hemiscylliidae > Chiloscyllium > Chiloscyllium plagiosum. The sequence goes on along the minus strand of NW_028270153.1, from coordinate 54,736,837 downwards.
ACTTTATTTCTCCACCTGTTTTATTTTTAATTGACACTGCATCCTCAATTTGTTGCTGAATAAAATGGTTTGTTAGTTTTGGAAATTAGATTCTGATTTAACCCCGGGTGTTGCAGCAATAACTGTAACAGAGTAAGTGAGGAGTTATTTAAGTTATCCATAATTGGAAACAAGTATGAAGACATTTGTCTCACTCCTATGGGTGCGTACTGTATTCAGTGGAGCAATAGGCCCATAGCAGACACATGAGACAAACTAAATATCTGCTGTAGTCTGGGACACCAAACAAACACTGAAGACAGAGGGTGGTGGTGGAGGGTTGTTTTTCAGACTGGAGGCCTGTGACCAGTGGAGTGCCACAAGGATCAGTGCTGGGTCCTCTACTTTTTGTCATTTACATAAATGATTTGGATGCGAGCATAAGAGGTACAGTTAGTAAGTTTGCAGATGACACCAAAATTGGAGGTGTAGTGGACAGTAAAGAGGGTTACATCAGATTACAACAGGATCTGGACCAGATGGGCCAATGGGCTGAGGAGTGGCAGATGGAGTTTAATTCAGATAAATGTGAAGTGCTGCATTTTGGGAAAGCATATCTTAGCAAGACTTATACACTTAATGGTAAGGTTCTAGGGAGTGTTGCTGAACAAAGAGACCTTGGAGTGCAGGCTCATAGCTCCTTGAAAGTAGAGTCACAGGTAGATAGGATAGTGAAGAAGGCGTTTGGTATGCTTTCCTTTATTGGTCAGAGTATTGAGTACAGGAGTTGAGAGGTCATGTTGCGGCTGTACAGGACATTGGTTAGGCCACTGTTGGAATATTGCGTGTAATTCTGGTCTCCTTCCTATCGGAAAAATGTTGTGAAACTTGAAAGGGTTCAGAAAAGATCTACAAGGATGTTGCCAGGGTTGGAGGATCTGAACAATAGGGAGAGGCTGCACAGGCTGGGGCTGTTTTCCCTGGGGCGTTGGAGGCTGAGGAGTGACCTTATAGAGGTTGACAAAATTATGAGGGGCTTGGATAGGATAAATAGACAAAGTCTTTTCCCTGGGGTCGGGGAGTCCAGAACTAGAGGGCATAGTTTTAGGGTGAGAGGGGAAAGATATAAAAGAGACCTAAAGTGCAACTTTTTCACATAGAGGGTGGTACGTGTATGGAATGAGCTGCCAGAGGATGTGGTGGAGGCTGGTACAATTGCAACATTTAGGGGGCATTTGGATGGGTATGTGAATAGGAAGGGTTTGGAGGGATATGGGTTGGGTGCTGGCAGGTGGGACTAGATTGGGTTGGGATATCTGGTTGGCATGGACGGGTTGGATTGAAGGGTCTGTTTCTATGCTGTACATCTCTATGACTCTATGACTAACTGGATGGAAAGATCAATCACATGGATTAGGACAGCAGGCATGTGGCAGATTGGGGAGAGGAGGTAATCATTGGGTCAAAGATATCAGGCATTTATTGACAGGGAAGGTAGATAATTGGTTGATTGTAGAGTGCAGACAATTGTTCAGCCCTCTGCTATGCAGCAAACAAGACAGATTTGTGAAATTGAGCAATTTTGGGTGCCTTTGATGTGCTGACGTACAGCTGGACTCTTTTTACAGAGTTATGAACTACTCTCTTAGACCCACAAAAATAAACACTGAATAAACATTCTTTAGTCATTTTAGTTTGAATGGTTTCTTGCAATTCTGCCGGAGCATGCTACTTAGGGCACTCAATGCCCAGCACAAATGGGCATCCATATCATTTCTATATCTGAATTTTATTTTACTTAACCCTGTCTTAGGTTGGAGCCTTGGATCAATATGGTAGCAACAAAAACTTACATTTATGTGAGGATGTCTGTGTAGTAAAACAGCCTAGGTTGATTTTCAGATGAGCCATTGAAGGAGACATCAATCCAGCCGAGAAAAGTTGAGTCAAAGAGGTTAATTTTAAATAATGTCTTCAATGAGAAGAGAGAGTTAGAGAGGTTGAGAGATTTAGGGAGGGAATTCCAGAGCTTAGCCCCCAGCCAGCTGAAGGTACATCTGATAACAAAATCAGTGACATGCAAAATTGAAGGAGCACAGAATTCTTGGATGACTAAAGGATTGTTCTGATCACAGAGGTGAAAACAGATGCTAGATATCCAGAGGGGAGAAAATGGTAAAAGCCAGTCATACTTAGAAATAAATAACCTGGTCTTCAATTTTGAAGTGTACAAGCCAAGTCCGCCCAGGATGTGTCATTTCCAAGTTTTACTATGCTGTCTTTCTGATTGAACATGATGTAGTAAGACACAGTTGTTTAATAGTCTGAACTTAACAAGTAACTTTGGTCCTATGTGTTGATTATCATAAGTTGGACTTTCCTCAAGATTTCCATACATCTGCAGGTTTAGCACCCGAAAGCTGATGAAACTCCCTTTTCATGGAGCTGTATATATGTGGCTTCACTTACGCAGATGTGGAGCATGCTGACTGATACACAATGGCAGATTATAGGATGGCTCAGGTACCATGGACAGATATGCTCTCGGGTATAGCAGTGAGTGACCTGGTAGAAGAGGCTAGAAGAATGGCAGATGGCCTATACCTGCAGAATGGAAGGACGGTACTTCATCTTCCCTACCCTGTCTCCTCTAGCAGTATGTGCTGTACTACCTCGGCTCAATTCTTCCTCCAATTCCTTGTCCAGATCAAAGAAGACCCCTAAGAAATGCCCTTCAGCAACCCCTAAGAAATGTCCTGTACCAAGGACTCCTCTTCTACTAGTAACTCCGAAGGGCTGTCCAAGAAGATGGAATTGCACAGGATACACTCTCATTATGAAGTGTCCCGAGAGTACAAACATAAACAATCATGAAAAGCAAATGTTGGAACAGACGGTAAGCAATGACAAATACCTTTCTGAAAACTGCTCATGTTAGGGTAGTAAAATATATCCTACTGCCTCTTTTCTTTGTGCCCATTTTGACAATACTCAAGCATGCGTTGAACAGCTTTCAAGGTTAAACACAAAACGGATGAATGTTGGAGTTAATGATCTGTACTTAATGTGATCATTCTGTAATCAACATCTATTCATCTGAGGAATTTAAGAACTTTTCCCTCTGATGAGTTGATAACCTTCAATGATTACAACCAAATAACTCCTTAACTTTTTGACCTGAGTTTGAGCAAATGAAAAACCAGGTGAACTATGAAATATTTTGTATTTAAAAAAGAGAAATGGATGCTGGAAATCAGAAACAAAATCAATTTTTGACTTTGTTGCTACATATTTGATGATGCTCATGGAGTTAAAATGAGTCAGGGCACAGGTAGGTTTCACTTCTCTGGGTTCCTTTCTAGACACTTAGCCCAAATGCTAAAGGCATACATTTTATCAGTGCTTTCAGTTGTTTCCCATTTTAAAAGTCGTAAAGTTTAAAAATCAGATGTTAAGAAAATATTGCTTGCTTTCCCCACTTTACCTTGTTCTCTTGCATATAGTTAAAAATTACACAGCACCAAGTTATAGTCCAACAGGTTTATCTGGAAGTACTAGCTTTCAGTGTGCTACACCTTCATCAGGAGCAGTGCTCTGAAAGCTAGTGCTTCCAAATAAACCTGTTGGACTATAACTTGGTGTTTTGTGATTTTTGAAGGACAGTATCTGAAGAGAGACAACCCTTTACAATATTAAACAAAAGGTCAGCAGCTAGTTTAATGGGAATGTGGTCAAGGGAGAACAAGGCGAATCTTGTAGCCAACATAAGGACAGGAAGGCAATAAGAGAGAAATTCGAGAACAATTCCAGTTCAGGATGAGGGCAATGGAAGGTTTGGTTGGGTGGGGGAAGAAGGAAAGGTGGTAGGGGAAATACATAAGATTATGTCCAGCACAGGAACAGACTAATGGGCATTCATGTTCCACTTTAAGCCCTCCAGCCTTTCCTCATCAAAACCTCTCAGTGTAATCCATGATTCCCTTTTCGCCCATAGCTTCTCCCTTGTAGTCAAGCCTTCCACGAAATGTATGTATAGTAGTATGCCAATTATTCCCTTAGTAGAAAATTCTCACCGCTTTTTAGAAGGTATCTTCTGAATTCCCTATTGGATTTCTTTATGACTATCCATCACTAAGCTCTTCAATTGCACTTCCCCACACAGGATAACATTTTCCTATCATCCAATCCATAACTGTAAAGACATTGATGAGATCACCCCTCAGTCTTGTCTCTTTGAAGAAAAGTAGACTGATTCTGTCCAAACTTTCCTGATAAGTATTTTGTTACATATCTGATAACAGCCTTGTTAATCATCTTTATATTCCCTGCAGTATTTCTGTTTCCTTTTTATAACATGGAAGCCAGAACTGTGTACAATGCTCTGCACCATCTAATCAATATTCAATACAGGTTTTACATAACCTCTCTACTTTATAATTTTATCCCTTATGGAATAAATTCAGACCTAGTTTGCTTTTTTTAAATAGACTTGCATAACTTTTAGTGGTTGTTCCGTTAAGCTGCATGTTGATTGAATTCTCCTGCTTTTAGCAGCAAAGAACTGCATGAGCTCTTTTCAGTGGCTGTTGAAGGTTAGCATTGAGAATACAGGTCAAGAAGAGAGGAGAAAATTTGCTTACAATTCTTTTTACTTCAACACCCTTAAAATGTAATCAACGTAACTAAAATAACTGTCAACAATTAATATTTCTCCCATTTGTGTTTTATCAGATTCGACCTAGAATTCAAGAATAGATTGTGTGCTTTTTGAACAAAATAGAATGTATCTGCAAAAACAAATCTGCAAACCCAAATTTACCCTATAGACTTATGTTTGTGTGTGCATGTGTGTGTGTCTGAGAGGGAGTGTTTGAATGAGAGAGGGTGTGTGTTAATGTGATCATGTGTAAGAGCGTGTGTGTGAGTGATTGTGTGTGTGAGAGTGTATGACATGAACTCAAGATCTCGGTTGAGGCCGTCTTCATGAGTACTGAACTTGGCTATCAGCCTCTGCTCAGCAAATCTGCATTTTTGCATATCCCATGGTCGACCTTGGAGGATGGTTACCCAGAAATCCGAGGTCAAATGTCCTTGACAGCTGAAGTGTTCCCCGTCAAGAAACCTTAACTTATCTCGGGACTGTGGCTCGAAAGAAGTTCTGGGATTTTAATATTGATTAATTGAAACCTAAATCCTCATTCTAACTGATTAAAGACTTATTGGCAATCTAGGTTTGCTCAATACATCACATCAGTTGTACGACACTTTGATCTTTTACTTTAAATTCTATGTCCTATGATCCTGCCCCCGTAGCTATCTGATGAAGGAGCAGCTTGTACTTCCAAATAAACCTGTTGGACTATAACCTGGTGTTGTCTGATTATTAACCATTATCCTAAAAGACATAGCTGCAAGACTGGCTCTTGTTGATGGAATCAACAAGAAGGAAAAAACATACTTGACCTCATCCTCACTCATGTTACTATTAAAGATGTATTTATCCATGTCAATAGGAGTGACTACTTCATGATCCTCATGGAGGCAAAGTCCTGTATTTACATTGAGGCTGCTCTCCATTATATTGTATGACACTATCACCATGTTAAATGGACATTTCTAGTGAATCAAAATTTAGCAACCATAAGGCATTGTGAGGATTCTCAGTTTGGGTTTCACCAGTACTACTCACTGAGATCATTACAGCCTTGGTTGAAATATAGACAAGGTTTAAGTGGCAGATGGAATACAGCTTGGGACAGTGTGAGGTCATGCACTTTGGTACAAACAATAGAGGCAGGAACTATTTTCTAAACTGGGGGGGGGGGGGGGGGGGGGGGGGGGGCGAACTTCAGAAATCTGAAGTGCAAAGGGACTTGGGAGTCCTAGTCCAGGTTTCTGTTAAGGTAAATTTGCAGGTTGAGTCGGTAAGAAGGCAAATATAATGTTATCATTCACCGCGAGAGGATTAAAATATAAAAGCAAGGATGTACCTCAGAGGCTTTACAAAGCTTAGTCAGACTATATTTAGAGTATTGTGAACAGTTTTGGACCTCATACATCAGGAAGATCGTACTGGCCCTGGAGCCATAGGACATTCATAGAATGATCCCAAGAATGAAAGGCTTAACATATGAGAAACATTTGAGGACCCTGGGTCTATACTGGATGAAGGATGAGGGGGGGATCTAATTGAAACTTACAGAATACTGGCCTGGACAGAGCAGACGTTAGGAAGGTGTTTTCATTGGCTGGAGAGACAAGGACATGAGCACAGCTTAGAGTAAAGGGAAGACCCTTTGGAATGGAGTTGAGGAGAAACGTGAGAGTCGTGAATCTGTGGAATTCATTGGCACAGAAAGCTGTGGAGGCAAGGTCACTGAGTATATTTAAGAAAAAGATAGATAGATTCTTGATTGTCAATGGGCTCAAAGGATATGGGTGAAAGCGAGTGAATGGGGTTGAAAAAGCTTATCAGCCAAGATTGAATGGTAGATGGGCTGAATGGCCTAATTTCTGCTCCTATGTCTTATGGTCTTATAATCTTATATCTGAAGTCCAGAAATGAGATGAGAGTGCCTATCCTTGATATCAAAAGCACATTTGACTAAGTGTGGCATCAAGGAACCCGAGCAAAACTGGAGTCAGTGGGAATTAAGGGGCAAACTCTCTGCAAGTCAGAACCACACCTTGCATAATGAAGAGTTGTAATGGATTCAAAACATTAACTGTTTCTCGCTCCACAGAGCTGTTTTAATTGCAGATCTCCAGCCTCCACAGTGTTTTGCTTTTAATAAATTCAATGACATTGGTAGATTGAGAAACTAAGATTGTTCTCCATGGAGAAGCTAAGAAAATTTGATAGAAGTGTTCGAAATCATGATATGTCTGAATGGCATAGATATGGAGAAACTGTTCCAGTTGACAAACAACAGACAGTACTGATGTGAGGATTTTGACAAAAGAAACAATGGTGTCATGAAGAAAGCATTCTCATATAGGAAGTAGTTATGATCTGGAAAGTGCTGCAAGAGACTGCATAAGGATAGATTCAGTCAAGTCGTTCAAAAGATAATTTGACAATTATCTGAACAGAAAATATTGGCATGGCTCTGCAGAAAAGATAAAGGACCAGGACTAAATGAGTTGCACTTACAAGCAAATGGTAGAGATGCAATGGGTCCTCTTACTGAGATATTTGTATCATTGATAGTCACAGGTGAGGTGCTGGAAGAGTGGAGATTGGCAAATGTGGTGCCACTGTTTAAGAAGGGTGGTAAGGACAAGCAAGGGAACTATAGACATGAGCCTGACCTGAGTGATGGGCAAGTTGTTGGAGGGAATTCTGAGGGACAGAATGTACATGTATTTGGAAAGGCAAGGACTGCTTAGGGATTGTTAACATGGCTTTGTGCGTGAGAAATCATGTCTCACAAACTTGACTGAGTTTTTTGAAGAAGTAACAAGGAGGATTGATGAAGGCAGAATGGTAGATGTGATCTATATAGACTTCAGTAAGGTGTTCAACAAGGTTCCCAATGGGAGATTGGTTAGCAAGGTGAGATCTCATGGTGTACAGGATGAACTAGCCATTTGGATACAGAACTAGCTCAAAGGTAGAAGACAGAGGGTGGTGGTGGAGGGTTGTTTTTCAGACTGGAGGCTTGTGACCAGTGGAGTGCCACAAGGATCGGTGCTGGGTCCACTACTTTTTATCATTAAAATAAATGATTTGCATGTGAGCATAAGAGGTATAGTTAGTAAGTTTGCTGATGACACCAAAATTGGAGGTGCAGTGGACAGCAAAGAAGGTTACCTCAGATTACAATGTGATCTTGATCAGATGGGCCAATGGACTGAGAAGTGGCAGATGGAGATTGATTCAGATAAATGTGAGGAGCTGCATTTTGGGAAAGCAAATCTTAGCAGGACTTATACACTTAATGGTAAGGTCCCAGGGAGTGTTGCTGAACAAAGAGACCTTGGAGTGCAGGTTCATAGCTCCTTGAAAGTGGAGTTGCAGGTAGATAGGATAGTGAAGAAGGTGTTTGGTATGCTTTATTGGTCAGAGTATTGAGTACAGGAGTTGGGAGGTCATGTTGTGACTGTACAGGACATTGATTAGGCCACTGTTGGAATATTGCATGCAATTCTGGTCTCCTTCCTATAGGAAAGATGTTGTGAAACTTGAAAGGGTTCAGAACAGATTTACAAGGATGTTGCCAGGGTTGGAGGATTTGGGCTGTAGGGAGAGATTGAATAGGCTAGGGCTGTTTTTCCTGGAGCGTTGGAGGCTGAGGAATGACCTTATCGAGGTTTATAAAATCATTGGGGGCATAGATGGGTTAAATAGACAAAGTCTCTCCCCTAGGGTGAGGGAGTTCAGAAGTAGAGGGCATAGTTTTAGGGTGAGAGGGGAAAGATATAAAAGAGACCTAAGGGGCAACTTTTTCAATCAGAGGATGGTACGTGTATGGAATGAGCTGCCAGGGGAAGTGTTGGAGGCTAGTACAATTGCAACATTTAAGAGGCATTTGGATGGATATATGAATAGGAAAGGTTTGGAGAGATATGGGCTGTGTGCTGGCAGTGGGGACTAGATTAGTTTAGGATATCATGGACCATTCCCTCTGTGAAGAACTTGCCCCTTAGGTCCCTTTCAAATCTTTCCCCTCTCACCCTAAACCTATGCCTTCTAGTTCTGGACTCCTCCACCCTGTTGAAAAGACCATGTCTATTAACACTATCCATGCCCCTTATTATTTTATAAACCTCTATAATGCCACTCCTCAGCCTCCGATGCTCCATGGAAAACAGGGAAAATAGTCGACTGTAATGGGACTTTTAAAGAGCACCTGAGGGACAGGACTTAGAGTGAACATCTCACTCAAAGGCATCACCTCCAACAGGGACACCTCCATAAAGCACACTGTAGTATTCAGCACGTATTATGGTCTGAGGTATGGATTGAACATATGACCTTCTGATTCAAAGAAAGAGTATTTCCAGCGTGCAAAGCTGACAGCTTTACCAGTAGGATAATTGCATATATGGTAAATGATGCAGAGTTCACATATCATTGAATTTACTCTCACCTGGAGTATAGACAAACAGCATGTCTGAAGTGAAGAAAATCTCTTTTCATTTTCAAAACACTTTGCATTTTTCTTAATTTACAGTTAACAATTCATTTTCAAGGGGAGAAATTTTTTATACCAAGTGGGCATTCAATATTACTCAGTCTCAAGTCAATACAGCACATGTGGGAGGAATAACCTCAGATGATTTCACACAGGCCTGCACATTTTATGGATCCTTTCCTTCATTGATGACAGTGCAATTATTTGATTCCATCTTTCTTTGCCTACAGGTGATATTCATGAATAATCATATCGTTAAATGATCATCAGGCTGCTGGTGTTAATGAGATATTAGTGAAGTGTGAAGGGGTGAAATTACATTCAGATGGCTGAGAGTTGAAGATGGAGCCTGTTCCTTTTGTGCACCTCCCACAGCTGCTGACACAGCTTCTGCACCAGCCCAGCTGACTTGGGAAGGTTAATTGTGTGGTCACTCCTCACACTGAACTCATTGGCCTGGCACATTTCTTGTGCTCAGCATTGATTACCCACAGAAATACATGACCACAGAAGATGAACCTTTGGTGTTTAACACAAATGTGCTGTTGTCATGAATACAATTAGCTGTATTTTTCCCCACACATTTATTCCCTAATCTCCTGAGAAAATCTATTCATTTTCGATAGCTGTTTCTTGACACTCATCTATTCTCCAGTATCTCAATCAGTCACAGTTTTGTTATATGTGTCCATACAGAGTTTGTTTAAGCATTGAGATGATCACCAAAGCTACACTCACTAAATATTCAGTTGCTGCAATTCTGAGGTGGAGTTGCAGGATAACATTTTGATTTGATCCAATGTCAATGCCCAGCCTCCACACCCAATGCAACTGAGCTCAATTAATTCAGCAAAAACTAGAAATGAAATCAGTGGCTTTCCTGTAAAATATGGCTTGGATGATGTAGATCCTAGGTAATTTTTTTTTTCAAACAGTGAACAGCTATTGTTATGGGCCAAACCAAACCCCCTCAAAATATATTAAGAAAACACGTGGAACTCAATTTTTTCTTATTTTTAAAGGTGAGTTATGTTTGAATTGAATTGAATTGAATTTATTGTCACGTGTACTGAGGCACAGTGAAAAGCTTTGTTTTGCAACCAATACAGGCAGATCACAGAGTTAAGTAGCATAGATAAGTAATTAAAGGTAAACAGCAGCAAAAACAAAAACACAAGTACAGGTGAAAGTTAAGAGTTTGTGAATCCCGTACCAGGCTTGAAGCAAGACATGTTATTTTTACACTGTACTTAAATGCAAACAATAGAAAGAAGAATTGGAATAACTTAATTCCTTTGGAAAACCTCACTGAATAATAGATTATTTAACTACCAAACAGCAACTGTTCGAAAATATTAATGTCCCATAAACACACGTTTGGCAACAGCAAATTTAGGAAAATGGATGATCTCACATGCCTTTCCAACAGCAGGAAGAGAACCCAAACTTTTAGTTGTAACAGAGAGAGGAATAGTAGTTTCTTCAGAAAGCTAAAACTAAAATCCTGGGGGTGCTTCACCCCATCCTTTCTTGTCGCTTCTATTGTTCCAACTTTAAAAATGAACCAAACCTAGCTGGACTCAGAGCAGGCAGCTCAGCTCAAAGTTGCAACACTTGTTTTCAAAAGAAACATGACAGAACAAATCTTTCTTAAAGCCACATCTCGTAACACAATGAACAAAAGGTCACTGCAGAATAGTCTTATGAACAAAAGTGGACAACTTTTACACAAATTCAAGGTGGCGAGACAAATGGAAGAAGTGATTGAATACGTGTGTGGAATCCTGGGACTTCGTGGGCGGCACGGTGGCACAGTGGTTAGCACTGCTGCCTCACAGCGCCAGAGACCCGGGTTCAATTCCCGCCTCAGGCGACTGACTGTGTGGAGTTTGCACGTTCTCCCTGTGTCTGCGTGGGTTTCCTCCGGGTGCTCCGGTTTCCTTCACAAAGATGTGCAGGTCAGGTGAATTGGCCATGCTAAATTGCCCGTAGTATTAGGTAAGGGGTAAATGTAGGGGTATGGGTGGGTTGCGCTTTGGCGGGTCGGTGTGGACTTGTTGGGCCGAAGGGCCTGTTTCCACACTGTAAGTAATCTAATCTAATCTAAGTAGAGTAGAGATACAAAGTGTAAAAAACAGGAAATGATGATGGACCTTTGTAAAACTGGAAGCTTAGTTTCTAGTCTCTATCTCCAGTTTTTAGACCACGAAAGACCAGAAGCACAACTCAAAATACTTGTTAAGACCTTAAGGAAGTGAGGATATTTGGACCTGAAGTGGGAGAAAGTCATGGTCTCAGAATACAGAATAGCACATTCTGGACTGAGGGCTGGATAAATTTCTTCATTCAGAGATTAGTGAATCTGTAGATTTCTCTAACACAGAAGACCGTGGAAGCGAAGTCATTGAATATATTTGAGAAATAGATGAATATCTAAACATGTCAAGGGATATGGGGGCAGAACAGACATAGAGCATTGGGATGGAGGATCAGCCATGTTCATGTTGAATAGCTGAATGGCCTATTCCTACTCCAATTTTAAATGTTTCCATGGCTGCAGTAAGACAGGGATTCATAAGCTAGGCATTGGACTGTGACTTTCTAGGTACGGTTTGCTCCTATCTGCGCAAACAGGTCAAAGGTACTGAAAGCAGCAATGACAATTTGTACTTATACAGCATTTTTAATAAGGTAAACTACCAAAGAGGCCTGAAAGAGTTCCAGTGGCTTTTGTAAAAGTTCATGCTGAGCAGATCTGTAACACAGAATTCTCTCTCCAGGTAGTCCCAAGGATGCACACTGAGATAAAACTGATCTGTTGGTCTAGGATCATTAACTCATTCCAAGGCGCTCTTTGGTCTGTCTGAAATGTGCTGGTCTTCCTGAGCAGAGAGCTGTCCAGGACTCAGTGTTGCAGACAGACACATTCCGAGGTCAAGTGGGATAGTTGGAGCAGCTGGTGCGAGTGCAGAGTGGGGAAAGAACACAGTCTGTTCCATCAACCACTAGATACTGAAAGAGATGTAAAACCCTTTGGAGACTTCAAAAACCAGAGCACGTTTGACATGAAAATAAATATATTTTGTAAAAAATAACCTGTAAAGGCAAGTGAAGTGAAGTACCCTATGTATTATACTGAGAGATAATGGTCTGAACTCTTTTGACAAATTGGCAAGAGATGTGTTGTGGCTGATGCTGTATAGATGGATAATTGATAAAATAACAAATGATAGACCGTGGTAGAAAAATTAAACTCTAAGGTAAGGCACTACATGAATATAACATTAACAAAGAATAATAAAACAGAGTAGCAATTAATGGTTATTTCCAGACTGGAGTTAAGTATACTGTTGTGTTCTCCAGGACTCAAAATTAGGTGACTTACTTTGGTAGGATCAGACTTCCTGATGTACTATGATTTTTTCCTCATTTTAATTCCAAAAGGTGGCTATTTTTGAAAACTGAACTGCGACAAACAAAAAAAAAGACTGCAGATATTGTCCCAGTGCTGTTTGGCAAAATCCTATATGGGACACATAGAATGTCACACATGTAGACTGTTCGGGAAATTTCAAACCCAGAGCAAGAGATATAATAAGATGGATAACAAGTGAACCATCTCTTCCTAATCAACACCCACCCTCACCTCCCCCAAGGTCAGCAGAAAGTCACATCTTTGTTTGCGTTCTGCGCTTCGAGGAACATACAACTCTAACCCTAACTTAACCCTAGCCCTAACCCTAACCAAGATGGAGGATAGGAAAACTTTCTGGCTGTAACAGCTGCTCCTTTTTTGAGGTATTTTAGGTGCTGGAGCTGATTTCCTCAAATTCCAGGAGCAGCAATTACTGTATCATATGCTGTTGCATTGTTTTGGAACTTTGGGGAAAAAAGTCAAAACAACAGCAGTTTTAAAAGGGAAAAGAACAGACAAAGGAAGCACATGGTGAGGACATTGCAGGAGAGAGAACTTGCACAGTTACTGCCTTTGCTGTTTGAATTCATGTATCACTGGACATCGGAATGCATCTGGGAAAATTAATAAACAGTGAAATTCACAACTGATCTTGGAGGAACTATTGGGCTAAGTTCACCGCACAGAGTCACATAAATTAATTGTTGTTTTTAAGTGTGGCCTACAGAGAATCTGCAGTAGTGAGTAGAGTGGGTTCTTTCTTGTTTATGTGTTTTTGGAGATATGCTTCTTGATTAAACTTAAAATATAAGCCATAACTATTAATTCAACCAGGAGCAGTGTTTGTAGAGGAATAAGACGGTGTTATTTTCTGGGTCTATAGATTGTGAAGGAGCAAAAATGGCCTTTAATAGAGTGGTATGTACTTCTTGTCAGATGTGGGAGTTTAAAGAGAGTTTAAGGGTTACTGCAGATTATATCTGCCATAAATGCTGTTGGCTGTGAATCTTATCAGATTAAATGGATCGGTTGGAGAGACAGTTAGAATCAATGAAGAATTTGCAACAGCAACTGTATGTGATGGATGGCAGTTATAGGAAGGAGGGAAAGTCTCAGATACAGTCACATTATGGGTTAACTCCAGGAGGGGTAAGAGAAGTAGGCAGCTAGTGCAGGAGTCTTTTGTGGATATACCAATTTCAAACAAGTATGCTGTTTTGGAAATTGTAGGGAGTGATGGATTCTCAGGGGAACGTAGCACGAACAGCCAAGTTTCTGGGATTGAGACAGGCTGTATTGCAATGAGGAGTACATCAGCTTTCAAGAGATCAATTGTGTTAGGGGATTATCGAGTCTGAGGTACAGACAGATGTTTCTGTGGCCAGCAGTGTTAAAACAGAATGGTGTGTTGTTTCCCTGGTGCCAGGATCAAGGATGTCTCAGAGAGGGTGCAGAATGATCTCACGGGGGAGAGGGGCCAGCAGGAGGTCATTGTCCACATTGGAGCCAACGACATAGTAAGGGAAAAGTTTGAGATTCTGAAGGCAGATTACAGAGAGTTAGGCAGAAATTTAAAAAGGAGGTACTCGATAGTAGTAATATCTGGATTACTCCCAGCACTACGAGCTAGTGAGGGCAGGAATAGGAGTATAGAGCAGATGAATGCATGGCTGAGGAGTTGGTGTATGGGAGAAAGATTCACATTTTTGGATCATTGGAATCTCTTTTGGGGTAGAAGTGACCTGTACAAGAAGGACAGATTGCACCTAAATTGGAAGGGGACTAATATACTGGCAGGGAAATTTGCTAGAGCTGCTCAGGAAGATATAAACTAGTATGGTGGGGGAATGGGACCCAGGGAGATAGTGAGGAAAAAGATCAATCTGAGACTGGTACAGTTGAGAACAGAAGCGAGTCAAACAGTCAGGGCAGGCAGGGACAAGGTAGGACTAATAAATTAAACTGCATTTATTTCAATGCAAGGGGCCTAACAGGGAAGGCAGATGAACTCAGGGCATGGTTAGGAACATGGTACTGGGATATCATAGCAATTACAGAAACATGGCACAGGGATGGGCAGGACTGGCAGCTTAATGTTCCAGGATACAAATGCTACAGAAAGGATAGAAAGGGAGCAAGAGAGGAGGGGGAGTGGCATTTTTGATAAGGGATAACATTACAGATGTGTTGAGGGAGGATATTTCCGGAAATACATCCAGGGAAGTTATTTGGGTGGAACTGAGAAATAAGAAAGGAATGATATCCTTATTGGGATTGTATTATAGACCCCCTAATAGTCAGAGGGAAATTGAGAAACAAATTTGTAAGGAGATCTCAGCTAGCTGTAAGAATAATAGGGTGGTTATGGTAGGGGATTTTAACTTTCCAAACATAGACTGGGACTGCCATAGTGTAAAGGGTTTAGATGGAGACGAATTTGTTAAATGTGTACAAGACAATTTTCTGATTCAGTATGTGGATGTACCTAGTAGAGAAGGTGCAAAACTTGGCCTACTCTTGGGAAATAAGGCAGGGCAGGTGACTGAGTGTCAGTGGGGGAGCACTTTGGGGCCAGCAACCATAATTCTATTAGATTTTAAATAATGTTGGAAAAGGATAGACCAGATCTAAAAGTTGAAGTTCTAAATTGGAGAAAGACCAATTTTGACGGTATTAGGCGAGAACTTTCGAAAGCTGATTGAAGGCAGATGTTCGCAGGTAAAGGGACAGCTGGAAAATGGGAAGCCTTCAGAAATTAGATAACGAAAATCCAGAAAAAGTATATTCCTGTCAGGGTGAAAGGAAAGACTGGTAGGTACAGGGAATGTTGGATGACTAAAGAAATTGAGGGTTTGGTTAAGAAAAAGAAGGAAGCATATGTAAGGTATAGGCAGGAAAGATCGAGTGAATCCTTAAAAGAATATAAAGAAAGTAGAAGTATATTTAAGAGAGATATCAGGAGGGCAAAACGGGGACATGAGATAGCTTTGGCAAATAAAATTAAGGAGAATCCAAAGAGGTTTTACAAATACATTAAGGACAAAAGGGTAACTAGGGAGAGAATAGGGCCCCTCAAAGATCAGCAAGGTGGCCTTTGTGTGGAGCTGCTGAAAATGGGTGAGATACTAAATGAGTATTTTGCATCAGTATTTACTGTGGAAAAGGATATGGAAGATATAGACTGTAGGGAAATAGATAGTGACACCTTGCAAAATGTCCAGATTACAGAGGAGGAAGTGTTGGATGTCTTGAAATGGGTAAAGGTGGATAAATCCTCAGGACCTGACCAGGAGTACCCTTGAAATCTGTGGGAAGCTAGAGAAGTGATTACTGGCCCCTTGCTGAGATATTTGTATAGTCACAGGTGAGGTGCCGGAAGACTGGAGCTTGGCAAACATGGTGCCACTGTTTAAGAAAGGTGGTAAGGGCAAGCCAGGGAACTATAGACCAGTGAGCCCGACGTCAGTGGTGGGCAAGTTGTTGGAGGGAATCCTGAGGGACAGGATGTACAAGTATTTGGAAAAGCAAGGACTGCTTAGGGATAGTCAACATGGCTTTGTGCGTGGGAAATCATGCCTCACAAACTTGATTGAGTCTTTTGAGGAAGTAATAAAGAGGATTGATGAGGGCAGAACGGGAGATGTGATCTATATGGACTTCAGTAAGGCATTCGACACGTTTCCCATGGAAGACTGATTAACAAGGTTAGATCTCATAGAGTACTGAGAGAACTCACCACTTGGATACAGAACTGGCTTAAAGGTAGTGGTGGAGGGTTGTTTTTCAGACTGGAGGCCTGTGACCAGTGGTGCTGGGTCCTCTACTTTTTGTCATTTACATAAATGATTTGGATGCTAGCATAAGAGGTATAGTTAGTAAGTTTGCTGATGACACCAAAATTGGAGGTGCAGTGGACAGCGAAGATGGTTACGTCAGATTACAACAGGATCTTGACCAGATGGGCCAATGGGCTGAGAAGTGGCAGATGGAGTTTAATTCAGATAAATGCGAGGTGCTGCATTTTGGGAAAGCAAACCTAAGCAGGACTTATCCACTTAATGGTAAGGTCCTCGGGAATGTTGCTGAACAAAAAGACCTTGGAGTGCAGGTTCGTATCTCCTTGAAAGTGGAGTTGCAGGTAGATAGGATAGTGAAGAAGGCGTTTGATATGCTTTCTTTTATTGGTCAGAGTACTGAGTACAGGAGTTGGGAAGTCATGTTGCGGCTATACAGGACATTGGTTAGGCCACTGTTGGAATATTGCATGCAGTTCTGGTCTCCTTCCTATCGGAAAGATGTTGTGAAACTTGAAAGGGTTCAGAAAAGATTTACAAGGATGTTGCCAGCGTTGAAGGATTTGAGCTACAGGGAGAGGCTGAACAGGCTGGGGCTGTTTTCCCTGGAGCGTCGGAGGCTGAGGGGTGACCTTATAGATGTTTACAAAATTATGAGGGACATAGGTAGGGTTAATAGGCGAAGTCTTTTCCCTGGGGCCGGGGAGTCCAGAACTACAGGGCATAGGTTTAGGGTGAGAGAGGAAAGATATAAAAGAGACTTAAGGGGCAACTTTTTCACACAGTGGGTGGTAGGTGTATGGAATGAGCTGCCAGAGGAAGTGGTGAAGGCTGATACAATTGCAACATTTAAGAGGCATTTGGATGGGTATATGAATAGGAAGGGTTTGGAGGGATATGGGCTGGGTGCTGGCAGGTGGGACTAGTTTAGGTTGGGATATCTGGTTGGCATGGACGGGTTGGACTGAAGGGTCTGTTTCCATGCTGTACATTTCTATGACTCTATGACTCTACAACAAGAAGCAGTACAAAACTGACTGCAATGCTTGTCTAGGAGGAGAAAGTGAGGTCTGCAGATGCTGGAGATCAGAGCTGGAAATGTGTTGCTGGAAAAGCGCAGCAGGTCAGGCAGCATCCAGGGAACAGGAGAATCGACGTTTCGGGCATAAGCCCTTCTTCAGGAATGAGGAAAGTTTGTCCAGCAGGCTAAGATAAAAGGTAGGGAGGAGGGCTTGGGGGAGGGGCGTCGGAAATGTGATAGGTGGAAAGAGGTCAAGGTGAGGGTGATAGGTCAGACTGGGGTGGGGGCGGAGAGGTCGGGAAGAAGATCTCAGGTTAGGAAGGCGGTGCTGAATTTGATGGATTTGACTGAGACAGGGTGGGGGGAGGGGAAATGAGGAAACTGGTGAAATCCGAGTTCATCCCTTGTGGTTGGAGGATTCCTAGCCGGAACGACGGTTGGAGGAAGAACGCCTCATCTTCCGGCTAGGAACCCTCCAACCACAAGGGATGAACTCGGATTTCACCAGTTTCCTCATTTCCCCTCCCCCCACCCTGTGAAGTTCAGATTCAAAGAACCAGCCACTCGTCTCTCCAGTGTGATAAGTAAAAGGACTCTGTCATTCTGAGTGCTCGAAATCATTGAGAGCAAGCAGGACAAAATGAACTCCCTTACCTTGAGTCACATCAACCAACTACCATCAGCAGGAAACAGAATGGAAGAATTTCAACTGTTTATATAAGCCAACAATCCAACATCAATTGTTCAAGTATTGAAGTTCCCTATAGTCCCTTCATGAACAACCCAGAAAAAGACTGATTCATATTTTTTTTTGTGCACTCGGTTCTTATTCCTAATCTATTTGTTGAGTGTACTGATTTTTATTTGTTCTTACTTTTAGTTACTAATTGACTCACACTTATTATTTCAAAAAAACCCTGTTAATTTGGCTTCTTTTAAAACATAAATTCATTTGTTCTGGGAGAAGGGCATTCATAAGACTGGAGATCCTTTCTAAATGAACCTCTTCTGACCAACTGACGGTGCAGGTGAATAAAGGCTCGTCAGTTCATTTACACTTGCCATGTGAAACTTAATGACTTGGGGTATCTGTCTGGAACTGCAATAGCTTGGGAATCCTTACTCAGGGCTGGATCCAACATAAATTCAAGACCTCTGCCAGCTTGAAGGTCAAGAACAACAAACAAATGGAAATATTGGCACCAACAAGTTCCTCTCTGAATCAAGCATCATCATGACTTGAACCATATTGTAGTTCCTTCCTTCTAGATCACAATCCTGGAATGTCCTCCTTAACGACACTACACCACACAGACTAAAGCTGTTCAGGAAGATGGCCCACCACCACCCTCGATTGTGCAGTTAGAGACAGGTGACAAATGTTGACTTTGCTAATGGCCCCATAATGAAAAAAACTTTTTAATAAAACCTTGGATGTGAACATTTTTGGTACAAATTGTTTTAAGAAGGTTAGTAACAAACCTAAGTAGGAAATAGAGAGATTCATAAAATGGATAGACACATAGTAGATAAAATGTACTTTTTTTAGTTCAGTTATGGGACATGGATGTTGCTAGCTGGCCAGCATTTATTGACGGCCCCTGGTTGCCCTTGAGATGGTGGTGGTGAGCTGCCTTCTTGAACTACTGTAGTCCACATGACATAGATTGACCCACAATGCCCTTCAGGAGGGAATAGCAGGAGTTTGACCCAGCAACACTGAAGGAATGGCAATAGATTTCCTCATCAGGATGCTGAATAACTTGAAGGGGAAATTGCAGATAGTTGTGTTCCCATGTATCTACTGCTCTTATCCTTCTAGAAGGAAGTGATTGTGGGTTTGGAAGATGCTTTCGAAAGATCTTTGGTGAATTTCTGCAGAACATTCATATATTTAAGTAGGAGGAACAAAGAGAGGAGATATGAATGAAGTGATGCACTTTTAAAGGGGTTAAAGAACACAGACATCTGGGTGCTAAAGCAACTGTGAGGAAGTCATGGTAAACCTTTGTAAAACTGTTTTTAGCAGGACTATGACAATCAGTTCTGGGTACAATGCTTTAGGAAGAATATCAATGCCTTAAAGAGCTTCTGAAGAGATTCGCTTTAGATACTTGGAGCTGAGAGATGTGGATAAACCTGGGTTTTTCGATAATCATGTAACTTTATCCAATTATTTTTATAAGCTTTTCACAGATTTTCTAATCTAATAAAGGGGACATATTTTACGAATACAGAAATAATGCTGATTATGGCACACAGTTTCAAAACACTAGCAAACTAGAATTATGAATTGTTATCAGCCTGCGAAAGGTGATTAATTAGAAAAAGCACTTTGGACTGTAACGAAGAATAATTAATAATCAATGGTAAATAAATATATTTTAGTTCACTTATACTATTTAAATTATTAAAACTCTGCAACTTAAAAAGAATCATTGTATAAACAGACTGTGGGCAAGAACTGAGAAAAAACAATCTGTGTTTCTTGTCAGTAACCCTACCCTTGACACTAAAGCTAGAGGGACACTCATGAATAACAGTTTGTTCTTTTCATGATAATAAGCACTCCACTGCCTTACAGTGAAAGATCATGTAATGTACATGGAAGGATCCAACTAAATTAGTAAGTACCATATTATTAACAAATTGGATTTTAACAACTTTTAATTAAGAAGCCTGATTCCAAATGGGATTTAATTAAGTGTTCTGAGATTCATACCTTTAGTGTCTGTGTGTGTTTGTCTCGGAATGTGTTTTCTGTGTCTGTGAATGTATGTGCCTGTCTGTGTAAGTCTCTGTGTGTGCATGTCTGTGTCTGTATGTATGTGTGTACATATGCATACGTGTGTGTATAGAGAGACTTCTCCCGATAAATGGAGGGGACTGAAGCATGACCCACATCAGTTGGAGCTGCATCTAAAAATGGTGTCAGTTTTCAGGGGCAGGTAATCAGGGATTTCCTGTCAGCTTGAACACTTGATGTATGTTGCCTTGAGGGAGTTAGGAGTTTCCAGCCTATCGGCTGGGCTTAGCAATTTTCAGAGACAATTAGTCAGGGACCTTTCAATCAGTGTGAAAACTCTGAGATGTTTTCTTTCCATGAAGAAAGAGGTTTCCATCCAATAGGCAAATCTTGGATAAACAGTTCATAGACTGCCTTGTATTGCTAATAAGCATCTGACCTTTCTGTTTGTTGCTTAAATAATCTTTAGTTGCCAGATGAATGTATCATCTCCCTTGATTAAGCTTAATACAATTTAGTATTATTCATTATTGTGACCTGGCCTTGCCTGATGATATGTATGTGTTGATCTTAAAGCATTTAAACTATACAATTTGAAGAGGTTAATTTGAGACTTTTAATTAGGTGTGTTCAACCAAATTGAACTAATCTAAATTATTTGAAATGCCTTTTTAAACTTCCTTTAAAAATGCACTGAGAGACTAGAGAAGATGGAGTTTATAATTTCAAAAGGTGTGAGATACCTTGACAGAGATATCAAATTATGAATGGAATAACTGAGCAAAAAACAAAATGGTCAGTGACCAGGTGACATAGATTTAAGGCAAAGGACAAAAGAACCAGAAGCAACATGAGAGACTATATTTTTACAGAAGGGTTGCTGTGATCTGGAATATGTTGCTTGAAAGTAGAGTGGAAACAGATTCAACACTTGAAAGTGAATTAAGTCAATACCCAAACTGGAAATAATTACAGGCCCACAGAGAAAGAGAGGGGGCATTGAATTGTTGAGTATACCCATGAACTAGCGCAAAGATAATGAGCGAAATGTTCTATTTCATTCTTGGCATGTGCCAGCACAACATACTATATAAATGCTGCAAAAGCAAACACTTTTGAAGACTCCATGAAATGATAGTGGCTTTTAAATACTGACTCGCTCTAATGATTTCAGTCTAGTGCCAAGACACTGGAATAAAATAATGCTGTGGTGAAGGAAGCTGAAAAGATAAATAAATGGAAGTTATAATATCCTTGCAGCAGGACATTATCCTATACTACGCTGCCAAGCAGAATATATTTTCACATTATGCTGGGCTCAATCTTTAATAGTATTGCTGCTGTTGCTGATTCCAGTGGCATGACGGAGCTGTGAATAATGCAGCAACGCAGATACTTCCACAGTGAGCCGAGCATCAAAAGCTAATGAAGATCATCCTTTTCAGAATGCATTCACCGAAAACTGAATGAAACTTGACAAATCCTCTGGAGGATTTCATTGCAAGCCATTGGGAGTAAGCAATCATTCTTGCTTTACTGAAATACATGGACACAGCAGAGTGTGTCTAATAATCAAACTTCTAAGAATAAAATAGAACAGAGATGGTAACAAATAATGAGATACCTTGCCATCGCCATTATAAATCATGTCAGCTCAGCGCTTTAAAATCAGCAAACTGTGGGGTCGTTCTGTAGTACAGGAATGCTACATAATCTAAGCTGGAACTGAAAAGCAGTACTGAAGGAGAGCTACAAAGTTTAAGGTGTCAACTCCAGACAAAACTGTCGGCCCTATCTGCCTCTTTAAGGAATTATCATTCCACCATTACGGCCAAAACATTTCATCAAAACCACTGAGAACAAATTAACTGATTATTCACAGTGATGTTAATTAAGGGATTTTACTTTCCTGTCCATTGTCTTTGCTGACCTAGTAAACACTGTATCGCAAGACTGTCTACAAAACAATGTTTCAGCGACGTTCCATTCTTCCCAAGCCCCTCTTTTTGAATGGCCTATTGAATATCAGTAGTGGGCCATATTCCTAACCTCAGATGAGGTCATGAAGATTGACCAGCTTTTCTGAAACTGAACTCCAACAGAAAGTCAGATTCAGGGTTAAAAGGCGAGAGGAGATGGTTTTACTACTTAAAAAATATCTCCTATGGAATGATCCAGGATTTCAAAATCATTGTTTAATTGTCTACTGTTGACAACTTTCTGTAGTTATCGAGCTTTCCTCTGTTATTTCCAGGCCAACATGATTATACCTAAACTAATTTGCAAGAAGAATGCTCACTCCTTCTGGGCAAGTTTTGATGGAGAATGAAGGAAATATAAAGTTTGAGAAAATCTTTATTTTTGCCAGGATTGCTCAGTTCCTGACCACGTTAGAGCCTTGGTTCAAACATGGATTAAAGAGCTGAACCTCAGAGGTGAGGTAAAAGTGGCTCACCCTAAAGATAATGGGAATCAGGAAAAAGACTATAAAATCGTAAGAAATAGGAACAGGAGTAGGGTGTTTGGCCCATTGAGCCTGCCCCACCAGTCAATAGGATCATGGCTGATTCAACGTTCCTCACACCTACTTTCCAGCCCTTTCTCCATAACCCTTAATTCCTCTACTGACCAAGAATCAATCTGTCTCAGCCCTAAATATCCACAAGGATTCTGCCCTTGTTGCTCTCTGTCAGAAGGAGTTCCAAAGATTCACAGCCCTCTGAGAGAAGACCTCCCATCTCAGTCTTAAATTGGCAATCCTTTATTCTGAAGCTATGGCTTCTGATCCTATACTCTCCCATGAGGGAAAACATTTACCCTGTCAGGCCCTTGAAGAACCCTGTATATTTCATTAAGATCTCCTCTCATTCTTCCAATCTCCAATCAGTAGAAAACATGCCACTAGTCAAGTTACACCTTGAAAAAAGGAATATTATTATGGTTGTCGTAGGCTAATCATTTCAGGCCCAGGACTTCAAGGCAGGAGCTCTTCAGGGAACCACTCACAGCTTTGCAGATACTAGAACAGTCTGTGCCTTGTGCCACAATATCTGGATGATATTGAAGCTTGGGCTAATTGGTGGCAAATAATGTTCATGCCACACAACTGCTGGGCAATGACCATCTCCTTGAAAGAAAATCTAACCACTTCCTCTTAATGCTCAATTTCTGAATCCCAGTCTATTACTACCATGGAGGTCAACATTGAGTAAAAAATTGAACTTGACATGCCATGTAAATAATAGACTAAAGCACAGTTAAGAGGCTTGGAATTCTGTGGGAAGTAACCTTCAGACTCCTAAAGCCTGACCACCATTGCAAGGAGGAGTGTGATGGAATACGGTCCACTTGCCCAGATGGATGCAGTTCCAAAAACACTCAAGAAACTCAAAAGATCAAAGGCAAAGCAACCCACATGATCAGCACTTCATCTAGCACCTATGCATTCACTCCCTCCAGCATAATACCAGTAATATGTACTATCTGCTCGATGGACTGTAGCTAGTCTCCAAAGCTCCATTGGCAGGTCCTTCTAAGCCTGCAATTTCCATCATATTGGTGGACAAGGCAGCAGACTCATGGGAACACCAATGCCTACCAGTTACTTTTCTTGACTTGAGACTATATCATTGTTCCTTCATCAGTACTGGGTCAAAATCTAGTAACTCCCTCATAAAAGCATCCAGTCCACCTGGATTCCAGCAGTTCCAACAGATTCCACCACAATCTGTTCAAGAAAAGTTATGGCTGACCAATAAATGCTAGTCTTGCTTTCATTGCTCATATCTCAAGAAATAATTTTTAAAAAGTAGCTCTTAATTGGTATTCAGTGTGACAACAATTTTGACCCGTGTGTTCTTTAAGATTTAAACAAAATGCCGTTAATAGTTAAAACATGAGGCATATTTTATAGCAATCATCAGTTAGATTCAAGCCATAAGCAGAATTACTCAAATACACTGTGCACAGACATCTTACACAGATCTCACATTTAGGAAGTCTGTGTCAAAATCTTACATGTGTGAAGCTGAACCTTTTAGTTAATTATTTCATTGGATGTGAGCAGAGCCAATATTTGTTGTTCGTTCAACTGAGTAGCTTGCTAGGCCATTACAGTTGGCAGTTCAGAGCCAATCATGTTATTATAGGTCTGAACTGCCATGTAGGCCAGACCAGTTAAGATGGTGGATTTCCTTCTCTAAGAAACATTAGCAAACCAGATGAGATTTGACAACAACCATTCCTGGAACTAGCTTTATTTTCCATGTGTATTTGACAGAATTTAAAATCCATCAGCTGCCATGATGGGATTCAAAAGCAAATCCTCACAACATTAACCTGGGTCTCCGGATTTCAATTCCAGAAACATTCCCACTATGCCTTCAAAATGCTATCATCTTTGTTCATGATCATAACAACCCATTGCTTAAAAAACAGATAAGGAAATGACACTACTTAACTTCTGAGTCTAGGGAAAGCAAGAACATCTGGTGATTCCTCCATCTTAATTGAATTGAAGGTCATTAGAATGAGACCAAGACCCTGTTCTCCTCAGTACCAGTCATTTAAGTCTTCTCTTGCCTGCATAAAAAAAAATCAATATTCAAATAACGAACCATAGCATGATATTAAATGGAATATCCCAACAAATTTGCAAAAAGAGTAAATCCAGTCCATTGTATGATTTTGTGGGGCTAGTTCTTTAACTAGGCCTAACCACATTTGCTTTTGCTTTCCCTTTTTCTAAATATTTCTTGTTTTTAATGTCTATTTTACTTAATGATTAGACTTCACGTTCCAAACCACTTGTAATAAAACATTTCATCTTCAAATAATCTGCTGGTTGTGAGAATTCTTATAATTTTCAACATTGTTAACCTGAGTTGCTGATCCTTTGCAGATACTTTGCTGTACATCCATGTGAACCATTCTCTTATTTAAAACCTCTCATCTTCTATGTCCCTGTTATACGTATCCCAATTTTGTTCTTTTTCTTCATTCCTGCTACCATTCCTGCGAACATTCCTGTATCTTTTCCTTGCCTCTACAATTGTTCCTGAAAGTGCAAGCTTGGAATTTCCTGCATTGCTCCAAATAATTCTTTGCTTTTATAATCACTGTCTTTATTAATGTAATAAAAAAGAAAATGTTGGACACATTCAGTAAGTCTGCTTGGAGTATGATTGGAGAGAGAAACAGAATTGATGTATTAGATTTAACAAAGTGATGGGATCTCTTCCAGAAGCTGGACAACTAGCAAGAGCCCCATGTTATGTCTTTTCAGAAAGTCTTGTTGAATTAAGTGAGTTAATCAGACACTTAATCTGAATAAATCTGTCACTGAGTTAATGCTGGAGGTGGTGACAAGAGTCTTTTAGACTGCAGTGGTAGTTGTGGTGGGGGTGTGCTGTGGGAGCTGAGAGAAGGTCATACTGGGTCATCCTGGAAACTTCTTGCCACAAACCCAATCAGGGCGCAAGTGGAAAGGTAATGGGTTCGCACTCCTATCTCATCTAATGTTCCACCAGTCACCACCAAACCTACCACAGGGGCAGCCATTAATTTCCACCCAATATTTCAGTGTCAGGATCTTTTGTTATCACCTTCCTAATATAGGAACTCAATTAGCTAATTGTTTAAGAACTTTTCAACTTTACCATTTTTGAAACATCAGTGTGCATCTTCAGCCTGGAGCTGGCTCTTTCTCTATTGTGTTAGGAATCTTACCTTTTAGGATATACTCATACTGAATTTTCTTTTGCTCAGTCTGAAGTGAACCACATCAGCCACATACTGCGCAATCCACTAATGCACAAATGTTCCCAATTGATTTCCTAAATATCTATTTAATAATACAATTCCTTGATATATTGGTGTACAACCACCCTTCCCAGTTGTACCTCATTGGGTTATGGTTGTAAAATCCTATAATTAAAGGCAAATTCTAATCTATATCCGAGCAGTTGTTCGCATCTATGACTCGTCTTATATTTCACTTCATCCCACATTTTCTTCTGATTTACAAGCTTCAGATGGTGCCTTTTAATTTCCCTCTCCCCTCACCACAATCTAACCCTGCCAAGAACTGCCAGGCCAAGCAATGGAGGAAGACAAAGAACATCATCAAGTTGAAGTCATGGCATCAGGTGATTTCCCAATCATAGCCACCAGCTCAGATATTGATACTAATGTATATTTTAGACTCTTTGATATATTTCTTTCATAACCTCCGAACAAAGACATTGCCATTTAGAAATTATTGCACACGTACCACTGAGTCAATGGAGAAGAGACAATCCTGACTCCATGTACATAGTATTAAATCACAAAGATGGCAAAAGAAGATGCCAACAGCAGCATAGTTAGAGACCTCCTTGGTGTGTCTGCCTCAGGGCTAATTCACAACAGCTTTTAATACCATTAATATAAGGGTGGTAATTATTTGGGGCAGAAATGAGGACACAATGAATTTTTGGGAGATTAATGACATCCCTTGACCCTATTTAAATATGACTCATGTTGACTTTAAAAATAATTCATTTTTAATTTAGGAAAAGAACAAGCATGCAGGGTTTTTCTTCTATATAGAGTGCAGAAGGCAGCAGTATTTAAGATACTATTTTCCTCTATTTCACAACCTGAACTCTCAGAGGGCATCTGCTGAGGGTTGAGGAAGGGAATGTAATGCATTTGAACTCCTCACACCATCAGAAGGCAGTGGAGGGAACTACATTCCTAAAAATGGGAAACCAGATAGGCATGGATGACCTTACTTCAAAGTTTGTGAGAAGATTTGTAGCTTGGGTGCTCGTTGTTGTGGTTCTGTTCACCGAGCTGGGAATTTGTGTTGCAGACATTTCGTCCCCTGTCTAGGTGACATCCTCAGTGCTTGGGAGCCTCCTGTGAAGGGCTTCTGTGATGTTTCTTCCAGAATTTATTGTGGTTTGTCTCTGCCGCTTCCGGTTGTCAGTTCCAGCTGTCCGTTGCAGTGGTTGGTATATTGGGCCAGGTCGATGTGCTTATTGATTGAATCTATGGATGAGTGCCATTCCTCTAGGAATTCCCTAGCTGTTCTCTGTTTGGCTTGTCCCATAATAGTAGTGTATAAAATGACACAACCTGCTATCCTTAGTAGCCACACATGCAGATGACAAGCAACATGAGTTCGACTGGGACAGCACTACTATTATAGGACAAGCCAAACAGAGAACAGCCAGGGAATTCCTAGAGGCATGGCACTCATCCACAGATTCAATCAATAAGCACATCGACCTGGACCCAATATACCGGCCACTGCAGCGGACAGCTGGAACTGACAACCAGAAGCGGCAGAGACAAACCACTATAAATTCCGGAGGAAACATCACAGAAGCGCTTCACAGGAGGCTCCCAAGCACTGAGGATGTCACCTAGACAGGGGATGAAACGTCTGCAACACAAATTCCCAGCTCGGCGAACAGAACCACAACAACGACCTTACTTCAGATCTAAAGAGGGAAAATTGGGGATGTTGAATAAGAACCTGTTTTAAAGAGTTGAGGTTGGAATTCTAACATTCTAACAAGCTGTGTGCTTCAGGTTTTATTAGTAATGTGGATTAAGTGACTCAAATTCCAAGAGGTCAGGAAACCAAGCAGATCAGGAAGCATTACAAAGTTTTCCAACCCTGCCTGTGGTCCAGGTGGGAATGTTTCCTACCAGCTACCTTTCCATGATCAATGTCCATTTAGTCTTTATGTTTACTCAAGATTTAATGGTCTCCTATTTTTGTAATTTAGTATGAACTACATTTTTTTTTCATTTTCCAGATTTTCCAACTTCTAAAAGTTATCTTTACTCCCTTTCTGAGCTCCTAGTAAAGGTTGCTCCGCTATAATGCGCATTTTGTTAACACAAATTCGCTATTTTGATGAATTCAGGACACAAACTTTTAAGACGTACGTCAGCTATAATACAGTTACATCGCCAACACTTTAAGCATTGTTTCTGAAGCGCGATTTTTCTATAACATGGGTTTGCACAAGGACGCAACCATCACATTATAGAAGAACTACCTATAAATTGATGGACCACGATGTTTGTTTAAGTAGGCAGTAACTAGTATTCAGAATGGAAGATCATTCTGCATTCGAACTACATGGTCCCAATTCCAATCAGACAAAAAAGGTGATATCATTTTCTCCTATTGAGCAATTCTATTTCTAAGTTTAAAAAAAGGCATCACAAATGAATGTAATTTAATCTTCCTCCACCTTAATCTCAGGAGCCATGTTTTCAGCTCTCTGGCGTAATGCCAAAATTCAATTTTACTGCAGAATTTTTGCTTTTACAGGCTGGAAGCCAGGAGGTCTTAAACAAGTTGTACAGTACAACTGTTATCAGAGAGTGTCCCTTATCTCTTCTGGCCTGTGGCTGAGGTTTCTATGATTAAAGAAAGCCATCTGAAAATATGTTCATACTCTCCTCCATCCCATTTCAGATTTGAGCTCTAAAGATTTATTTTAGCATTTATTAGCATACTTTCCAGGCAATAGAACTGGTATTTTCAGTCAGTTGCTCAATGCCTGATGTTTGCATGTTCTTTGCTGAGACAACAAGGAATATGGAAATGGGGCTAATGGTAAATTAGTTACTCTAAAGTTTCAGAGCACAGGAAAAGTAATGGAATGCATTTGAAGTAATTAGCTCATGGGGAAAACAGTTGGGGCTAGATATTAACCTCAAGTGGGACAAGAGTGTGGAATTTGGGGTCCGTTTCGAGATCAGGAAACCAACAGGTAGGGAACCCCCACAAGAAACTGGCGGATGCATTTAAATTGCTTTCTGTAGGTTTCCATCTTTAATCAACACGGTTGACAGATTAGAACCCTGATGGAAATGTGTTGCTGGAAAAGCGCAGCAGGTCAGGCAGCATCTAGGGAACAGGAGAATCGACGTTTCGGGCATTAGCCCTTCTTCAGGAACCCTGTTAATTCTGTGGCATGTGGTTGCATTTGAAGTGGGTCAAGTAAGGGGGCAAAAACTTGGCAAATGGAGTATAATGCGGGAAAGTGCAAAATTGTTCATTTTGGAAGGGGGAACAAAAGAATAGAGCATTATTTGAAATGGAGAAAAACTGCAGAAAGCTGCAACACAAAGTGACTTGGAGGCACGAAACACAAAAGGCTAGTACACAGGCACAGTGGCTAATCTGGAAGGCTAATGGAATATTGGCCCTTATTTCAAAGGGATTGGAGTATAAGAGTAGGGAAGTCTTATTACAACTGTACAAAGTGCTATATAACCTGGAATACTATGAGAAGGTTTGGTCCCCTTATTTAAGAAAACATATTATTCCATTGGAGCCAGTTCAGAGAAGGTTCACTGGGATAAGTCTAGATTAGAGTGGTCCTGGAAAAGCACAGTAGGTCAGGCAGCATCCGAGGAGCAGGAAAATCGATGTTTCGGGCAAAAGTCCTTCATCAGGAATGATCCCCAGTATGGAGTGATTGTTTATGAGCAGAGGTTAAACAGGTTGGGAGTCTACTCTCTGGAACTTAGAGGAATGAGAGGTGATGTCTTTGGAACGTATAGGAACATTAAGGAGCTTAACAGGGTAAATGCTGAGTGGATTTTCCCATCATGGGAGAGTCTCGGACCAGAGAGCATTGTCTCAGAATAAAGGGGCACCAATTTAAGACTAAGATGAGGAGGAATTCCTTCTCTCTTAGAGGGTTGTGAGTTTTTAGAGCTCATTGCCACAGAGAGCAGTGGGGTGAAGTCCTTGTGTATATTTAAGGCTGAGACAGATTCTTGATCTTTAGGGGATTCAAAGATCACAGGAAAGTGGATGTGAGGAATATCAGATCAGCCACAATCCTATTGAATGGTGGAACAAGCTCAAGGCTGAATAATCTAGTTTACCCTTGTTCCTATTTCTTATGTTCTTATTAAAACAAGTTGATTGAATGGGGGTGTGTGGGAAACCAGGGTGGGATGTGCTGAAACAGTACTTGGGGCTGCCGATTTAATAATGGAGTACATTGTATAATCACAGACAAAGTTTTTGATTGTGAGAGTCGGTATTTTATCACAGATGGGCGTTCCAATCACAGAGGGGTCTGACTGGGATGGAGTGCAACAATGGTCAGAAAGCATTCTGGGGCATCAAATCCCAGAGAGGATTCAATCTTGTGAACGGTCCAGTTCCAAATCATGGAACTTGGGAAGTTACCCCTGCTCTTCCTGGAACTCAAACAGTGCTGTGAAGAAACTCACTTTCTCTAAGGAGCTGATTTCCACCTAGGTATTGGATTTCCCAAGGACTAGCAAAGGAAATTAAAGCAGAGGTTATCAGCCTCATTAAAATACCTGCATTCTGAATCCATCTCTGAGGAAGAGGCTGTCTGTCTGTAGGGGCTAATGTAGGGGCTTTCCAGCAGAATAAGCAATAATTAACACTTAGCAGAAGATGCTTTGGTCTTTGATAATACAAAGTGGTTTGTTAAATTCCAGTTACTACATATAGGTTACAGCAACTCTTCGGTATATTAACTATTATTAACAAGAGATCAAGAAATGTGGACCATGTCTTCATTAGTGAACCATGCCAGAGTCCCTAATATCACTCACACTATCAAATATCTCACCCAATCAATGCCACATGTATCAAAGTGGTTAGAGCTTCAGGTCAGGTCAGAGATTTTATATTCACTACTTTGTACTACAATAGCTTTTTAGAATTGCACCTGAACCTCAAGAGAAATCTTAATCGTCATTTTGTGAAACTCTTACATTGCTCAGTTTTATTTGGAACATGCTGGAATGTTGTAATAGTTTCTAAAACAGCCTTCAAAATGCTGTGATAGCTCCTTGCTAAAATTAAGGCACTTCTTGTTCATTGTAGGAGCGTGTTTTGTTTGCTACTCGAAACTTCCAGTTGATCCAGGCTAATGGAAAGTTATTTGATTTGACAAAATACTTTTTTATGTTAGGTGCTGAATGATCCATGTGCTACTGAACGCAATACGCAATACACAATGGGTCATATCATCGACCTGAGTTGATATCCCAACTTTCATCCAAGATTGGACTAAAGATTGCCTACTTGTCATTGTTGCAGACTTTTTGGTGAACATCTGGACCAGGGGCCTTCCTAACTGAAACAACATGCATGAATCCAAGAGTCTTCATAGCCAGCAGTAGAAGGGTTGTTGTTGAAACTGCATCTCCTTTCTCAGCAGTAGATGCTGTATTCTGTGGTTTTAAGGTCTTTAGGCTGCTTAGCAAAGGTTGGCATGTAATGTAAGTGAGGGGTACAGGTGAAAGGTGGGGCTTGGTAATATCGCAAGTGGGTGAGCGAGTAGAGTGCGAAGGTGGGGCCGGTGGTATAGCTGGTGGGCGAATGGGTAAGGTTCTAGATAAGAGTGCAATTTTAAAGAGGTTTGATCAGTGTTGGAAGTTTGGGACTATAAGATCAGGTCACGTCAGGGCAAGTAATTGGGGGTGGTGTATTGAGTCTAAGGGTGTGAAGGATTGGGGAGAATCATGGGTCAGGAGGTTGCTTCGGAGTCGTGTTGGGCTCAGGCTCAAGTAAAGGGGTGTCAGATCCAGGATAATGTTGGTGGGGGACACAGAGGTGTTAAGCAGTGTCTGTGGGGATTGAATGTTAGAGGCATATGTCCTGGGAGAATGCGGGGTCACTTGTGCATGGGAGTTAGGGAAGACAGGGGATCAGTGATAAGTTGAAGGTGGAAGGCCAGTTTGTAACTATTCAGCTGTTAGAGCAGGTTTAATTCCTCAGAATTGCAGTAGGTGCAACACCTGCCCCTTCACCTCCTCCCTGCTCACCAACCAAGGCCTGAATAGTCTTCCCAGGTGAAGCAGCATTTCACCCGTACCTCCTTCAATCCTGTGTACTGTATTCGCTGCACCCAACGTGGCCTACTCTACATTAAAGAAACCAAACGCAGACTGCGAGACCACTTTACGGAACACCTCCAGTCCTTGCACAAGCAGGACCCTGACCTTCCTATACTCGGTCATTTTAACAAAGCATCCTGCTCACATGCCCACATGTCTACCCTAGGCATTTTGCAGTGTTCCACTGAATCACAGAGCAAACTGGAGGAACAACAACTCAGCCTTAGACTTTGCACTTTACAGCCTTCTGGACTTAATATTGAGTTCAACATTTTCAAATCGTGAACCAGCTCCCATCTTTTCCCTTTCTTTTCACTTGTTACATTCTGTTATCATGTTCTCTCTCCTCTCCCCCAATCCCGGGGGACTGTCTGTCCTTTCAAGCCTCGCAGGAGACCATTGTTTTGCCATTCTCACATTCCGATTGCTTAATCTGAACGATCAACATCTTTTCGCCACCAGCACCATACACCCACTACCCCAACACCGCCACCAACACACCCCCCCAACTATAGCATAAATGCTGTCCCCTCCACACTTCACTTCAGCTCTGAGGAAGAGACATCTAGACTCGAAACGTTAGCTTGCTCTCTTTCCATGGCTGCTGTCTGACCAGTTGTGATCTCCAGCATTTGTTGTTTTTAGTATAGTTTCCGACATCAGGAGTAATTTGCTCCTTAATTCCTCAAAACTTTCCGTGCTAACTATTCAGGTAGCTAGTCTATTCTGAATCCATGGCTGTTGTTAACTGTATCCCTGGAGGAAAAAAAGGGCAGCACTTATACGTAACAAAATGTAACCAATATCTGTTAATTTCCCCTTGAATCACCTGATGAAGGAGCATCGCTCCGAAAGCTAGTGTGCTTCCAATTAAACCTGTTGGACTATAACCTGGTGTTGTGTGATTTTTAACTTTGTACACCCCAGTCCAACACTGGCATCTCCCTATCTTGGTGAAGGTTTGTTTTTGCCTTGATGATATGTAGATAGCTGCTGAGTCCCTCTTATTACATTAAGGATCAGTTTAATACTTTCTGTCTGAATTTTGCATTGTTTGTGTTTATTACTGATGAAAAAAAACATTCGAGTGAAATTTAGTGGATATAGCTTGAGTATGCTGGTAACAGTGAAACACTTTACTGTGAAATTAGATTAGCCCTCAGGATGTATATGTGATAAATCGATTAAATTCCAGCTCCAAAATATTAAAGTGGGCTTTAATAGATTTTGAATTGTTTTCGTATGGGTCGTATTTTTTAAACACTGTGCATGTAATGTGATTATTGTTTCGTAAATATTTGATTTGAAATATATTAATGTTGCAACTTTTTAATACACCATTATATTTATTAAACAGTTCTTTTATATTTGTATCTGCTGAATATTTTGCAGGTTGCCAATGTATGCACAATATTATGATATGAGATTGTTTATCAGTTAGTTTATGTTAAATAAATCTTATTTGCAACCTTTTTCATCTTATTTAGACAATGAGTAATGTTATTTGATGATTCCAAAGAAAAATTGCATTGAGGATTTCACTCGTGGTTATTTTGATACCATTGAATATAAATCATGTTTAGATGCTTATTAAACTGACTTTTCAAATAAAATGTAGTTTTATGGTTTTGTTAGAGACAAAGTTTCAAGAAACTTTAAAATGTAATAGCCAGTAAAATTGGCTTCCATAGCATTACTGGATAATGTGTTCTGAAGGCCAGCATAATAAGATGATGGTGGATCCATTCCTAACTATGTCTTCCGTGTCCGAGAACGATTGCAAAGAAGGGTAATAACACGAAAGTGTCATATGTGCACTGGAATCTGAAAGAATTGGCAGATTGCAACAGCAATGAGCATCTAACATTGGATTGATACCCAATCTGCAGTTTTGAACCCAATGCACATGAAGACCCATACTAGCTCTTCTTATAGATACCAGCTTCCAACTTTTATGGGAGGCACTTTTGGGTTTCTTTTCCTGCTACAGAATTGGTGGAAATACTTTATTCTACATTGTTGGAGGAGCTGTCAGAGATTCTCAGTCAGAATGGGATAGTACTCCTTGAGCCTGAAGTTGATTAGCAGCCAGGCAGAGTTCATCATGTTGGTGAATATCCTTCATTCAGGAAGCTCTCACAATGCTTACATCTTGTGCCAGGATGCCATTCCCATTCATGTTTCAGTCAGCATGTCAAACTAGAGAGTTGTTATTCAATGAGAAGAGCTTAATGCTTGACAATGCCTAATCTTCATAATCTCTACATTGACAGCCATATTGCCAAACAGGAACATTGTGGAGTAGACCCACTGGCATTCTCAAAATCATAATTCCACTGCCCAGACTGCACAGGGAGAAAGCTGTCTGTCCTCACTAGAATGCATCGCCTCTACCTTAGTCTACTGCAGCTTTGACGACATAGCATTTGTGAGGGTGAAGCCATTGGATTTCCATAACCATCTCAGGAGGAGCAGAAAGAGCCAG
The DNA here is from genome assembly GCF_037043375.1 of Chiloscyllium plagiosum. Taxonomy (NCBI): domain Eukaryota; kingdom Metazoa; phylum Chordata; class Chondrichthyes; order Orectolobiformes; family Hemiscylliidae; genus Chiloscyllium; species Chiloscyllium plagiosum. Next base: position 54,702,359 of record NW_028270153.1, on the reverse strand, counting down.
GAAGAAATAAGAAGTTGGGGCATCAAAAATCTCCAGGTTACCATTTCTCCACATATCTTCACTTCACCATCAATCTGTCACAAATTATCATTCTAGCTCCTTGGCCATAGTCATGAAATAAAAGCCAGCACAACTCAACTAATCCATGCCAACTTTGTCAAAACAAAGTTGCCAATGATAGATGTGCACATAAATAGTCACCTGCTTTCACTGAGTGCCTATCAGCCACATACCTTGGAGGTTCTCCTATTCAGTGCCACTCCAGTGACTACAGCATGGCTGGTGGAAAGCTGTTGAGTTTCAATGGAGCAGATAACACATAGCCTTTCAGTAATCTGAGGTTTTTGGACTCTGAGCTAAACTTGCATTGAACAAGTAGAGATCTCAAGACATAGATCTGAGCTTCCAGTTTTGCACTTAGACATTGAGTGCTTTCATGGAAGCTGAGACATAGGTCATCTGTTTTTGCAGCACACATAAGTGTTCGTATAAATTTGGTGATTATGTTCACAGAAGAATAGGCTCCAAGTTCTGTGTGAAATCTGGTACCAAGTCGGAACCAGATACATAAAAGCTCCTTTGACAGTCACAACATGGATGGAAGTCAGGAAGTGTCAGATCAAGGGATCCGAAGGCATCTGCTTTTCTCCTCACTCTCTTCATTGCCACACACTTCTGACTGGTCAATTGAGAAATATGGGCTTTTTGAAAGCATAACCATACAAAAATAGTGTTGGAGTGGCTGAAGAGGAGAGGTGGCTGGAGATCAAGAAGCATGTGGTTAGATCATTTAAAAGGGAGGCAATGGCCTAGTGGTGTTATTGCAAGACTACATATCCCACAAAACTCAGCTAATGTGCTGGAGAATGGGTTCAAAACCCACCACTGCAGCTGGTCCTATTTGTATTCAATAAAATCTAGAATTAAGAATCAAATGATGACTGTGAGTCCATTGTCAATTGTTGGGAAAATCTATCTGGTTCACTAAGGAAAAAGAAATCTGTCATCCTTATCTAGTCTGGCCTCCAGGTGACCCCAGACACACATCAATGTGGTTGACACTTAACTGTCCTCTGGATAATAAGGAATGGGCAATAAATGCTGGCCTATCCGGTAATGTCCTCATTCTGTGAATGAATAATTTGCAGGGTAGACTTCAAACCAGATAACACAATGAAGGTGAAATTAGATTTGGAAAGATACGTAATGTACATCCCTGGTTTATTCCATTATTCTTGCTGCAACACTCTGAAAATTGGTCAATCAAATATTCACCAAAGGAGAGGACATGAAGATCTGCCTGACACCACCTCATCCTTTTGGTACTCCTTTCTGTTATGTGCTACCTTTCCTGCAAGACAGAAGGAAGAGTATCAGGGAGTGTACTGTAATGTACTGATACACTTGTCTTTGATGAACAGCTGGCAGTACCTGAATCGATGAGATGCGCAGCAGTTGTAGCTGATAGGCACTCAGTGAAAACAGGTGACCATTTATGTGCATATCTATCATTGGCAACTTTGATTTGATAAAGTTGGCATGGATTAGTTGACTTGTGCTGGCTTTTATTTCATGACTGTGGCCAAGGAGCTAGAATGATAAATTGAGGTGCTGCTTCTGAATGTGAGGTGCATATACTATTTGCCAGAAATTCTTGAACAATACATTGAAAAATGTGTGAGATTAGTGGTGCCATTTGTTGCAGCACCTGTTTGTAGTCACTCCTAGCAGGAGAGCTGCTGTCATGGCATGCCCCACTCTACTGTCAGGTGCCAGAATTACAGATGGACTGTAGTTCACCTGCAACCACTCTCTATCAAACTGTCATTTAATTGTGCCGAGGTCAAGACTTCTTTCTCCTGCCCTCACTTTCCACTCGAGAGGAGGTCTCTATATCTTTATAGCTCTGATATAATTGCTAAAATAATGACATTTTCTTTCCTGAACATCACTTTTTTAGAGTTCTTTATTCCCTTACAATTTCAAATAACACTTAATTTATCTTTGGGTCAGTATATGGAAATTTTAATAAATGTTTTTAGATCTACATTTTAAAGGTCTCTAGTTTCTTTAGATATGTCCAGGCTTCTGAGACATACAGAAAAGTTAATTGGATATTAACCATGAGTTTACTACTGTTCAGATTGTATGAGTTAACTGGACATTCACACATGCTCCTGTTAAATTGACACGTACCTTTGGTCATATGTCCCACGTCTGACTATCAATAAACTGCAGTCTCTGAGCCATTAGCTTTCAACTGTTATATGGCTTTTGTTCCAGACAGTGGTGGTACTTGGTGGATTACTGAGGAATTGAGGGCATTCAAGTCCAGAGAATCTTGGATGAGGAATACTTCACAACCTTCTCTCCACGTGATCACTGTTTGTTTCCCAGTCTGGGATCAATTCCCTTCCATGCTTGGTGTGTGCCTGAGTGCCTTGATGCTCCTGAAGAAACCATCTATATAGGTTTCCTGCACACTTTCCACACATCATTTAGTCCTCATGGCAAAACTAATTCATAGCTGTTTTTGGATTAGTGGTGCTGCAAGAGCACAGCAGTTCAGGCAGCATCCGAGGAGCAGCAAAATTGACGTTTCAGGCAAAAGCCCTTCATCAAGAATAAAGGCAGAGAGCCTGAAGCTTGGAGAGATAAGCTAGAGGAGGGTGGGGGTGGGGAGAAAGTAGCATGGAGTACAATGGGTGAGTGGGGGAGGGGATGAAGGTGATAGGTCAGGGAGGAGAGGGTGGAGTGGATAGGTGGAAAAGAAGATAGGCAGGTAGGACAAGTCATGGGGACAGTGCTGAGCTGGAAGTTTGGAACTAGGGTGAGGTGGGGGAAGGGGAAATGAGGAAACAGTTGAAGTCTACATTGATGCCCTGGGGTTGAAGGGTTCCGAGGCGGAAGATGAGGCGTTCTTCCTCCAGGCGTCTGGTGGTGAGGGAATGGTGGTGAAGGAGGCCCTCAGCAGAGTGGGAGGGGGAGTTGAAATGGTGGGCCACAGGGTGGTGTGGTTGATTGGTGTGGGTGTCCCAGAGATGTTCCCTAAAGCGCTCTGCTAGGAGGCGTCCAGTCTCCCCAATATAGAGGAGACCGCATCGGGAGCAACGGATGCAATAAATGATATTAGTGGATGTGCAGGTAAAACTTTGATGGATGTGGAAGGCTCCTTTAGGGCCTTGGATGGAGGTGAGGAAGGAGGTGTGGGCGCAGGTTTGGCAGTTCCTGTGGTGGCAGAGGAAGGTGCCAGGATGGGAGGGTGGTTTGTAGGGGGGTGTGGACCTGACTAGGTAGTCACGGAGGGAACGGTCTTTGCGGAAGGCGGAAAGGGGTGGGGAGGGAAATATATCCCTGGTGGTGGGGTCTTTTTTGGAGGTGGTGGAAATGTCGGCGGATGATTTGGTTTATGCGAAGGTTTGTAGGGTGGAAGGTGAGCACCAGGGGCGTTCTGTCCTTGTTACGGTTGGAGGGGTGAGGTCTGAGGGCAGAGGTGCGGGATGTGGACAAGATGCGTTGGAGGGCATCTTTAACCACGTGGGAAAGGAAATTGCGATCTCTAAAGAAGGAGGCCATCTGGTGTGTTCTGTGGTGGAACTGGTCCTCCTGGGAGCAGATACGGCAGAGGCTGAGGAATTGGGAATACAGGATGGCATTTTTGCAGGAGGTAAGGTGGGAAGAGGTGTAATCCTGGTAGCTGTGGGAGTTGGTGGGTTTGTAAAAAATGTTAGTGTTAAGTCGGTCGTCATTAATGGAAATGGAGAGGTCCAGGAAGAGGAGGGAGGTGTCAGAGATGGTCCAGGTAAATTTAAGGTCAGGGTGGAATGTGTTGGTGAAGTTGATGAATTGCTCAACATCCTCGCGGGAGCATGAGGTGGTGCCAATGCAGTCATCAATGTAGCGGAGGAAGAGGTGGGGAGTGGTGTCGGTATAATTACGGAAGATCGACTGTTCTATGTAGCCAACAAAGAGACAGGCATAGCTGGGGCCCATACGTGTGCCCATGGCTACCCCTTTGGTCTGGAGGAAGTGGGAGGATTTGAAGGAGAAATTGTTAAGGGTGAGGACCAGTTCGGCCAAACGAATGAGAGTGTCGGTGGAATGGTACTGTGGGGGACGTCGGTAGAGGAAAAAACGGAGGGCTTGGAGGCCCTGGTCATGACGGATGGAGGTGTAGAGGGATTGGATATCCATGGTGAAGATGCGGCATTGGGGGCCGGGGAAACAGAAGTCTTGGAGGAGGTGGAGGGCGTGAGTGGTGTCTCGAATGTATGTGGGGAGTTCCTGGAGGGATAGGACAGTGTCAAGGTAGGTAGAGATGAGTTCAGTGAGGCAGGAGCATACTGAGACAATGGGTCGGCCAGGGTGGTCAGGCTTGTGGATCTTGGGAAGGAGGTAGAACCGGGCAGTGTGGGGTTCCTGGACTATGAGGTTGGAAGCTGTGGATGGGAGATCTCCTGATGTGATGAGGTTCTGTATGGTCTGGGAGATGATGATTTGGTGATGGGGGGTGGGGTCATGGTCGAGGGGGCAGTAGGAAGAGGTGTCCTCGAGTTGGCGTTTGGCTTCAGCGGTGTAAAGGTCAGTGCGCCAGACTACCACTGCACCCTCTTTATCTGCTGGCTTGATGGTGAGATTGGGATTGGAGCAGAGGGATTGGAGGGCTGCGCGTTGTGAGGGTGAGAGGTTGGAGTGGGGGACGGGGGTAGACAGGTTGAGGCGGTTAATGTCCCGGCGGCAGTTGGAAATGAAGAGGTTGAGGGCGGGTAATAGGCCAGCACGGGGTGTCCAGGTGGATGCAGTGTGTTGGAGATGGGCGAAGGGGTCCTCGGAAGGTGGGCGGGAGTCCTGATTGTGAAAGTAAGCTTGGAGGCGGAGGCAGCGGAAGAAGTGTTCGACGTCACGGCGTGTATTAAATTCATTGATGCGTGGACGGAGGGGTATGAAGGTGAGTCCTTTGCTGAGGACTGATCGTTCATCCTCAGTGAGGGGAAGATCTGGAGGGATGGTGAAAACTCAGCAGGGCTGGGAGCTGGGATCTGGTGTGGGTGTGGAGCTGGGAGTGGGGGCGGAGCCAGTAACTGGAGTGGGTGTGATGGTGGGGGGAATGGGGGTGATGTCATGAGCAGGGGTGGTGCTCTCCTCAGGGTTCTGGGGGCTCGGAATGGTGACAGTGGGATATGTGGGGGGGGTGTCAGCAGAATGCAGGTGAGTGGCGTTGGTGGGGGCGGAAGTGATGGCAGACATGGCAGTAGGGGTGGCGGACGTCACTGAGCGTGTGACATCAGCGATGATGTGAGGGGCGGAAGCGATGTCACGTGTGATGTATGAGGAATTGTGAGGGGCGGAAGTGGTTGTGGGAGTGGCTGTGATGGGGCGGAAGTGACATCATCAATCAGCGTGGGGGTGGCAGCTGCACCAGCCGCATGGCTAATGGAGGCCAACTAGTTCCAGAGGCCGGAGGAATCTTCTGGAATGTTTGAGGAGCACTGGTTATGGAGGTGGGTAGATAAAAGTTTGTTGTACTTACAGTTTTTGATGTTTGAGATGGAGTTGAAATATTGTTTGTTGAGAGTATGAATTCTCCTGAGGATGTAGTACAGAGTGGCTCCTTTGCAATTCTGAGAGAGTGTGGCCCTCAGCTGAGGCAGGGCTGACTGTAGAGAGGTTAGGTGCCGGCACATTGCTGCAAGCGTGGAGCGGATGATCTTGAAGGAGAACTGTTGCTGGTGTTTTTGAATCTGTAGTCTGTACTGTTTGTCCTGTTCGGGTCCAAACTCTGCTGGTTTAAAGGTGGTCTGGAGTCCGTGTGGGATGAGTTGGTTATGGAGGCAGGCACTGAGGAAGCAAATGTGGCTGTGGTAGCGAGTTTGTTTCAGGACATGGTTGAAGAGCTTCAGGGCAGAGGAAATGACCTGGGAGTTGCAGTGGGAGAGGGACTCCCTGAGATTCTTGTAGAGAGAGGAGGAAAACGTTTTCAAGGCAGGCATCCTTGCAAGAGGATTCACAGTAGGGTTAAAATCAACTAGGTAAAAACAATGACTGCAGCTGCTGGAAACTAGATTTTGGATTCGCGGTGCTGGAAGAGCACAGCAGTTCAGGCAGCATCCGAGGAGCAGCAAAATTGACGTTTTGGGCAAAAGCCCTTCATCAGGAATAAAGGCAGAGAGCTAGATGTTACACTGAATTTTTGGATCACCCAGGCAGTATGGACATAATGTCGCTCCTGGTGCAGTCACTGACTGGAAACAGCTATCTTGGTGGGGTCTTTGAGACCCTTGAGATTAATTTTATTGTGGAATTGCTTGTGTTGTTCCCATGTTTGCACAGCTCTCAGTATTTGAACTGGGAATAAGTTTTGTTCTTGTCTTGTTAGTGGAAATAACATTTCGATTTATATAAAATGCAACAGTCAGAAGATCAGGTAGTTATTTTGGAAAGAGTAAGATTCAGGGGCCTCTCTCTCTGCTGACTATTTTGAGGGTTTTTTTGTTTTTCTTCCAGACTTACAGCAGTTATGGTGTTCCAATTTATTTTTTTCAAAGTTGACTATTCAATATTCACTATTAAGTGCCACAAAGTATTGTGCCAGTATTAGCGGATTAAACTCTCCCAAGAAAAATCAATGTCAAGTGCCAGTCTTGAGAAAAAGTGTTCAGAAGAATGAAAGGAATCCATGACAAGAAAATAGCTAAAAGGAAATAGGCTCTTTTGTACATTTTGTGAAAATCTAAAATACCTAAAGAATAATGACGACATATGAACAAGTCTGAGATTTGATTTCACAAGTGATATATTTGCACACCATTTGTGTTTTGGTATGTACTTAAAATGTTCAACCCTCCTGGTATAGATTGGTGTTTTAACCACTGTCATTACAAACAGATGTCTTAATTTATGAGGTTATTCCAGTTTTGGAAACAAAACAAAGGCAGAGGTGAAGTTAATCGCTGGTAATAATGCTCGCTGGGCAGTTGTTAAAGCAAGTAATATATTCGCTGGAATTTAGAATGAGAGATGCTCTTATTGAAATACACGATCATAAGGAAACTTGAAAGGGTGGTAACCAAGTGGATGTTGCCTCTTGAAAGGGAGTCTAGAACAAGAGGATACATTTTAAGAGTAAGAGGTCTCTCTTCTGAAACAATGAGGAGGGGATTTTTTTTCTTTCTGAGAGTCATTTAGTCTGTGGAATTCTATTTCGGAGATAGAAATGGAGACTGGGTCATTGAATTGACTCAAACCAAAGTTAAATGATCTTTTATATAAAAGGGTGTCAAAAGAACTGGCAGAAAAGTGAAGTTAAGTCCTCTATCATATTAGTCATGACCTTATTGAGTGGTTAGTAGGCTCAAAGTGCTAATTGGCCTACTCCTGCTCTTAAGATCCATTTTCTCAGAAATATCAGTGATAATTGGAGGAGCAATTGAATTAGAATTGACTGTTTCATTCACTACTTACTAACTTAGTCTACACTGTGATAAGTAGAAGTTTGCTGTGCCATTGGATTTAACTACAGAGTAAAGTGAATAGTTGTGATTGCCATTAAGATAATGTTTCTGAAGGAGTTAATGTTGAAGCTGCATAAAGCATTATCCATTCAGATGATGGAATAAGTGGGGAATGCAGATGCTGGAGATCAAAGTTGAGAGTGTGGTCAGGCAGCATCCGAGGAGCAGGAGAATCAACATTTCGAGCATAAGCTCTTCACCAGGAATGAAGAGCTTCCTGATGGAGGGTTTATGCTTGAAACATCGATTCTCTTGCTCCTCAGATGCTGCCTGGCCGGCTGTGCTTTTCCAGCACCACACTCTTCGACTCTATTCAGATTATGCCACAAAGTCATTGGGTGGAGAAGAAGCAATTTGACACTAAGTTCAAATTGATAAAATGATAAAATATATGTTGTGGTGGAAGACAAATGTCTATTTTCATTAAGCCTCAATGGTGGTTTATCACCTGCCATTGTGACTCAGAAAGACATTTAGACTCAGCGCAGCATCACATTTTCTAGGGCAATTAGGGATAGTGTCTAGCCAACAATATAGAAAATTGATCAAGTAGGTTCTGTGCACAAAGTGAATTTCTGGCCCTGTTGAAAACTCTCTCAGTATGCATGTGCAAATGCCCCAGCCAGTACTGTTGGTGACATCATTGCATCCCAATCGTTCATATCTGTTGTGCTGATTTGGGTGCTGCCAACTGTTTTACTATTTCACAAACTGTACATGTGCAGCACTTTTGGTGTGCAAAATGTGAGCCATTTGAGGGCATCAAGAGATTTTGCCATGCTCAAAAAATGCAGGTTGTTGGAGGTCAATCATCTCAACGTCAGGACATGACTGCAGAGATTTATTAGGGTGGTGCCTTCGGCTCAACCATCTCCAATTCCTCATCATGACCTACTTTACATGATAAAATCAGAAGTGTGGAAATTCACAGTGGTCAGCACTATTGCCAACTCCTCAGTTACTGAAGCAGCCCATATGTAGCAAGATGTAGGCAACATGCAGGCTTCGCTGATAAGGGGCAAGTAACATTCACACCATACAAATGCCTGTCATAACAGTCAGCAACAAAACTGGTCTAAGCATCATCCTTTGGCATTCAATTGTACCATATATCATTGAATCTACCTCTGTTAAAATCCCTAGAGATTACCATTGTTCAGAAACTGAACTGGACTAGCTATGTAAGTACTCTGGCTACAGAGCAGGTTAAAAGCTATAGATTCTGTCGCAAGAAATTCAATCCTGTTTCCCCAAAGCCTGTTCACCATCAAGGCACAAGTCAGCAGTATGATGGAATTTTCTTCACTTGTCTGGGGCGGGGGGAAGTGGTGCTCCAACAACATTCAAGAAACTTGATATCAATTAGGACAAGAAGCCCATTTGATTGACAACCCATCCATCATTTCAAATCCTTACTCCGCTGACTATTGATGCACTGTGCAGCAGTATATACCATTCATAAGCTGCACAGTAGTAGATCACCAAGGCTTCTCCACAGCACCTTCCAAACCTGTCGCCACTACCATCTAAACGGACAAGATGGAAAGACTGCCACCTACACGTTCCCCTTCAGATCACCCAACATCTTGAACATCACTGTTGCTGGATCAAAATCTGTATGGATAATCATGGGCTGCAGAGGTTCAGAAAAGACTGCTTACTTCCACCTTGTCCAGAGCAATTATCTCATTATGAAAAAACAAAAGCAAAAACATGAATTATCCAACTCTCTTGTCTTCCTATTCCTAGTTGTCTGTTCCTAATAAGTCCCAACTACCACAGAGGTATGTCATAACATAGCCCAAAAGGTTGAATAAAACATCATAGTTGTGTCAGAAAGATCCCTACTCTAATCTACCAGTGGTTAGTACCACAACATTTGACCATGTTTGCCCCAACTCAATGATTCTGCTTCTTTGATATAGTTCATTACACTGTTCTGATAGGCTGATTTGCTGCCTTTTTGGATCAGTGATGAAGGGAGTGAGAAGGGGGTTAAGAAGAAATTGATTAAATTACTCTTTGGCCTTTAGTTTTATGAATAGTGTTAAAATTGATCGATCTGTCAATAATATTCTACTCTACACCATACTTACCTGGTTTTTCTATTTTAATATGCCAGGAGAGCCATTCATTGAAGCAGCGTAGGAATAAGTGGAATTCACAAGGCACCTAGTATCAGGTTACAAAATGGGCATAACCTCATTTGTAATTTTCTGCTAACTTAGCAGCTTCTTTAGGCTATCAATGTTTCATTAAATTAAAGTGGAAGGATTGATTCCAAGGCCTCATTGACAAGCTCCTGCAAGATTAATATACTAACACTCATGGTCACAGCAACATGAGGATGTCATCGAGCAGTGGGAAATGTGACATGCTAAAGAATAGGCAAGATTTAAAAATGGGTTAAGGAAATGGAGTATATGTAAATTGCATTTCATTGTCTGTGAATATTTGTCTAAAATGAGCCCAAATTACTTTTCTACATGAGCCAACTACAATGTGGCCATTTGCAGGTTTATGTTTTCCAGCTGCAGCTCCATTATTGGGCAAATGCATCCAATATAACAATCACGTATGAACTACAAACACTAGCAATCTAATCCCAAATGGTAAGTATGTAAAGTTGTATAAAGTGATCAAACTATTTGCCCCCTTCTGACAAAGTAAAATAAATCGCTCATTGCAGTTTTGTTGAGTTCTGAGGTGACATTTGAACAAAGTCTCTTTTATATTTTATATAAGACAAAGATTGACCTTCATGCTGCACCTGCACATCTTGTATTGTTATACTTATAGATTTCAATTGATTTGAAATGAATTTTCAACAGACGAAAGATTGGGGAGTGACAAATTGGATTGTGCTGTGACTTGGATGCAGGCATTGTGATTCCAGATCAGTCTGCATGAGTCCTGGCAGAGATAAGCAGTATGTAAATTTTATAGTTTTCAAGGATGCACAAGTGGTGTGATTGAATGTTTTGTGGCTCAGCACCGAGATCCTCAGAACTTCACTCCTGACATTAACTCCCATGGTCATCTGTTCAATTGCTTTTTGACTTTGTGGTTCTCTTTGCATATACAAGGACATTTCCCTCCCTTTCAATTTCTTCCACAGAGAACTCCAGTGCAGCAGTCAAAAGCTTTGCAGCCAATATTCTCCTCAGTTCTGTCAGTCTTTTAGAGACCATATTCTTTACAAGAACATCTCCCTGCACTTGTTGCCCCTTAAGAGGAAGGGTTATCTTTAACCTGTGTTTGCTGCACACAGTATTGGCCCCCAGTTAAAGTCTCTGGTCAATGACCAACATGGTTAGTGCTGACTGAATGCAGAGGTCATTCAAAAAAACAGACATCATGATGATGTCATTTTCCCTGTGTTGTTAACATTGCAAATTGCAATCACCAATTGCATTTTCATGGATTTTTCGGTTTAGTGCCATCACTATCACACACTTTGCTTTTAGTTCCTCAGCCATGGTGAGAACAATTCAGTGAGGTTTGAAAGCAGAAAATGAAATTCAGCTTGCAAAGGAGCTCATTATAAGTCTTCTCTCCCTCATTGCGAAGCAGGTAAGATAACTTTGATTGAAAATGGCTAAAACTGTCTTGGTGCGACCAACACTGTGAGGAAGCTAATGAGAATCTTGTCAGTGAGGATACAATAGATGAAATAAAACAGGGCAGAAGCATTGAGACAGGTGAAATGCACAGCATAGAAAACTCAGCAAAGATTAGAGGACAAAAGAAGACAGTAAAATACATTATTCTAGATAAATGTAGAAACTATCTAACACCAAATAGAAAAATACGGATAGCCACTGTCCACAGACAGAAAATTAATCATGTATTTTACAATACTTGACATTTTAGCCATAAAAGTATTTTGAGATTTTTTTTGGATTCTTTATTTCTCTGCAGTAAAAAAAAAGCCTGGTAGCTTTTCTTTGAATTATGTGACAGATTCCATCTGAATATGACTAGAAATACCCCCCCACTCTTTTCATAGGCCCTCTTATGTCCACAAGCAAGATTCTAAACTGGCAGCATGATTCAAAGGATCATGTAGGCCTTTCTACAAACATCCCTCAAGTTGACTTCATTGGCAGCCAGGGAATGGAAAGACTTCAACAGGAATGGAGAAAAATATTTGAATCAGTTTGAAGTAATTGGGTTGGACTGTTTGGGAAAAGTGGAGGCAATTTCAGGAGTGATTCTAATTGAAGTCTATATATCATCTGACAGGGAAAGGCTAAATGAATATAGAAGCAGTTGTAAATTGGTAGGAAGTAGAGCTATTCAAGTTATAGAGTACTTCAGATATTTTGGGCTTGGCTAAGTTTTTTTGTGTACATAGGAAGAAACTGGAGCTGTGAAAAACAAAATCCTGTGCTATCTCAATGACAGACAATATGGTCAGGTGATGACACAGTTTGCACTTCAAACAGAGTACAGCATTAAAAGCATAAGTAGCAATTAGATCATTGTCATAATTCTCCACTCAAGAAGCTTTGGAAGGGTATGCTGAAGAGGAAAAAAGTGATGGAGGTGTTATCCAACAATGCCGATTTTGGGATTGAGGCATTTATCAGTTCCTTTGAATTTACAGAGATTTCTCTTCAGCTGAGTATCTATTTTCAGAAACCAAAGCAGTGATTTTTTTTCCAGACAGCATAGACATGAAAGTGTCTCCAAAGTAGGGAACATGGGCTAGAAAACTGCAACACCAATAAAGGAGTTAAAGCTTGTGCTCAGAATGGCTACCCAGAGGATTGTTAAGTAGCTGATTGCCACTTAAATTGCCTGCTGGTGCTCATTAAGGAGGTTGCTTGGCATTTTGATGGTTAGCTCTTGACCTAATACCCTTTCCTCACAGCAATCATCTAACTGGGAGTAAACAAGACATTGATGTAGATTTCAAGCACGACTTCAAGCAATACTTATCATTTCATGTTCACTTGCCACTGGAGCAGTGAACAGGAACTCTGAAATTACAGTGGGTGATTTTCTGGGACACTTCACCAGCTCTAACAATATTTATTGTGAAAATCATTAAAGACCTCTCCTAAAAAGAATAAGTCATGTCATTGAACACCTCCTTGGAGTCATCAGGAGATAGTGAGTGAGTGGTTATGTTCTTTGAAGGGAGGGTCCATGGTCTGGACCAGGAATAGGAAACCATTATGAGGCCAGTCAGAGTGACACCAACTTCTGCAGCAAAAAAAGGGATTGCAGATTGAGGTGGTGAGCTTTCCAAAGTAAAAGGACATCCTTTCTCCAGTAGGAACTGCAATGCCATGTTTGAGAATCTGTACATTCGCCCCCTTAGACCCTGAACCATCCTGCAATGTGTTGTGAATCGATGAACTCCGCAACTTCAATGTAATGAGGTGCAAGGAGCCGACTTATACTCCGTTATCAATATTGCAATTAAGCAGCATAAGTACAAAACATGTTGGAATCACTCATAAAGTCCCTTTGGATTATCCACTCAGTAGATGGCAATTGACTCTAGAGTTCAAAGCTGATTTCATGATGATAGCAGTTGTCATGTTTATACAAATGTCGGTAAGACCTGATATATATAGTATTTAAACTACTAATTACAAGAGAAAAATGATAATTGCATTACTGTGTTAAACCTTGAGTAGAAAGCATTATCTATTTTAAACAGCTCCTATTCACATTGTGCACTATGTCTTATTACTTTGTAGGGATAGGGTTTAGCTGGAGAATTTTTCAGAACATGCAGCCAGGATTCAGTCAGGGGCATCAGCTTTTACATGTCTGTTGTGTTCAGTTGCTCTTAATGACCACATGGAGTGAACTAAATTGACTGCACACTAATTCCTTGATGACAGAGAACTCAGTAGGAAACCAAGGAAGCTCATCCACTTGACTTTTCTTTTAGATTAAGATGCTTTCAGACAATTCAGTTACTTTTAACTTTCATGCTAGGCTCCATCACCATTCAAGATGAGAATGTTCATGGAGCTTTGTTTCCTCATCATCGACCTTAGATTTGCAAGCCCTTTGTTTTATTTCTGGTTAAATTGTAAGGTATTAAGTACAGCCATTATTTCATTATTACTTCAAAAATGTAATCTTTAGACATTTCTGACAATAGTCAAGGTTAATGCAAGCTGATCACAGACAAGAAAAGTAGGCAGATTTCGAGGTGAATATGTTTGCATATTATGGGGATAAATTATAATCAAAAGGCAATTAGTTTTGTACTGTACATGAATACAAAAAGGCTATTGCATAATAAATGAAATACCTATGAAGAATAATGTATTTATCTAGTTCAATAATTCATTATGTTTTGGGAGAGATGGGAGGAAGGTTTTCCTTGAAATATGTAGAACTGATGGGCTGAAACCTACTTATTTTGGCTAAATATGAAAGCAGTTTTGAACTGTGCAGTCAGTTGTAAACTAAGAGAAAGTGAGGACTGCAGATGCTGGAGCTCAGAGTCAAGAGTAGTGTGCTGGAATAGCACAGCAGATCAGGCAGCATCCGAGGAACAGGAGAACCAATGTTTCGGGCATAAGCCCTTCATCAATTATTTTTATTGATTATTATTATATTATTAATAAATATTAAATTATGATGAAGGGCTTATGACTGAACCGTCAATTCTCCTGCTCCTTGGATGCTGCCTGTCAGTTGTAAACTGTTGAGCAGAGAGCTTAAAGCGATTTTAAGTTTATTGGAGATTTCTGCATGTTTTGCAAGTGTGCTGCTTAATTACAATGTTCACAGTAGAGCATAAGTAGGTCCCTGCACCTCATTATACTGGAGGTGTGGTATGCACTGGTGCACACACAGTGACACATTCAGAAGGGTTCAGGATTAAAACCAAGGGAAGTGTACAGGTTCTCAAACATGGCACCTGAGAGTTTCTACAGGATGTCCTGTATATATTGGAAGGACATCGCCTCACTCTGCAGTCACAAATTGCATTGCGGTTTTTAGAGAGTTTTTTTTATCATGAGGCCTGGCAAACTTTCTCACCCTGCTTTATCAAATCTGCTTCATTAATTACCTACCCCATCCATCGCACCTCTCAATTTCAATATCAGCCACATCTTGCTATGCACCATTCCCACAACAACTCATCACTCTGTGGATACTCACCCAAAGAGCGACATCCCTTCTCTCCAAGCTATCTGTAAAAGGCCATGGTGTACCCAGACAAGCGCAGGCATCCTGAAGATTCCTGCTTGTTGACAGATCAGGCTGGAGCATGGTGGTGAAGGGGAAAATGGCACTGTGTTTCTTCAACAAGGACCTGGGGATCCTGGTGAATAGAGTGGTGCAAGTGAGGAGCATCACCCTCCTGAATGATTGAGTGAGAAAGCTATGTTCTATCTCTGAGCCAGGAGGACCGGGTTCAAGTCCTACCCTATTGCAGAGGTGTATAGTTTCTGATTAGAAAATGGCTAAAAAAGGGAAATGATGGCTGCTCTCTAAACCAATGATTAGTTGATAGTTTTTGCCTTTGCAGCACATACATCAGCAATAGTGCTCCTGTAATGCTGATATAAAGGAGTTACAGAATTTTGATCCAGTCATGATGAAGCAATCATAATATATATCTAAGTCAGGGTAGTGTGTGACTTGGAAGCGAGTTTAGAATGATGACATTCCTCTGTACTTTCTCCACTTAATGTCCTCCTTATTTGATAGAGGTTATCTATTTGGAAAGTGCTGACAGCAAATTAGGAAACCTTGGCCTACAGGTAGTAACAATAGACTATTAAACCAGAAAACCAGGCAATTATTTTAGGACCTCTGTTCAAATGGAATGTGAATTCAATAATTAAAAACAAATCTGGAACTAAGTGCCCATTGATGATCTTGAAACTATTGGCCATTGTTGTGGAAGACTCAGATTGTTGATTCAAGTCCTTTAGAGAAGGAATTTGCCATCCTTAACTCATCTGGCCTTTATGTATCTCTAGATCCATAACAATGCAATTGAGTTTTAAATGCCTAGTTCCCTACATGTCGTGAAAGAACAAAAAATATGGGAGAGTTGCTGTGGGTACTGTGCCCTGATAGATTGGATATGTATTTAGATGAGTAGATGGTCAGCAAGTGGAACCCTTTATTCGACATAGTGTCACACTTCTTGATAATCTTTGAAACTATAATTATTGAGACATGTGAATCAATCATAAAATACAATTAAACATTATTTATTTTTAAATTAATAAATCTGTGCAGGCAGTTTTGTTGTGAAGTCAGCAATGAACACCTTCATTGCTGCCAACAAAGTCCAGTCCACTGTATCAGTATAAACTTATTAGAAGATTTGAACTTAGATGACTTTTAGACTTCCTAAGTACAAGAGCTGAGCTTAAACACATAGTAATGACTTTTTTGTCATTAAACAAAAGTATAGCTATCTACATTTCATTGTCACATTTAGCTGCTGATATTTTAATTAACATGCTGAGCAACATTTTTATTAAGTGTTGTCATACCAGGCAGACAACAGGCCATACTTGAGATTAAAATATGAATATGCAAGTAATTTTCCTCTGCACATTTTGATAAATAATTTAGATTATAAATGGTCACAACTAAGCCCATTAAAGTTATCATTAGAATAACAATAACAGAAAAAGAGAGTAACTCCTTCCAATGGGAGCAATTAAATGTAAACAGAGGACAATTCTGAAAGTCACCATTAACACAGAGAATGACCATTAAATTTTACGAGGTAAAAACAATAACTGCAGATGCTGGAAACCAGATTCTGGATCAGTGGTGCTGGGAGAGCACAGCAATTCAGGCAGCATCCAACCAGCAGCGAAATCGACATTTCTGGCAAAAGCCCTTCATCAGGAATAAAGGCAGAGAGCCTGAAGCATGGAGAGATAAGCGAGGGGAGGGTGGGGGTGGGGAGAGAGTAGCATAGAGTACAATGGGTGAGTGGGGGAGGAGATGAAGGTGATAGGTCAGGGAGGAGAGGGTGGAGTGGATAGGTGGAAAAGGAGCTAGGCAGGTTGGACTAGTCCGGACAAGTCAAGGGGACAGTGCGGAGCTGGAAGTTTGAAACTAGGATGAGGTGGGGGAAGGGGAAATGAGGAAGCTGTTGAAGTCCACATTGATGCCCTGGGGTTGAAGTGTTCCGAGGCGGAAGATGAGGCGTTCTTCCTCCAGGCGTCTGGTGGTGAGGGAGCGGCGGTGAAGGAGGCCCAGGACCTCCATGTCCTCGGCAGAGTGGGAGGGGGAGTTGAAATGTTGGGCCACAGGGCGGTTTGGTTGATTGGTGCGGGTGTCTCGGAGAAGTGCCATCTTGGCACTTTCCCCTGCTACCGCAGGAACTGTAAAACCTGTGCCCACACCTCCTCCCTCACCTCTATCCAAGGCCCTAAAGGAGCCTTCCACATCCATCAAAGTTTTACCTGCACATCCACCAATATCATTTATTGTATCCGTTGCTCCCGATGCGGTCTCCTGTACATTGGGGAGACTGGGCGCCTCCTAGCAGAGCGCTTTAGGGAACATCTCCGAGACACCCACACCAATCAACCAAACCGCCCCGTGGCCCAATATTTCAACTCCCCTCCCACTATGCCGAGGACATGGAGGTCCTGGGCCTCCTTCACCGCCGCTCCCTCACCACCAGACGCCTGGAGGAAGAACGCCTCATCTTCTGCCTCGGAACACTTCAACCCCAGGGCATCAATGTGGGCTTCAACAGCTTCCTCATTTCCCCTTCCCCCACCTTATCCTAGTTTCAAACTTCCAGCTCCGCACTGTCCCCTTGACTTGTCCGGACTTGTCCGACCTGCCTAGCTCCTTTTCCACCTATCCACTCCATCCTCTCCTCCCTGACCTATCACCTTCATCTCCTCCCCCACTCACCCATTGTACTCTATGCTACTCTCTCCCCACCCCCACCCTCCTCTAGCTTATCTCTCCATGCTTCAGGCTCTCTGCCTTCATTCCTGATGAAGGGATTTTGCCCGAAACGTCGATTTCGCTGCTCGTTGGATGCTGCCTGAATTGCTGTGCTCTTCCAGCACCACTGATCCAGAATTAAATTTTACCTGCAATCTATTCTGTATCCACTTTCGTAATGATCAATTCCACGTTATTGCAGCTGTATAATCAACCCCATTGTCTAATATGGCGATGTGTTGGGAGACTTACCTGAATTGCCTGTACAAATTGGTACACTCTTCCTTGGACATTTCTGTGGTTCAATCAACAATTTCATTAAATCTTTAAACTAAACTGTGGGCAATTAGACAATAAAAGCAGATCATAAAAGAGAAATGGACGGAGAACTATACTGCACACTCTTAATCAGTTATCTGACAGAGTTGCAGATTCAATTGGGCGATGATTAAAGTATTTAATGTTTTTCATTTGACTCAATAGCTTCAGGGCAAAGTCAGTGATGAGAATTTCAGATCTGATTAACGCTACCTTTCTCAGATGAGATTTTCCTGTACTGCAATATGATTTCACATATTATAAGATGGCCAAAGTAAAATATCTTTTGTGTGATTTTTAAATAGCAAAGGATAATCACAATAGTACAAATCTCCTTTAACTTCAGATCATCTTAAATAAATTTTGAATTTCTTCAGGTTTGAATCTCCTTTTCTCAAAATAGAGCAGCAAGATTTTTTGTTGTTAGTCAATTATAAGAGGCATGTTAAAATCAAACACTGATTTCAATAACTGTCAGCTCAAATTGCTGAAATATTGAATTAGACTGTCTTTTTGCCTGATGTCCTTCATGACAGATACTGTGGTCTGCATCTATGCAGAGGACTTTTCCCTAAGTTGGCAAGCTGTTGGCCCACAGGAGTAGCCAAATGGGAGTAGGAGTCCTGCTAAAATCCAAACAGTTTACATATCACAGCTCACCAGTGCTCGTGAAATTTATGAGAAAGTGAAGACAGCAGATGCTGGAGATCAGAGTCAAAAGGTGTGGCTCTGGAAAGTTACAACAGGTCAGGCAGCATCCCAGGAGCAGCATAGTCGACGTTTCTGGCATAAGCCCTTCATCAGGAGATGTGCGTTGCATGTCCATTAAGGACCGCTCTACCATTAGGGTAGTACTTTTAACATTTTCATATTCTAAGTGTAACAGAATTGAAACCCCAATGATTGATCCTATTAATGAGCCAAGCACCTCATAAGTCATTAACAATGCCCTACATTACCAGACAAAGGTTGTGTTGGCTTCTTAGTGCCCCTTTGTAAAAGTGCATTTGAAAATTAAATTTACTTGGTGCACTTGCTTGTGCAGTCAAATGGATTTCATAACATTAATCATTTGTTCCTGTCAGAATCTTATATTGATATACAAATAATATTATAGACATATATTAGATAATAGATGATTTATCAGTTGAAAATATATAAATAACATTTATTTCTACTGCTCTTTGCTACATCCAGAAATCAGCTTGGCTCTCAGTGTTACCAAAGAAGTTAATATTTTACAAACAATTAATGTAATACAGTTTGTCATGTTTAATCACCAGCAAATCAGATAAAATCCCAACTAGGTCTCCTGATGTTCATATTTGTTGAAGAAAAATTCACAAGACCTCTACCATGGCAGAGAGCAGCAAGGGTGGTCAGAGCTTGGCCTACAGTTTGAGCATATGATCATGGACATGCTCTGAATGATTTGTCTTTCTCACATGGTCCAATTATGCCCTCTTTGTCAAATTGTTCTAGAGCAATGAAAAGTGAGTTAATGTAGAACTAACATATGATACGGCAGATGGAGAACCAAATGCTGGAGCCAATAGGACAAGGGGGAAAGTAGAATTCTTGGATCAAGAGGAGGGAACAGGTATAGGGAATAAGTCTTTGTTCAAATAACAGTGTGGACGTGCCCTACATTACCAGACAAAGGTTGTGTTTACCTTCTTAGTGCCTCTTTGTAAAATTGCTGCGTAACCAATTAAGGAATGGGTTTACGCATTGGACAACACTTTCCGAGTCACCACCCAACCTTAATCAGCAATGCCTTCTCTGCCCAGGTTCAGACATGCTCTACGTTTCTTGAGAAGCAAAAGTCCTGTTTGGTTCAAATTCACCAGGAGGATCACCTCACCTCTTTTAATATTTTAAAACATCATAAATCTAAAGGCACTTGTTATTTGTTTCCTGCCTACTTTCCTGCACTTATTTCTGGTGAATTTACAATGTGATGAGTATGTTTGACATGCTAAAATTGTGCCCAGAATTTATCTGACCATCTGAAAACTGACGTTATGCTTCCTGCTCAAATGTGAATCCCCTACACATGTCATATCCCATTTATGGGAGCTTCACAAGGTTCCACACCTTCATTGTGGAGGGGGATCCTTCCTGAGAAGGGCCCTTAATTGTGATGTCCTTGACTCTGTGGAAAATATAGGGTTAAAGGAGGCTTCACTGGCCTCACCTGCCATTGGCAGGTCACCTCCAGTCATCTGCCAGGCTTTAGACCCAATGATGTTAGGCCCATCCTCGAGCAAGACTCAGAAACATCATCATTTTTGCACCCAAATTGGCTGAAATTGGTTATCATTGTGCTTCTCATGAGGTGTGCCAGTTAGCTCAATTGGCTGGACAACTGATTTGCAGCACAGAGTAATGTCAACAGAGCAGGCTCAATTCCCACACCGACTGAGGTTATCATGAAGGACTCTCCTTCTCAGTGTCTTCCCTCACCTGAGGCCTGATGACCCTTGGTTAAACCACCACCAATCATCTGTCTCTCTAATAAGCCCTTTGGTCTGCTCGGACTGTAGTGATTTTACATTATGATCATGTCATTAATGGTTAGGAAACTGATGCTTGTATCACCTGTCCATTAACAAGATCACTCAGAGTTGGGATCATCTTCGTTAGAAGCCCCAACTGGAACATTTAAAAAAATTTCCCACCCTCCCATCTTCAAAATTGCCTCCATGCAGCTGGTAAGATTCCAAACAGCATGTTGGAAATAGACAGCAAATCTATTAGTATCAGACAAACTAATGTTTCAAGCATCATCCTTCATTAGAACAGAACAGAAATTATTTAAAGAGCATATTCCATGTTTTAAAACCATTTGAATTATCGTATATTAAGTTGGACTCTTTTATTTATTCTGAGCCATTAGCATCTGCTGGAAAAGTATGTCCCTGACCCCGATGAATATGTTTATATTTCGCAAAACAGAGCTGTATTATGGATTGGATTGTGATCTTTTGTGAAGTGGTTTAAGACATTAAGCTTATTATTTCCAAATGTATAAAATGAATAACGCTCGACTGCTGTGATCAGTAATAAGATAATGTTATTGAGCTGTCTGATGCTGCCAGATAATATATGATTGCATACTATGAATGGCAAGACTTGATAACTCATGAGCAGAGTTTAGTGCCAGGAAAGCAATCTATTTAAAATAAAGTCTCACATTCTTCTTGGTTCAGTGTCGCACACCTATTCATTCCAGTAGAGGTCATTAAATAGAGAGGAGAAAGGACAACCAGACCTGCATTTTTCTTCATTTCCCAGTCCACATAAAACAGAGGTAATTATATCACCCGTGCAACTGACCTTGGTTGAGAGCAGTGAGGAAATAACGATCAAACCTAGGACATTTCTGACTTATTTGAGGCTACATGACATGGCAATGGTTTTGTATTGAATCATCGGGTGAGTCCTTTACTGCTACACCATTAGGAAATGCCACTGAGGGCCCAGATTTAAGAAGTCCTAAATCTCTGAACTTTTCCCATACTTAACTGGAATAAAGTGAGTCCAAGGCACTCAGGTGACTGGACCTGTTTGGATTTCAGCACCAAACAGTCTCAAAAATGAATATGTATCTCCACCTAACTCAATGAAATTACTGTTGAATAAACTGCCCTTTGTCAAAGGTTTCTCGAGGTATTCACAAGCTCCTTTTATGTGATTTTGTTTGAAACCATGAGAGCAGGAAATTATCGACTTGTGAGATGATTATATATTTCCTTGACTGTAATGTGCTATAGCTTGTGAAATGCAAATTTGTTTTAAATTGGTAATTTTCACAATTAGAAAAATGTTGTATATAAAACATAACATGCTGTCACAGTTTAACACTGGTGGAAAGTAAAATATAAGTGAACAGTAAGCTGCCACCAACAGCAACAAAATCATCTATTTCAGTGACTTTTTAAATACCTTCCTGGGATTGTTGAAAAGGTTGGAAATTATTGCCCATCCCCATTGCCCTTCACATAAAGGGTCACTGAACTTGCAAACATTAACTCGATATTTCTCTATAAATGTTGCAGACATTTTCTCCAGCACTTTCTGCTATTGCTGGCAGAGCCTATTGCCTATGTGACTTTGGAATATGCAGCTGTAATAATTTATCCTGAAAATGCTCCATGAATTCATTGCCCAGCTTACATTTGCCAATCTGATTCATACAATTCATATGTATGTTATAATTATCCGTGCTTATTGCTACAAATTGACAATACCCCATTGTTCCTTTCCATACTCTCTTTTCTATAATGTGATTACTGCCAGATGGCCTAACTCCCAATCCCATAAGCAACTTCTAACCTTTACAATTTCTCATCTCTACCAAAACTGACTCTACGCCTTGAACTCTGGAATTATAGTCACCTCCCTCTATTGTACTCAACTAACAGAGTTGCCTCACCATCTTTTGTTCACTACCTGTCATTGCCAAGTGGCATGTACTGTTGAATCTTCAGTTTCCAGTCTTTGTCATCAGGCAAGCCTGTTTCCTTAATGGCTACCAGGTTGTACATATTTATTTCTATTTGCGCTGTCAATTTATTTTGTTATGAATGTGATGTACATTAAAATATAAAACCCTTAGTTCTTAGTATTTTTACTATTTTTATAACCTCTTGCCTTATTTATTGGCACACCGCTAGGTTTGCATGCTCTGTCGCTTCCCACCATACTCTGGTAATCACTTCCTTTATCATTAACGTGCTTTGATGCCTTTTCTTCTGGATTCAACTTCTCACACCTTCCCACACTTGATCCCTCTTCTTGAACAGGTTCCACTTTCCCTGGAAAGTGAATGCGGTTTTCTCTGTCTGTTAATGATGTGCCCACTTCCAA
This sequence comes from Chiloscyllium plagiosum, assembly GCF_037043375.1. Lineage (NCBI taxonomy): Eukaryota > Metazoa > Chordata > Chondrichthyes > Orectolobiformes > Hemiscylliidae > Chiloscyllium > Chiloscyllium plagiosum. The sequence goes on along the minus strand of NW_028270153.1, from coordinate 54,679,740 downwards.
TCTCTCACTCAGTTTCACAAGCTAAACTTTTATCTCCAGTAACTGGGCTTTTCTTGAACTGCCCTTTACATTCTAGGAGAGAAATTGTATTTGTTTCTGAACAGCCAGGTCTCCTCCAAAACAGCCAAAAAGCTTTCAGCCTCTGGGGTTTTTTTTAAGATAATATCAATCCGAGACTATTACGAACTTAATGCCTTTCAATAAATCAAAGAACTATGGATGCTAAAGATCAGAAGAGAAAACAGAAATGCTGGAGGAACGCAGGTTGCTCAACAAATGTTAAAAAGAGAAGGAACGAGGCACAATGGCAGAGGACGTAAGAATATAGATAAACTGCTGGGACAGTGCTGTTCTGTATTTCACATACAAATGAATATTTTGCATCAGTATTTACTGTGGAAAAGGATATGGAAGATAGACTGTAGGGAAATAGATGGTGACATCTTGCAAAATGTCCAGATTACATAGGAGGAAGTGCTGGATGTCTTGAAATGGTTAAAGGTGGATAAATCCCCAGGACCTGATCAGGTGTACCCGAGAACTCTGTGGGAAGCTAGAGAAGTGATTGCTGGGCCTCTTTCTAAGATATTTGTATCATCGATAGTCATAGGTGAGGTGCCGGAAGAATGGAGGTTGGCAAACATGGTGCCACTGTTTAAGAAGGGCGGTAAAGACAAGCCATGGAACTATAGACCGGTGAGCCTGACCTCAGTGGTGGGCAAATTGTTGGAGGGAATCCTGAGGGACAGGATGTACATGTATTTGGAATGGCAAGGACTGATTAGGGATAGTCAACATGGCTTTGTGCATGGGAAATTGGATCTCACAAACTTGATTGAGTTTTTTGAAGAAGTAACAAAGAAGATTGATGAGGGCAGAGTGGGAGATGTGATCTATATGGACTTCAGTAAGGCGTTTGATAAGGTTCCCCATGGGAGACTGATTAACAAGGTTAGATCTTATGGAATACAGGGAGAACTAGCCATTTGGATACAGAACTGGCTCAAAGGTAGAAGACAGAGGGTGGTCGTGGAGGGTTGTTTTTCAGACTGGAGGCCTGTGACCAGTGAAGTGCCACAAGGATCGGTGCTGGGCCCTCTACTTTTTGTCATTTATATAAATGATTTGGATGCGAGCATAAGAGGTACAGCTAGTAAGTTTGCAGATGACACCAAAATTGGAGGTGTAGTGGACAGTGAAGAGGGTTACCTCAGATTACAACAGGATCTGGACCAGATGGGCCAATGGGCTGAGAAGTGGCAGATGGAGTTTAATTCAGATAAATGTGAGGTGCTGCATTTTGGGAAAGCAAATCTTAGCAGGACTTATACACTTAATGGTAAGGTCCTAGGGAGTGTTGCTGAACAAAGAGACATTGGAGTGCAGGTTCATAGCTCCTTGAAAGTGGAGTCGCAGGTAGATAGGATAGTGAAGAAGGTGTTTGGTATGCTTTCCTTTATTGGTCAGAGTATTGAGTACAGGAGTTGGGAGGTCATGTTGGGGCTGTACAGGACATTGGTTAGGCCACTGTTGGAATATTGCATGCAATTCTGGTCTCCTTCCTATCGGAAAGATGTTGTGAAACTTGAAAGGGTTCAGAAAAGAGTTATAAGGATGTTGCCAGGGTTGGAGGATTTGAGCTACAGGGAGAGGCTGAACAGGCTGGGCTGTTTTCCCTGGACCGTTGGAGGCTGAGGGGTGACTTTTTAGAGGTTTACAAAATTATGAGAGCCATAGATAGGATAAATAGACAAAGTCTTTTCCCTGGGATTGGGGAGTACAGAACTAGAGGGCTGGGATATGGACTGGGTGCTGACAGGTGGGACTAGATTGGGTTGGGATATCTGGTCGGCATGGACAGGTTAGACCAAAGGGTCTGTTTCCATGCTGTACATCTCTATGACTCTAGTTTGGGGACAGCAAAATTGGAGGGTTTGGGGGAAGAATGTCCAGAAGAAATTAGCAAAAATATAATATGCCCGAGTCACTTAAGTTCAAATATATTTGTCACTTTTGGGGCAGTTATGAGAATCTTGGTTCCAGTTATGGTAAATGACCAATTGGAATTCAAATTTTCATGAATATTACAGCAACCATTCACAATTTTGAAGAATTAGCAAAGAATCTGTTGGTGGAAATCTCAGAGAAATTAAGCAGTGAAGTTCCTAGTGAATCCCAGAGGGATAAGTCTTGTTTCACAAATTAATAATCTGCTATATTTGTTTCTGATCCCAGCTGAGAAACCATAGGTACTTGTATCCTCTCAACAGAAAAATAAAAGGTCACGCACAATAAATACTGGAAACTTACAGCAGGTCTGACAGGAAGTGTAGAGAACAGGAGATAGGACAAAGATCTCCAGTCATTGATCCTTCTTTTTAAATCTGTTATCAATCTAAAATATTCAGGCTTCTCTTCCTTTCTCCATAATTACTGCCTCACCTGCTGAGCATTTCTAACAAACACAGAGAATACTGAAAACTCAGCAGGTCTGGCAGTGGAGAGGGAAGCAGGATTAATGTTTCGAGTCAAATGACTGAAGAAACGTTAACTTTGTTTCTCTCTCCACAGATGCTGCCAAATCTGTTGTGTTTCTCCAGCATTCCCTGTGTATGTTTCAAATTTCCAGCATCCACAGGATTTTGCTTTCATGTTCCAGCAGTTTGTCTTTTTATTTCACATCAGAAGAATTCCATTGTCCCTCTTAGTGGCTGGTTCTGGAGCAGAATTGTAGTGCCCAATTGAAAAGATCACCTAATATTCCTCAAACAAAGTGCCAGCTCACTCCCACTATCTTGCTGGAGAATATTGTGCAGCACATTTTAAAAAGGGACTTGGAAAAGAGAGAATAGTTTGCAAAGCTCCATAAAAATAAGTGAATACATCTACATGTTTGTGCCCTGGCTGAAAGTGTATTTTAGCAAACAGATGTTTATCATCCGATATGATAAAAATAAAGGATCATTTCAGAGAACATATGAACAGTTTGTACATATCGTGGAATGGAAATTGCAGCTCCTAGTTGTAATTATCAGAATTTTATTGTTCTATTATTACCTCTATTCTGCAAATTACTAAACTTGCTTTGCACAGTCCAGATGAATTAAGCAAGAATGAGTTAACTGTGTGTTAATGTTTCCACATCCTTTTACAAAAAACATTTCCCCACACTGCAATAATTCCAATGATTTTACTGATGGCAGAAATAATTAAAGTTCCAAAAACAATAAACCTCATTTGCGCTAAAAGCAACAAAGAACTCATTTTCATTGTTAATTTATTTTCATACATGTGGTGAAAAGAAATAATTGTATTGCTTGGGTCCATGTGGAATTTAAATCACCCCAAAGTCTTTACCTAAGTCCTCTATCATTGTTCACGGTAGATATAAGCTAATTAATAGGATGAGGTGTGTTCCTTAATGAAGCACACTCGGGGTTAGAATTTCCAGTGGCAGTGCAGCTGTTCATGTTATCTGTCACACCAAGCTCATGTAATGCTTTGGAGACTCTGCAGCAGGTCTTTTTCTCTGCCCGTTTGATGTACATCTTCTGCACACCCAATGTCATTAATTCAAACTTATCTGTGCAGAGTCTGTGCTCTCAGCTATCCCTGCTTCAATAGGGAGGTAGATAAGGTTGAGCCGGCAGCAACCATGTCCTTTGGGAACCACATCCTGAAGGACAAAAGAGCCAATTAAGGCAGCAAAACACCAGCAGAAAAATATGGGAGATACGTGAAGGGAAAAACATTAAGAAGAAAAGTTAGCAGCTTCCTGAGGACTGTGTGTACTTTTTATAGCTTTTAATTGAAGCAGCAGGCTTTCTTATTTATTGAAAATGAGGTGCAAAAATCCAGGCTGTCAATGGCTGATTTTCAAAAACTGGTTTCAAAAGCCAACAACAGTGTAAAGTTTTATGAAGAGCAAAGACTAATAAACATTATAAACTATACTGTGTTAATTCTTCCAATTGCCAATGTCCTTTATTTCCAGCAACACATGAAAGATTTCAGAGTAGATACTGGTTTATAGCAATGGTCAGATTATATCTGCCATGCACAAAGTAGATTATTTTAGTGTAAAGCGTGCACACCTTTAATTTTTGCGAGGGTTCTCCAAATTGCACATAAAAACCTTGCAAAGTTTTTCCAGAATTTTTGTGATTTTATTTACCAAATTTATAGAGAAACCTCAAAGGAAATGAGACAAAAATTGTTTTTTGTTTTTCCTTTTTAACCCTCTTGTATTTGCCTTTTCCATAACATTCCACAGATATAGGGGGATAAGGAAGGTAAGAGAGGGATAATACTTCTTGCACGCAAGAATCATAGAATCCCTAAAGTGTGGAAGTAGGCCATTTGACCCATTGAATCTACACCAACCCACTGAAGAGCATCCCACACAGACCCAACTTTCCTACCCTATCCTAGTAACCCTGCACCTTCTGTGGCCAACCCACTTGGACTGCACATCCCTGGACACTTTGGGCAATTTAGAATAGCAAAGCCACCTAACCTGCACATCTTTGGACTAAGGGAGAAAACTGAAGCACCTGAAGGAAACCCACGCAGCCACAGGCAGAATGTGCAGTCATCCGAGGGCAAAATTGAGCCTAGATTCCTGGCGCTGTGAGGCAGCAGTGCTAACCACTGAGCCACCGTGCTGCCCCGAACAACAACTTACTGAACAGATTGGAATGGCAATACCTTTGACAAAATTGCTTAGCACATCATCAAAAGCGGGATCTGCTGCCAGAGTGTCACTCTGGCAGCAGATCCCGCTTTTGATGACGTCCTGCTCTGAAATCAGAGTGACACTCTGGCAGCAGATCCCGCTTTTGATGACGTCCTGCTCTGAAATCAGAGTGTCACTCTGATTTCAGAGCAGGTTGTGGAACCATTGATATGTTGTTTACAGTTAGCTCCAGGGGAAACAGCAAGAATAGAACACTGAATTTTACACTACATTCGTTTTCCTCAACAAGGCCTTTAGAAAGTCACCCTGAGAAATTCATTACATTTGTTTGACAGGTCCATATTGGTGTGTTTTTATGTGTCCTGAATGATGGCAAGTCTTCTGACCCATTCGCAGACACTAATTTAGATAAACAGCATTGCATGTTTCTAGTTAAATGGAAGATACCGAACAAATGCAACAAATTCAGCAAAAAGGTCCAAAGATGTGCAAGTTAGATAGATTGGCTATGCTAAATTACCCACAGTGTTTCCCATGTGTAGGTGCGGTGTGTTAGCTATAATAAATATGGGGATAGGGTAGGGGGATGGTCTAGCTGGGATGATCTTTGGAGGGTCAGCGTGGACTCGGGCCAAATGGCATTGTTTCTAGAGTGGAGGGATTGTATTAAAAAATATCTTTACCCTAAAGCTTCTTAAATAACAAAACTAAATTTCTTTGTTGCATCTGAAACGTCAGTTTTTTTCTCTCCTTACAGATGCTGCCAGACCTACTGAGATTTTCCAGCATTTTCTCTTTTGGCCACTATAGGCTGGTACTGACACACAAACCATGCTGCACATTATCCTTTTTACAGACTCAGTGATGGGGTCCTCACCTTTAACTCAACAAATGAGGAAGGTAGTGCCTGGCTTTGGGAAAATGCAGTCACTTAATTAAGTGATCAGATTGAGTGAAATTGTTTGGGAGAATGTGCTGTTTCTATGTTATTCCATGGAATACTTTGATCCAGTGAATAAAGTTACCATCCAATGCTATACTGAGACAAGAAATTATTAGATAGCAGCTTTTGTTTCCAATCTATACTGAGTTTCCTGATTTCCAAACCAGCAACTGTACAACTGAAAGTGATTGATTCCTGCTGAATAATATTTATGTCTAGATGAAGAAATTTGGTCTTACTCTACCATGGTCAAATACAGACTGTTTAGGCAAACAGATGAAAAATATTTATTTGTAAAGATGCTGCAGGTTGACATACGCATAAAACGAAAACAGAGCACCAGCCTTCAGAAGAAAAGAAGGAAAATATCACTTCACTCGTCTTCACAGAATGTTCTCTAATTTAACCAATACTCAAAATGCCTCAAACCATTTTTATTGGGTTAATGGATTGAAACATAACTGTTAAAAATGCCGATTTGATCAAACACCAAAAAGCTTAATACAGGTTGATTCTATCCCACAGACATTTAATAAAACCCATCCAGCAAGAAGGCTGATGGAATTGGGCCAGAATGATCCAAAGTATATTAGAAATTAAGTGGAGTAGACAAAGCCAGATTAAATGGAGATGCCCTGAATATTTCATCTCCCCTCGGTATTGCAATATGAAGATTCATCTGTCACTTGCTGTTTATGTGACAGAAGGGAATTAAGAGTTCTCACTATTCAGAGTTGTTACTGGTAATGCTGCAGAAATATGATTTTTTCAATGACTTGCTATATAAATCTTTTCTATAACAGGTATGTTAACCAAAAGATCCCATGGCACTGCTTTCAAGGGGACACTGTTCTCTCTGGTATCCTGACCAAATTTTAGCTCTCAAACTACACTAGAAATAGATTATCTTGTTGTCATCCCATTCGTTTTTGTGTGACCTTGGTGTGCACAAATTACCTGCTGTGTTGCCTACATTAGAAAATTACCACATTTTACTGACTGTAAAATGCTTCAGGGCACCCTTTGTTTGTGAAAGGCACAATACAAAATGCACGTTCCTTTTTCTCTATTTAAGACTATGATTCTGGAAGATTTATTTTCACAATCATTTTATAGGTCAAACATTTGTCATCAGTCTCCTGTTAAGTATGCTTTAGTCTTCTAGTGCCTATATTTTTGTGAATGCAAGTACAATGCATCAGGATAACCAAAAAGGATTGCTATTACTGACTACAATGTCTACCTGATAACTTCTTGTGTGATTTTTGCAGATTTAATTTTACTTAAAGTTGATTTCATTTCTTCAGACATAACACTAGTGTCACTCTGGCGGAAACTGGAACATACCATCTTTATATTTTCTACATAGTCCTCTAATGTTCAAAAAAAGGGGTGGCTAAGATGTATGCACACTTCAAATGGGAAGTGTGTGTGTTACCATGTTGGCATAGCCACTGGCAGCATGCAGAGCAGCAGATTATCACATCAATTAGTATACAGGGCCAACATAATGCCAACACTGTTGTTTTTGAAAACCACGCTCTCCAGCTGATGCCCAGTCTTAATCTTGGTCAGCTGAACACAATATTTAATACAACTAATTAAGCTACCTTTTCTCCTTACTTTACCAAAAGTGCTGGTTTCAGCCTCTGATTCAAAGGCTCTTGTGGTTAGGGTTACCCTAACTCTATTGTAGGTAGTATCCCTACATCTTATCATCTCTACATCTGTCTCATTGCCCGTAGTGTTAGGCGAAGGGGTAAATGTAGGGGAATGGGTCTGGGTGGGTTGCGCTTCAGCGGGTCAGTGTGGACGTGTTGGGCCGAAGGGCCTGTTTCCACACTAAGTAATTTAATCTAATCTGGCACTAAGGGGCTGGCTTCAAGCCCAACTTGTTCCAGAAGTGTGTCATAACACATCTGAGCTGTGTGATTCAACAAAAAAAGCTACGTCCTGACTCATTCTGAAGAAGTTTTCTTTAACTTAAAAGTTAGTGCTGAAGCAAGTCAGTCTCGGACAGGCCTGGTCAGGTAACACTTCCTTTTGGAACTGGAGAAGGAAGAAAAAGCACATAAGTCTGGACAAACCACTAGAAGAGTGAGAATGGGGGAAGGAGTTAAGAAATTTAAAAAGAGACCATATGGACTAATGCTCTCACACACAAAATAGTTCTGTTTCATTGCTTCTTTGCAGAGACAAGCACACAGAGTGAGGACAACAATGCTTATGGATTGCAATATTGCCTTTCAACACAGTTTATCTTTAACTGCAGCCATCACACCATGTGTGCACCTTATATGAACTCTGCCATTTTCATGTATGGAAAGGGATTCCATTTCCTCAATGATTAGCTGGAATGCGAACACAGGAAGTGAATAAGGCAAGTACTTGCCTGCCTTTTTCCTAACAGTGGTTATGAATTTGGGGTTGGCACATCACCTTAATATTCTATTGGAGGCTAAATTGATGGACAGCAAAGCTGTTTGGGAAACCCCTTTGAATGGTCTGTGTGAGCTATGATTTGTAGGTGTGAGGCTTGTAAAACCAGTAGGAGGTAAATTGTATGAAGTTTAGAGTTGAGTACAGATTGAAGAGATTGTAGGTGCATGAGTGATAAGGGTGTAGCCATTTGACCAATGGCTGATAACAATGGTCTTATGGATGGCTTTGCCAATTGAAGATGAACTCATCTTGTGTGAGATCATTGAACTTCTTTCAATAGTGTATTCTCACAGCAATCCTCGGATTCACTTCCAGCAATATTATCTGCACTACCACCTGAGTAGCTGTCTGGAGGGCTGCCTCCTTTATTGTGAATACAAGATGATTCTTCTTTCCAACTCTTCATTAAGATCTACGGTTCGTCATTAGAAAGAAAATGGTGTACATTCTTTTGCTGTTCAAAGGTTGTTCAAAGTTCAAACTTCCTTTAGAAAACCGTCCTTTATTTCTCCTTTAAGAGGTATAGGCTACTTCAAGTAGCAATAAGTTGTCATGATATCAAGCTTCTTCCTCATAGATGCAGCCAATGAAAAATACAAGCTACATTAAAATTAAATGTGAATGAGCTGGCTACACCAACCTAATGCCTATGACATTAACAGGTTCAGGTTGAACATGTACATAATTCTCCCACCTGTGTCTGAGAGTTACCAACTTCTTCCCGAAAGATTCTGCTTTGGCTGATCTGAAAGTATCTCCATTTCTGGGTTAGATATACCTAACCAGGAGAATTTAACACTTTTCTGTTGCTTGCAGTAACAGTAGTAGTTGTGAGTTAGAGTTTGGAGGTTGGGGCTTTCTCTCTACTTGTCCAAGAATAACTGTCGCTAGGCCAAAAAGATTCATAGGGGAGCACTAAATATAAACATCTCATGCTCCCCAGCCTAACTAGCTGCTGCTTTTAAATTTTCTGCCACAGCACCAACACGGCTTTTATCAAAGTCACAAATGGCACCTTATGTGACTGTCATTCCCCCTTATTCGTCCCAACCTGTCTGCAACCTTTGACATGGTTGATCACATCACCCTCTACCAGTTGGCATCCAGTTGGTAAGACTGCTCTCAACTGGCTCCAGTCTTATGAAATGGTGTTTCTTTGCATCCAGCACAGTTACCTTGTTTTCTCCCAAGGATCTATTTTTGACTCCCTCCTACTTATTACCTGCATGCTACTCTTCATTGACATTATTTGAAAGCATTGGAATTCACATATGATGACACCCAGAACTACCTCAGCACTACTATGATTCTTCTGTGTCTAAATTATTGTGCTGTAAATCCACCATCCTCAGCTAGATGAATTTTCCTCTCATTAAATATTGAAAAAAACCAAGTGTGGCCCAAGTGTCTTCATTCAGTTTCTCAGAATAATTAACCTCCATTATCTCTGATTGAATTTTGAAGTGTAGTACCTTCAGTACAAATTACATTCCCATTATGGACTGCAATGGGATTGCTTTCAACAATCGTCAGTGAGAGAAAACTTTCATCCTAAAGGTCTTGACTGGATTTCAGCCCAGATTCCATACTCCACATATATCTAAACTCGTTGCTTCACTTTCTTTATCAATGGAATAGCAGCACTTGTTTTGAGAAGCAAAGTCTCTGTAAGGAGAGTGACAGCAAGACTTTGATTTGTATAATACTTTTCACAACTAGTACGGATATCAAAACAAAAATGATGCATTTTTGAAATTCAATCACTGTTGCATGTAGAAAATATAACAGCCCACCAAGGAACCATAGACACCAATGTTTTAATAGCCTAATATTCTGGTTTTACGGATGTTAGTTGATTGATAAGTATTGGCTAGAAGACCAGTTGCAATGAAATGTCATTATCTTGATGGACTAACTCTGTTTCTGTCTCCACAATGAAAAGCAATTCCAGAAATTTCTATTTTTATAACAGGAAGAACATTTATTTTCTTCTAGATAGTGGTTGGGATATTTGTGTCATCTGTGTGAAGGCAAGGGCCTCTATTTAATATTTAATATGAAAAACAGTACTGGCCTCCAACTGTGCAGCACACACTAGAGCTTGTGTTCTAGCGTTCCAGATTTTGGAGTAGAACCGTATAACTCAGAGGCAGGATGACAGAGAATCAGAGTGTCCCAAAGGTTGTGTTGCTTTCCTCGTGTCAAGGCACAGGACGTTGCTTCTGGGCTGGTGAGTAACGCGGAGTGGGAGAGGAAGGATTCAGTTTTCATGAACCATATATGCAACAATAACTTACGTAGAACTAGGAAAAAGGACAGCTCAGGACTAAATTAAAATGCAGAACCACAAAGGTAGCAACCCCACACATGTTTACTACCTGAGTCACATGGAAGTTGACATCGGATAAATAAGATTAGAGAGGTAAATGTGTTGCTCAAAGATTGGTATGGTTGAAATGGGCAACTTTGTTAATAAAAGAAGGTTCCTGTGCAGTAATGAGCGCTGAATCAATGGATTGTGATTTGGAATCAGTTTGAGTGGAATTAAGGAATAGCAAGGGAAAGGCATCATGGGTAGAAGTTAGCTACAGGCTCCAAGTCAACTGGGGCATCAAGTCACTGTAGGAAAAGTATAAATGATGGAGGAATGTAGGAAGGGCACTTCAATTGTCATGGATTATTTTAATTTGCATATTGATTGGACAAAACAGTTGGACAAGGGTAACAGGGGAAACAAATATGTCGAGTGCATCAGGGATTGCTTCTTAGGGTAGTATGATGCACAATCTACCTAGGAACAGGTTATTTTAGATCTGGTAATGTGTAATGAGGTCAGATTAATAAGAGTTCTCACAGTTAAGGATGCATTACAGGGTTGCAATCTCAACATAGTGGAATTCCAGATTCCATTTGAGTGAGAGCTACTGGAGCCTCAAACCAGTGTTCTCTTAATTAAATCTAAACAAGGGCAATGAGAGAGGTAGAAGAAGGGGTTAGCTAAAGAGGGCTGGGAAAATAGACTGAGGAGAAATTCAGGAGATGCACGGAGGAAGATATTTAAGCATATACTCCACTATGCTCAGCACAAACTTATTCTGGTTGGAAAGAAGGACTCAGTTAGAAGGATGTACCACCTGTGTTTAATGAAGGCATTCAAAGAGAGTATCTATTCAACACAAAGGAAAACAAAGACAAATACTTATGGTTGGCCAGAGGTTTGGGATTTTTTGAGGAACCTGCAGTAGATGACATAAAAGCTAATAAAGGGGGAGAAAATTGATTACTAAAGTAAATCGGTAAACAATGTAAAACCAGACAGGAAGATCACCTACAAACATATAACAAGAAAGGGAGTAGCTAAAGTATGAGAAGAACCTTTGGAACATGTAACTGGGGAGACGATAATGGTAGATTATATAAGCCAATATTTTGCATCAGCATTCACAGTGAAGGACACTTTCAACATCTCGAAGAGAATGGTTAAGCAATAAGTGAATGACAGGAAAGACTTTGTAACAGGTTCTATCACAAAAGACAAAGTATTTTACACAGAAGTGAACTAAAAGGCAAATATGTCACCAGGACCAGATGGCTGACATCCAAGTGTTTTAAAGGAAATGGCTGAAGAGATAATGGAACATGTGTCAAAGTTTCTAAAACTCAAAAGATTCCAGGAGGTTCCATTGCATTGGAGAACTGCAAATGTGATGCCCCAATTCAAAAAGGAGGGAGACAGAAAGCAAGAAAATACTGAGTTCTATACTAAGGCATAAACAACAGGGCATTTAGAAAAGCTTACCGAATCAAATTGCATCAACAAGGCTTTGAGAAAGGGAAATCATGTTTGACAAATTTGATAGAGCTCTTTGAGGATATAACAATCAGAATTAATAAAAGAGAATGAATATATATAATATTTTTGGATTTTCCAAAGGTATTCAGTAAGGTTCTATATAAAAGGTTAGTACATCAGGTGAGAGTTCACAATAATGAGGGTGATTATTTGTAAGAATTGAGAATTTAATTAAGACACAGAAGACACTGAGTCAAGAGAAATCAGTATTTTTCAGCCTGGAAAGACATAACCAATAAAGTGCTACAATGATCCGTCTTAAGACCTCAATTCTTTACCATGTATGTTGTTAATGTGGAGGATGGGGCAAAGCATAATGTATCTAAATTTACTAAAGACACAGAAATAATTGGGAGGGCATGTTCTGATGAGGAAATAAGGAATCTGCTGTGGGATATAGTTTGGGTGGGTGAGCAAAAACTTGGTAAATAGATTTTACTGTGGCAAAGTGTGAGTTCATGCACTTAGAGTTCATAAATGTCTACAGCATGAAATCAGGCCCTTCAGCCCAACTTGTCCTTTCTGCCTAGTTTTCACAATTTAAACTAGCCCTGTTTCCTTGTGCCTGTTCTTTGATAGGAAGAATCTCCCCCCAAAAAGCAATATTTAAATGGAAAGAACCTCCAAAAAGTGCAACACAAAAGGATCTTGATGTTCTTGTACATAAACACAAACGGTTAGTATGCAGGTCCCATAAATAATCAAGAAGGTAAATGGAATTTTGGTCTTCATTGCTGAGATGTTGGAATCGAAAGCTGGCCTTTCTTACAAGGTGTTGGTGAGGCCACACCTTGAGTACTATATACAGCAGTGGTTTCCCTATTTGGGAAAAAATATATTGACATTGGAGGCAGTTAGAGATTCAGCAAACTGACACCTGGGATGAAAGGGTTGACGAGAACCTGCACAGTTACTGCCTTTGCTGTTTGAATTCATGTATCGCTGGACATTGGAGTGCATCTGGGAAAATTAACAAATTCACAACTGATTTTGGAGGAACTGTTGGGCGAAGTTCACAGCACAGAGTCAGATAAGTTAATCATTGTTTTAAGTGTGGCCGACAGAGAATCTGCAGTAGTGAGTAGAGTGGGTTCTTTCTTGATTATATGTTTTTGGAGATATGTCTCTTGATTAAACTTAAAATATAAACTATAACTATTAATTTAACCTGGGGCAGTGTTTATAGAAGAATAAGACGTGTATGGAATGAGCTGCCAGAGGAAGTGGTGGAGGCTGGTACAATTGCAACATTTAAGAGGCATTTGGATGGGTCATGAATAGGAAGGGTTTGGAGAGATATGGGCCAGGTGCTGGCAGGTGGGACTAGCTTGGATTGGGATATCTGGTCAGCATGGATGGGTTGGACCAAAGGGTCTGTTTCCATGCCGTACATCTCTATGACTCTATGATCATGACTTGTCAAGAAGGCAAAATTTATTAGGGCTTATTTAGTCTGGTTTAGAATAATGAAAGGTGTTCTTACTGAAACATAAAAGATTTTCAGGATAGATGTTGGAAAGATGTTGGAAAGAATGAAGGAAATCTCAAACTCAGGGGCATAGTTATAAAATAGGACGCCTCATTAGCTGCAAAGGAACCTGTTCTCTGAGAGTACTGAATGTCTGGAATGGAAAGTTATAGAGACTGGATCACTGAAAGAGGAGGTAGTTAGATTTTTGAAATGTTGAGGAATTGAGGGCCAAAGGGAGCTGCGACCTGTAGCAGATCAGCCATGACCTTATAGTATGTAGTGAGAGGCTTGGGGCTGAATGGCCTACTCTTGCTTCTAATTCATATGCTTTTGTGTTATATCATCAGCGATGTGAGAAATGGACACTGGATAAAAATGATCTGATTGGGCATTGTCAGCATGGATTTACAAATAGCAAATCTTGTTGGACGAGAGAGATTGAGGTTTTGGTTAAGAAAAAGAAGGAAGCATATATCAGGTATAGACAGCAGAGATCATGTGACTCCTGCGAAGAGTATAAAGGCAGTAGGACTATACTTAAGAGGGAAATCAGGAGGACAAAAAGTGGACATGAGATAACTTCAGTAAATAGAGTTAAGGAGAATCTAAAGGAATTTTATAAATATATTAAGGACAAAAGGATAACTAGGGAGAGAATAGGGCCCCTTAAAGATCAGCAAGGCCGTCTATGCGTGTGGAGCCACAGGAGATGGGGGAAATACTACACAAGTATTTTACATCAGTATTTACTGTGGAGAAGGACATAGAAGATATAGAATGTGGGAAAATAGATGGTGACATTAACAAAAATGCCCATATTACGATGGAAGAGGTGCTGTTTGTCTTAAAACACATGGAAGTGGAATCATCAGGACCTGAGCAGGTGTACACTAAAACTCTGTGGGAAGCTGGGGAAATGATTGCTGGGCCACTTGCTGAGATATTTGCATCATTGGTAGTCACAGGTGAGGTGAAGGAAGACTGGAGGTTGGCTAACATAGTGCCACTATTTAAGAAAGGTGGTAAGGAAAAGCAAGGGAACTATAGGTCAGTTAGCCTGATATCGGTGGTGGGCAAGTTGTTGGAAGGAATCCTGAGGGACAGGACTTACATGAATTTATATGGGCAAGGACTGATTAGGGATAATCAACATGGCTTTGTGCATGGGAAATCATCTCTCACGAACTTGATTACATTTTTTGAAGAAGTAACGAAGAGGATTGATGAGGGCAGAGTGGTGGATTTGATCTATATGGAGTTCAGAAAAGCATTTGACAAGGTTCCTCATGGTAGACTGGTAAACAAGGTTAGATCTCATGGAATACATGGAGAACTGCCATTTGGATACAGAACTGGCTTGAAGGTAGAAGACAGAGGGTGGTGGTGGAGGATTGTTTTTCAGACCTGGAGGCCTGTGGCCAGTGGAGTGCCAGAAAGACCAGTGCTGGGTCCACTGCTTTTTCATCATTTATATAAATGACTTGGATGTGACATAGGAGGCATAGTTAGTAAGTTTGCAGAGGACTCCAAAATTGGAAGTGTAGAGCACAGCGAAGAAGGTTACCTCAGAGTACCATGGGATCTTGACCAGATAGGCCAATGGGCTGAGGAGTGGCAGATGGAGTTTAATTTAGATAAATGTGAGGTGCTACATTTTGGAAAAGCAAATCAGAGCAGGACTTATACACTTACTAATCGGTCCTGGGGCGTTTTGCTGAACAAAGACACCTTAGAGTGCAGATGCATAGTTCCTTGCAACTGGAGTCGCAGGTAGATAGGAAAGTGAAGAAGACATTTAGTATGCTTTCCTTTATTGGAGAGAGCATTCAGTACAGGAGTTGGGAGGTCATATTGTGGCTGTACAGGACAGTGGATAGGACATATGGGCCAAGTGCTGGCAAATGGGACGAGATTAGATTCAGATAAATGGTCAGCATGGAGAAGTTGGACCAAAGGGTCTGTTTCTGTGCTGTACATCTCTATGACTCTATGACAAGCTTGTTGGAATATTTTGAAAATATTATTGATAATTTGATAAAGAGGAGTCAGTATAACTGGATTTTCAGAAGGCTTTGATAAGGTCTCTCACAGGGGATTGTTTAGCAAAGTTAAGCACAAGGTGGGCAGTAATATACTGGTACATATGAAAGATTAGTTAATGGACAGAAAATAGTCAGAATAAATGGGCCATTCTCACTGTGGCAGATTGAGACTAATAGGGTACCACAAGTACTTGGTACTTCAACTTGTGTTTTGATGGTTTGGACTTGTGAACTTAGTATGGTATTTCCAAATTTACATTTGATACAAAGGTAAGCAGGATGGTGCATTGTGAGGAAGACATAAAAGATTTTCAGGGGCATTTGGACAGCTTTAGTGGATGGGATGCACTTTGGAGGGCTGGTATGGACTCAATGGGCCAGATGGCCTGCTTCCATACTGTGGGAATTCTATGTCATTATGGAGGGAATTCCAAGATTTTGATCCAATGACACTGAAGGAACAGCAGTATATTTTAAAATCAGGGTGGTGTGTGCATTGGAGGGCTCATGTGAGTGGCGGGGTTATTTTGTATCTGTTCCCTGTGTCCTCCTAGACAGAAGGAGGTATTGAAGGTATTGTCGAAGGACCTCAGGTGAATTTCTGCTTAATTATTTAAACTGATTTCTGAAGGAGTTCTGAAATCATCTAACTGACATTTCGAATGAATGACTCCTCTGTGTATGGTTATGGCAATGTCTAGTATTCTAATATGCAGGAACAATGTTCAAAATTCATCTAAGACTGAGTGCTCTCATTTAAACAAACATTGTTATGACATTGCCAGCAACATTCAGGTTAAGGCACAAAATGGTAGCTGCAGCTAAATGTCTGATTCTTGAATTTTGCAACCACACATTGATGAGTTTAATCAGTTCCCACCTGGGAAATAAGGAGAAGAGAAACTGAAAGCATCTTAATAGGATGAACAGCTACAATTTTGCTCCCTTTTAAACTGTAATTAGTGCAATGTATGGGCAATTAACCTGGGCAACTTATCATGCAAATTTCACAATGTAAATCAGGCCAAAAAGCAAAAGAGACAGTATCACAGTAATCCTTCTAAAAGGAGAGTGAAGATCAAATCTGTTTCCCTATCCCCAACAGATTACTCCAAGTGGCCTCATGTTGACTGAGCGTGAAATTACATTGACATTAAAATAACTTAAAATATCTGTCTTCTCAGCTGAACAAGCTCCTGAAACTAGCAAAACTTACATATATGGTTGAATCTACTTTGGTACAACTGTAACATCAGCAAATCTCCAGAAAATTCAACATATAAATATATCTTTATAAACCCCCTGTGTGTACCTCATGATACACCTTATCTGTTAGATTTTACTTGTCAGCAAAACTGTAAAAAGTTTGAAGCTCTTTGCAGAGTATTTATGAATGTTGTAAAACTAGTCTATTGCTGCTGAGTTTAATGAAGATTAGCAATAATTTTATTTTGAAGCATCGGCTATTATAGCACAATTGGAC
This sequence comes from Chiloscyllium plagiosum, assembly GCF_037043375.1. Classification (NCBI taxonomy): domain Eukaryota; kingdom Metazoa; phylum Chordata; class Chondrichthyes; order Orectolobiformes; family Hemiscylliidae; genus Chiloscyllium; species Chiloscyllium plagiosum. Next base: position 54,662,810 of record NW_028270153.1, on the reverse strand, counting down.
ATTGGAATCTAAACCTAGATAGGTTAACTGATCACAATGCTACATTTGGATGAAGAAGCTTACTGGTGGTTGTCCCCTCATCTGCCTAGACTCTGAACTTGAAACCTCCCAACAAAAAAATTGATGGAAATTCTCATCTCTTCCAAAGATGTGGTACCCAGGTCTGCTCATAGTACTCTAAGTGGGGTCTAATTAGGGTTTTGTATAATTACAGCATAACATCTGCATCCCTATACTGCAGCCCTTTAGAAACAAATGATAGCAATCCGTTAGCTTTTCTGACTATTTTCTGTACTTGGCTGTGCCATTTTCAAGAGCTATGCACCTGAACCCCAAATCTTATTGGACATCCACTTTATTTAACTTTTTGTATTCTAAAAGACACCCTGATCTATCCTTCGTTGATCCAAAATAAATTATGTCTCATGTGTTTATATTAAAATCCATCTGCCGAAGCTTTGACCATTCATCTAATCTATCACTGTCCTACTGTAATTTTATGCTGTCAACGTTGCCATAGATTGTAGACAATGCTGCCCAATTTTGTGTCATCAGCAAATTTGGGTCTTTGACTTTTTTAAGCCATTATCCAAGTATATTTGAGTCACCAACACAGATCCCTGTGGGACACGACTAGTCACATCCTGCCAATTTAAACGTTCACCCATTATTCCAACACTTGGTTTTTTCTGCCATTCAATCAATTTCCTATCTGTCAATAATTCAGCCTCAATGTTGTGGGCTTCCACCTTAGCTAACAGTCTCAGAATTTTCAAAAGCCTTCTGAAAGTCCACATAAACAACATCTGAAAATCTACTCTGTTGACAAAATCTTTAGCTGTAAGTCCAAATGGCTCCTTATGTAACCTTTGTAACGTATATAAAGTTAAGTTACTTAGTTAAGTAGCTTATGTAAATTTTACCTGATAGTTAATGCTCTATGAAATGCCTGAGTACATTTCTGCATAGGGCATTTCACTAAAGATGCTGTGTGAGTTCTTGTTGCATTTACCTATAAATTCTATAACATTACCCATACTGCTGATGTTTTAAAAAGTCCTGCATACATTAATATGCCATTAATTTATGGTGCTTTAGATAATTGTTTTCCATCTTCATTCTATAGCTGAGAGCTAATTCTTACATACTCATCATGTTATGTCAGTGTTCTTTCCGTACCAGTTCGGGTCAGCTGTTTCTGTCTTATCACATCAACTATCAGACTACTCTGGAGTGCTGGTTAGCTTAGATGGCTAGAATATGGTTTAAGAAAACAGCAACAGGTACGATTGCCATTTTGGTTGAGGTAGACCTGGGACCTGCCTCTTATACCGAGCTGCCCTAAGAGTGGAGGCAATGACAAAAGCATGACTGACAAAAGCTGCCATGAGAAAAATTGCTTGGGATGCAGGAATCAGCAGATGACGAACTAAGGACCATCCTTCAGACAATCCCCTTATTGAATTGAATGAAATCTGATTGTTGACTATGGCATTGCTGTGTACAAGTGTGCCTTGGTCTGACACTTTGCTTTCTTGTTTGAAAAGTTTTATCTGGTTTGTATGCTGTTGTTTTCTCTTTGCCTTGATCAGCTCTTTGATGCTACCATTGTGTTAATACACCTCACTTGGGTTTCTGAGATTAATTTATTATGACATATATGGTTATGTCTTCAGTGCATTTTATCTCTGAGTTCTAATAATTTCTTTTCTTGCTATATCATGATTTGATTACCGCTCCTACTCTTATGCTCTGTCATTTCCACTTCTACAGTTATCTGTAAAAACAAAGGCTAAATATTCATTTAGTATCAAGACCATTCATTTGTCCTCTGCAGAATCTCTCTTCTAATGTAGTTTACACTGTAATTTCTTCCATTTTAAGAGTTATCAAAATCCTTTAGTACTTTTCTCTTTGCTTTCTGGCTACTTTTCTTCAGTTTCCCATTATCCATTCTTATCTTTTTGCTTCCAGGTATCACCTTTATAGTCAGCTTGTTCTACTTTAGCAATATTAATATTCAGTTTGTCATATGCCCCTACAAGAATCATTTTAATTTGTGCTTCTTTACTCACAGAAAGAACGATAGAGTCAGTGCATGCCTCCTGTATCTGATTTGCAGCTTTAGTGCGACATAGAAAAGCTTCTCTATTTTTATCTTGTTATTGCTATCCAACTAAATGAGATTCCAGTTTACAGGAGATGTTGCCATTCTTTAATGGATAAAGCACAGAATAGTCCATCAATAAAATTTGAGCTGACAGCTGAGCTAACATGAATAAAATTTGCACCTAAATCCCCCTACTGGGGAGTGAGGAAGAACCATCTAACTCTCCTGGGCAAAATCTGATTCACACTACTTGAGAAAAAAGGTCCATTTAATCTAACACATCATGTGTGAAATGAATCCTTTTTAAAATGATATATTGGATAACCTTAAAATTTGGACTGGTAACAGAATTGGACAAATCTTTCGCTATCCTTTTTTTTTCCTGCCAGCTCACTTGTCCTAGGGAGCTTAGAGATAGCTTTAGTAATATGAAAAGGAAATTACCCACCAGGAATATATTTAACTTTTTGAAAGACTTCACAGGGAGCTGAGATCTAAAGGCAGAGAAAAATAATTCTCATGGGAGAAATGTGGCAGAAAAAGGAGAAAAGGACTTGTCAGATTTTGTTTGTCTTCATTTTACTCAATAGACATTGTGAAATTGCAAAGTTGCTGAGTTCTATATTCAGTGATTTGGTACAAGTGCATGATTTTCTAAAGTGAAAGCTGCCAGTGAAGAATGTCAGAAAAGTGCATGGTTTGTGGTGATAGCATTTCAATATATCCATTTGTTTAATGTGTGCCTTTTTACAATTATGACATACATAAGATTCAGAAGTCTCATAAAAGAAAAGCTTGATTAAAGTTCCATTAAAATTACTTACTAGCTTGCAAATTCTGATTCTAATTGTACTAGACATACATTTTAGACAATTATGTGGCATCCAGCTGGTATATCAATGGATACCCCGGTGGCTCAGTGATTAGCACTGCTGCCCCACAGCACCAGGGTCCCAGGTTTGATTTCAGCCTTGGGCGACTGTCAGTGTGGAGTTTGCACGTTCTCCCCGTGTCTGCGTGGGTTTCCTCCGGGTACTTCGGTTTCCTCCCACAGTCCAAAGATGTGCAGCTTAGGTGAATTGGTCATGCTAAATTGCCCGTGGTGTTAGGTGCATTAGTCAGGGGTAAATGTCACGTCGGGGAATGGGTCTGGGTAGGTTGCTCTTCGGAGGATCGGTGTGGACTTGTTGTATTGAAGGGCCTGTTTCCACACCGCAGGGAATCTAATCATGCCTCCAATAAAGTTTCAGACAGAAGAATTTGAGGTCTATATTGTAAGTAGCGGCCCTTTAATACCAATAACAATAATTTCTAGGTGTTTGTGTCCTTTAATATTTTGGTAAAACTAAAATTAAGAGGAATTCTATAACATTCACATTTTTTTGAAAAAGGAGAAAGTACTTGGGTTGAACGATGTAGAAATTTCCCATTTTCGTGGGATTTAAATTTGAATACAATATATTATGATCATGATTGAAATCTGGATGTCAACTTACTTGAAAAATGCTTCCCAATTCTCAAGGAAATTGGACTGCTTGCAGTGAATCAGTGATAATGAGGGGTCTGGATACATACGAAGCTCTTAAATGGTCAGTGATCTCAAATTTAAGAGGTAAATTCAAGTAAAGTTTAGGGCAACACTTTTCTAGTGTGACTGAAGAATTGAGATGAGATGAGAACTTGATGCTGGTACTTTTAGGAATTGCTTCAAGGAGTGTACCAAAGGGGGATTGAACTTGTTTGCAACTGATTGTCACCTACAGGAGGGTTCTATGTCCAAAATGTTTGGTTGACGTGTTGAGCAAATGAATCTAACTGTTTATTAGAAAATAAAATTATCACACTGTCATTAGCCAGTTTCATACTATTTGTAGCCATAAGAAGCAAATCACAAAGAGTCTACAGATAAAGTTGGAGGTGCAAAACCTGTGCTCATGCCCCCATCCCCCTCGCATCCATCCAGTACCCATAAGGATCATTCCATATCTAGCAGAGATTTATCTGTACATCCTCGAACTTCATTTACTGCATCCATTGCTCTCAATGTGATCTCCTCTACATCTCTGGTCTGTAAGCACCAACCAACCCCACTTTCCTCTGGCCATCCATTTCAACTCTCACTCCCACTTCCCCGAGGTCATGTCCATTCTGGGCCTCGTCCACAGCCTACACAAGGATACTCGCAAACTGGAGGAGGAACACCTCATCTTCCCTTGGGACCCTACAACCACACGGCATCAACTTTGAAATCACCAGATTCCAAATCTCCCCTCCCCCACCCCATCCCAGATTCAAATCTCCAACTCAGCTCCGCTCCCCCCCCGACCTGACCTATCACAATCATTTCCTACCTTTGCCCATCTATCTTTACCTTAGCCCCATCCCACCACCCCCTATTTATTTCTTGGCACCCCCTTTCCCCTCCCCAGTCCTGATGAAGAGTTATGGCCAATATGCCAACTCTCTTGCTCCTCAGATGCTTCCTTGACATGCTGTGCTTTTCTTCTAGCACCATACTTTATCGACTCTGACTTCTCCAGCAGCTGCAGTCCTCACCATCTCTAGGACAGGTAGAGAGACTTTTTAAGAAAGCAGACAGTATTCTAGCCTTCCTTAATAGTGGCATAGTAAACAATAGCAGTGAGGTTATATTGAAATCATATAAGATACTGATTAAGCCTCAGCTGGAATATTGTGTACAGCTCTGAGAGGCACACTATAGGATGGATGTGAATGCATTGAAAGGCAGAAGAGATCAAAAGACTGGTTCCAGTGATGAGACACTTCTGTTATGAAAAATGTTTGAACAAGTTGGGGCTGTTTTCCTTAGAGAGGAGAAGGTTTAAAAGAGATTTGAAAGAAGTATTCAAAATCATGAAGGGTGTGGGCAGAATTGATAGGGAAAATCTGCTCCCTCTTGTAAATGGCTCTCGAGCCAGAGACAACAGTTGCAAAGAAGAAAACAAATGGGAAGTGACAGAAAGCAAAATCACAAAGCAAGTGATTAAGGTACAGAATGCAATGCCTGAAAGTGTGATAGATGCAGATTCAAGTGCAGCATTGAAGAGGGCTGTTTCAAGTGTGCAAAACACAAGTGTGTTCAACATGAGGACTTTATTGAAGTGAACTTAAGATATCTGCTTGCAATATATGAGCCTCTTGGTAGAGGTCACATAACTATGGCAGATGAGAAGGAATATTTGCACATGATCACATTTCAATCAAACAACGTTTTTTATGCAAAAGTAGGAAGAAGTATTACTGTCTACATTTTGAGTTATCCAAGTGACCACATCATCTTTAATAGATATGTTTCTCCACTCGAGCATTGCTTTGTGTACATCTGTGTGAGATTTGTTTTATTTCTTTATCGTTCCTTTTCACTGCTTCTTCAGCTTTACTGTTTGACCCAGGATAGAGTAGAGATGATTGAACGTGTGGTGTTGCATTTCTCAATCTTTCATGAAGCAACTAAATTCTTCACTCATGAACTGATGGCATTTGTCACTCATAACAACTTTGGGAATACCATAACGGCTGAAGCGTGCTTTTCGGCATTAGTCAATCTCAGCAGTAATCATTGATGTCAAATGGTCTAGTCCCTAGTTAAAAATCACAAGACACCAGGTTATAGTCCAACAGGTTTATTTGGAAGCACACTAGTTTTTGGAGTGCTGCTCCTTCATCAGGTGGTTGTCCTCTTGAGCCATCCTCTTGTTACCATTTATTGCAACACCTGGAGATAAGCATTTTGCTGGGCAATTTATATAATTTGAGCAAGACACTTACCTGCTGGAGTAATGACTTCCAGATAATGGCAAGTTGCTTCTTCATGTTGCGAAATGCAAGACCTGGTTTGTCCTGTCATGAATGCGACTTAACTGCTGATTCACAACTTTAGCATTTCTTCACCTGACAGTTGCTCTCCTGAATGTAAGGTTATATTCTTTCAGTAAGAGGATTCTGGGTAATCCAAGATGGAGGACGGGAAAAATTTCTGGCTATAAGAGCTGCTCTTTTTTTTTGAGGTATTTTAGGTGCTGGAGGTAATTTCCTTGAATTCCAGGAGCAGCGATTACTGTTTTATATGCTGTTGCATTGTTCTGGAACTTCGGAAAAAAAAAATTCAAAACAACAGCAGTTTTAAAAGGGAGAAGAGCAGACAAAGGAAGCACATGGTGAGGACAGTGCAGGAGAGAGACAGACAGAGACTGACAGACAGACAGACAGAGAGAGAGAGAAAGAAAGAGAGAAAACACCTGCACAGTTACTGTCTTTGCTGTTTTTGAATTCATATGTTGCTGGACATCGGAGTGCATCTGGGAAAATTAACAAACTGTGAATTTCACAACTAATCTTGGAGGATCCGGTTTGTGCGAAGTTCACAACACAGAATCAGATAAGTTAATTGTTGTTTTAAGTCTGTCCAAGAGAAAGGCTGTATTAGTGAGTACAGTGGGTTCTTTCTTGATTATGTTTTTGGAGATAAGTCTCTTGATTAAACTTAAAATATAAGCCATAACTATTAATTAAACCAGGGGCAGTGTTTTGTAGAGGAATAAGACGGTGTTATTTTCTGGGTCTGTAGATTGTGAAGGAGCAAAAATGGCCTTTGTAGTGATATGTACTTCTTGTCAGATGTGGGAGTTTAAAGAGAGTTTAAGGATTACTGCGGATTATATCTGCCATAAATGCTGTTGGATGCGAACCTTATCAGATCGAGTGGATCGGTTGGAGAGACAGAAGCGATGAGGAATTTGCAACAGCAACAGTATGTGATGGATGGCCGTTATAGGAAGGGGGGAAAGTCTCAGATACAGTCACATAGATGGGTTAACTCCAGGAAGGGTAAGAGAGGTAGGCAGCTAGTGCAGGAGTCTTTTGTGGATATACCCATTTCAAACAGGTATGCTGTTTTGGAAAATGTAGGGGGTGATGGATTCTCAGGGGAACGCAGCACGAACAACCAAGTTTCTGGTATTGAGACTAGCTCTAATGCAACGAGGGGTACGTCAGCTTCCAAGAGATCAATTGTGTTAGGGGATTCTGTAGTCAGAGGTACAGACAGATGTTTCTGTGGACAGCAGAGAAAAAGCAGAATGGTGTGTTGTTTCCCTGGTGCCAGGATCAAGGATGTCTCAGAGAGGGTGCAGAATGTTCTCACGGGGGAGAGGGGCCAGCAAGAGGTCATTGTCCACATTGGAACCAACGATATGGGAAGGGAAAAGGTTGAGATTCTGAAGGGAGATTACAGAGAGTTAGGTAGAAATTTTAAAAAGAGGTCCTCAAGGGTAGTAATATCTGGATTACTCCCAGTACTATGAGCTAGTGAGGGCAGGAATAGGAGGATAGAGCAGATGGATGCGTGGCTGAGGAGCTGGTGTATGGGAGAAGGATTCACATTTTTGGATCATTGGAATCTCTTTTGGGGTAGAAATGACATGTACAAGAAGTACAGATTGCACCTAAATTGGAAGGGGACTAATATACTGGGTGGGAAATATGCTAGAACTGCTTGGGAGGATTTAAACTAGTAAGGTGAGGGTGTGGGGCCCAGGGAGATAGTGAGAAAAGAGACCAATCTGAGACTGATACAGTTGAGGACAGAAGTGAATCAAACATCAGAGCAGGCAGGGACAAGGTAGGACTAATAAATTAAACTGCATTTATTTCAATGCAAGGGACCTAACAGGGAAGGCAGATGAACTCAGGGCATGGTTAGGAATATGGGACTGGGATATCATAACAATTACAGAAACATGGCTCAGGGATGGGCAGGACTGGCAGCTTAATGTTGCAGGATACAAATGCTACAGGAAGGATACAAAGGGAGGCAAGAGAGGAGGGGGGAGTGGCATTTTTGATAAGGGATGGCATTACAGCTGTGCTGAGGGAGGATATTCCCGGAAATACATCCAGGGAAGTTATTTGGGTGGAACTGAGAAATAAGAAAGGGATGATAATCTTATTGGGATTGTATTATAGACCCCCTAATAGTCAGAGGGAAATTGAGAAATAAACTTGTTAGGGAATCTCAGCTATCTGTAAGAATAATAGGGTAGTTATGATCAGGGATTTCAACTTTCCAAACATTGACTGGGACTGCCAATTAAAGGTTTAGTGTTAAAGGTTTAGATGGAGAGGAATTTCTTAAGTGCATACAAGACAATTTTCTGATTCAGTATTTTGATGTACCGACTGGAGAAGGTGCAAAACTTAACCTATTCTTGGGAAATAAGGCAGGGCAGGTGACTGACGTATCAGTGGGGGAGCACTTTGGGGCCAGCGACCATAATTCTATTCGTTTTAAAATAGTGATGGAAAAGGATAGACCAGATCTAAAAGTTGAAGTTCTAAATTGGAGAAAGGCCAATTTTGACGATATTAGGCAAGAACTTTCAAAAGCTGATTGGTGGCAGATGTTCGCAGGTAAAGGGACGGCTGGAAAATGGGAAGCCTTCAGAAATGAGATAACAAGAATCCAGAGAAAGTATATTCCTGTCAGGGTGAAAGGAAAGGCTGGTAGGTAAAGGAAATGCTGGATGACTAAAGAAATTGAGGGTTTGGTGAAGAAGAAGGAAGCATATGTCAGGTATAGACAGGATAGATCGAGTGAATTCTTCGAAGAGTATAAAGGAAGTAGGAGTATACTTAAGAGGGAAATCAGGAGGGCAAAAAGGGGATATGAGATAGCTTTGGCAAATAGAATTAAGGAGAATCCAATTTGTTTTTACAAATATATTAAGGACAAAAGGGTAACTAGGGAGAGAATAGGGCCCCTCAAAGATCAGCAAGGCGCCCTTTGTGGGGAGCCACAGAAAATGGGGGAGATACTAAATGAATATTTTGCATCAATATTTACTGTGGAAAAGGATATGAAAGATATAGACTGTAGGGAAATAGTTGGTGACATCGTGCAAAATGTCCAGATTACATAGGAGGAAGTGCTGGATGTCCTGAAATGGTTAAAGATGGATAAATCCCCAGGACCTGATCAGGTGTACCTGAGAACTCTGTGGGAAGCTAGAGAAGTGATTGCATGATTTTAGAAACCTCTATAAAGTCACCCCTCAGCCTCTGACGCTCCAGGGAAAACATCCCTATCCTATTCAGCCTCTCCCTATCGTTCAAACTGCCCAACCCTGGCAACATCCTTGTACATTGAAATGGTTAAAGGTGGATAAATCCCCAAGACCTGATCAGGTGTACCCGAGACCACTGTGGGAAGCTAGAGAAGTGATTGCTGGGCCTCTTGCTGAGATATTTGTACCATCGATAGTCACAGGTGAGGTGCCGGAAGACTGGAGGTTGGCAAACGTGGTGCCACTGTTTAAGAAGGGCGGTAAAGACAAGCTAAGGAACTATAGACCAGTGAGCCTGACTTCAGTGGTGGGCAAGTTGTGGGAGGGAATCCTGAGGGACAGGATGTACATGTTGGAAAGGCAAGGACTGACTAGGGATAGTCAACATGGCTTTGTGTGTGGGAAATCATGTCTCACAAACTTGATTGAGTTTTTTGAAGAAGTAACAAAGAAGATTGATGAGGGCAGAGCAGTAAATGTGATCTATATGGACTTTAGTAAGGCGATCGACAAGGTTCCCCATGGGAGACTGATTAGCAAGGTTAGATCTCATGGAATACAGGGAGAACTAGCCATTTGGATACAGAACTGGCTCAAAGGTAGAAGACAGAAGGTGGTGGTGGAGGGTCGTTTTTCAGACTGGAGGCCTGTGACCAGTGGAGTGCCACAAGGATCGGTGCTAGTCCTCTACTTTTTGTCATTTACATAAATGGTTTGGATGCGAGCATAAGAGGTACAGTTAGTAAGTTTGCAGCTGATACCAAAATTGGAGGTGTAGTGGACCGCGAAGAGGGTTCCCTCAGATTACAACAGGATCTGCACCAGATGGGCCAATGGGCTGAGAAGTGGCAGATGGAGTTTAATTCAGATAAATGCGAGATGCTGCATTTTGGCAAAACAAATCTTAGCAGGACTCATACACTTAATGGTAAGGTCCCAGGGAGTGTTGCTGAACAAAGAGACCTTGGAGTGCAGGTTCATAGCTCCTTGAAAGTGGAGTCGCAGGTAGATATGTTAGTGAAGAAGGTATTTGGTATGCTTTCCTTTATTGGTCAGAGTATTGAGTACAGGATTGGGAGGTCATGTTGCGGCTTTACTGGACATTGGTTTGGCCACTGTTGGAATATTGCATGCAATTCTGGTCTTCTTCCTATCGGAAAGATGTTGTGAAACTTGAAAGGGTTCAGAAAAGGATGTTGCCAGGGTTGGAGGATTTGAGCTATAGAGAGAGGCTGTGCAGGCTGGAGCATCAGAGGCTGATGGGTGACCTTACAGACATTTACAAAATTATGAGGGGCATGGATAGGATAAATAGACAAAGTCTTTTACCTGGGATCGGGGTGTCCAGAACTAGAGGGCATAGGTTTAGGGTGAGAGGGGCAAGATATAAAAAAGACCTAAGGGGCAACATTTTCACGCAGAGGATGGTACGTGTATGAAATGAGCTGCCAGAGGATGTGGTGGAGGCTGGTACAATTGTAACATTTAAGAGGCATTTGGATGGATATATGAATAGGAAGGGTTTGGAGGGATATGGGCCGGGTGCTGGCAGGTGGGACTAGATTGGGTTGGGATATCTGGTCGGCATGGACGGGTTGGACTGAAGGGTCTGGTTCCATGCTGTACATCTCTATGACTCTAGGTATACTTTCACTTCTCAGTCATTACGCCTCTTAATAAACCTGTCTTTGATAATATCATTCTTTAATTGTGCTAATTCACAGGTTTTTGCAAGCTGAATTAATGATATTATGTATCGATCAATGGACGTTTCACTTACTTTCTGAATATTGAATACATGCCATTAAATTATAACATTCACTTGGGGCTCAAAGGGTGCCTCTAAAGCCTTTGAAGTTTCAGTTATATGCATTTTCTGCTCTTCAGAGAGATTTAGGATGGAATATATTTTGAAAACAGTCTCTTCCCAACAGTGCCATGTAACTGATTTACTAAACAAATCCATTGCTATTTCATAATTTTCCCACTGACCTTAGAAGTTATTTTGCTTCATATTCCCCTACCTTTTGAACAGGAACTGGTGGCAGCTGTTTTCTCTTTGTCAGTGCTTCGATTGAGGCTTCGTTTATCTCAGTGTTTATCTCACAGCTCTACATGCACCCATATTTCCTTGTCAGTAACTGTGCTTTCTTCCAACTCTGCAACCTTCATGTGAATCCTACTTTACCATGTTTCAAGTGTACACAAAATCAACTCAAGAGCTTTCTGGGGTCTGCTTCCCATGTGTGTGATTCATGGTAGATATCACATGACCACGTCAGACTGGGAAGAACACTTCTACAGGATTGCATTTCAATTCAAACAAGGCACCAGATAATTATTTAAATAAAAACAATATGCAGGGTTTGGGGGAAAAAGAAAGGAGATTGGCACAGAGAGCTAGTTCAGACACATCAGGATGAATAGCCTGCATTCTGCACCACAATAATTCTAAGATTCTCAGTAACACTTGGGCAGATCATCTCTAATATGGATTTCCTCATTGTACAAATACATTACTTTTCAATGTGGAATTCAAAATCCAGCTACTCGCAGTAACCTGTATCATTCTCTGCACCACCTGAATGCCCCACCACAAATACTTGGAGGATTTATCAAGCCAGATTCATGAGAAGTATGAAATGGCTGTTACGAAGTGTAATTGAAAATGACAGAAGAAGGGCAGGATTTAAATGCCTCGGCTCTCAAGGCCAGTAACTGTGACCTGACACTGTCTGCATACATAGTAAGATTGCGATCTGTGTCACTGCCTTTCACAACATCATTTGATCATATCTAAAGAACCTTGAAATGTGTAATTGTGCATCTGGAGATGTGCACTTTGAAAATGTTTGTAGTAAATATGATAATGTTTAAAAATCATAAATGGGTATTGAGTGGTATGGCATCTCCTATAGTAGAACTCTGGGGAACTAGATACACAACCCTGGAGTAGAATTTGTCTTGATACATTTATTTAGCATACTTAACATGGGAAGAATTTCCAAAAGCAGTTTCGCAGCACCATTATCAGATGAAAGTTGACAGGTCACAAAATGATATATCCACTGACAATTCTGTGCTGCAAAAGAAATACAGCTCCAAATTTCAGAGGGAGCCTTCAGCAGAATTTCTTCACACAAATGTAGAGCTCCCTTCCTTCATATAAAAGATGAGTCGGCGTGCCAATCTGTATGAGATTGCAACTCAGCAGAAAATCAAGCTTAGAGGGAGCTGAATGGCTGACTTCTATACCTAAGCACTAGAATGTGCAGAAGACCATGATTCTCAACAATCTAAAACATCCAGGGTGATAGTTGAACCATGCATTGCATTGGTGGCTGACCCTCAATAATTTACTGCTCGAGGTAGCATTAATTCCTTTAAGGTGATACTTCCACCCTTTTCTTGGGATGAGTTGCTCGAGAAGCATGGTGGGCCATTATTGGGACTGAACATATCAGAAGCCTAGTTAAGTCCAGGCTTGAGGTTCTAGGCAAGAGTAGTAGTTGAGGACTGAGTTCAAGAGGTCAGCTTACTGCAAGGTTTGAATATTTCATTGCTCCATTGCCCAGTTTCCTATCCTCGGTGCCACATAATGATCATCCAAACTGCTGTTCCCCATGTCCTCACCTTATATCAAATCTAAAACATCCAACACTCCCAGTCTCCTTGTTTAATGTTTTCATCCCTTTATTTCAAATCTTTCAGAGCTTTTATCTCTTTTCTACAAAAATCAGCTCCAATGCTTCAGCAGTCTCTTTCAATTCTTGTGTTTTGTATACCCCACCAGGAGCCACTAGTTTTGCAGTGTATGTTCTAGAATTCCATCACAAAACCCCTCAGCTTCTCCACTTTCCTGTTCTCTATTAAGAACTTGTCTAAAATCCATTATGTTGATCAAACCATCCAATACCTCGTTCTGTTGTCTGACACCAACTTTTATCCAATATGTGTCCGGAGTAACAGTGAAACATATATTTCAGCTGTTGTTGAAAGACTGTTTTCTGAGAAAGGGATTGTTCATCTCTATCCTGTCTGTGTTGAGTGTGGAACCAGTAGACAATCTCACTCCGGATTTAGTATGAATTGTCAGTAAAATTATGGTGTGCGAAACGTTGTAATAAGACATTGTCCTTCTTTGTTTGCAGTTACCTCATTGTTGGAAGAGACTACAAAAGATCTGCTCTCCAGGTGGCTGTGTTTTGTTTGTTGATTGTAAAAATATCGAAGACAGGGAAAAAGCTGCTTGACAGGGAAAGACAGTTGAAAGCAAATTGAAATCTCAAGGAAAATGTTTGCAATTCCAGCTCCACCTGATCTAGTACAGTCAGTTAAAATTGCAATCAGGGCTTATTTTCATAGAGACCATGCTAGGAATTAGTCCTATTTGACAATTTACTATTAAGATGATGATACCTCTTCAGATGATTTGCATTAAATTTCTTTGTAATTGAATATCTGCAGTCTAGTCCTTTTACTTCAGTCACTTAATTCCAAAGATCCATTAATAGAGGTGTTTTTTTTTCTAACATAGAATAGTCAATCTAGTTCTAATTACATAGCTTAATTTGAAGCACTGGATATTTTTCTATGCAACCAATTTAGAATTAACAGCAGTAGACTGTAATTGATGTTTTTTTTTCACTGGGCAGTTTTAGTGCATCACACATTCCACAGAGCACAGATTACGTTCCATAAGTTTATATATTATTTATGTAGCTTCCACAACAGCAGCTATCAGGAATTTTAATTAGTTACTTAAAATTCACTGTAAAATTGGAATGCCTGGTAGAATTGGGCAGAATCCTTCCATGCCTCCACTCCTTTTTGCGTACAGTTCCTTGTTATTTACCACAGGAAACCAACACGATTAATTTGTGAACATGCAAAATAAGAGCATAAGTATTCCATATTTGAACTTACCCCATGCTCAAACGGAGCTCGGCTGAGCTATTTGTGCTTTGAATTCCACATTACAATATACCCTGAAAGACCCTTCATATGTCTCCCTGACAAGAATATCACTCCTGAAGTAAAACAAAGAAGATGCTGGAGATCTGAAACAAACAAAAACAGAAATTGCAGGAGAAATTCAGCAGGTCTGGTAGCATCTGTGAAGAGAACACAGAGTTAATGTTTCCAGTGACCCTTCTTCAGAGCAATGGAAATCCTATTGGAAAGAGGAGCAGAGTGGGCATATCTGGAAGAGATGTAGCAGTGAATTAAACACTAAAATAAAATAAATAACTGTGGATGCTGGAGATCTGAAACTGAAATTGCTGGAGAAACTCAGCATGCCTGCTAGTATTTGCAAAGACAGCAGAATTAATGTTTCCAGTCCAGAGACTCTTCTGTTTTAGTTTGTTTATGAACCCATTCTCCTCTGCCTTAGAAATATTCTATGACCCCATCTTGACTGCATTCTAAGACAGAATTCCATAATCACAAAACCTTCTGTGAGATATAAATTCTCCTCATCTCTGATCCTGAAAGTGCAACCCTGAATTTTAACATAGTGCTCTCTAGTTCTGGAGTGAACCACAAATGGACCATTTTTTCAAGACCATTCAGGATCCTATAAACTTCAATTAAGTAACTTCAGTAAAGTCCAATGCAAACAAGTCTAACTGGTCAGGTATATTCTCATAAGCCAACGCATTCATTCCAGGTAATAATCTAGTGAACTTCCTCTTAACCATCTTTTATGTATTTACTTCTTTCCTAAAATAAGGAGATCAAAACTGCATACAGTATTCAAAATGTGGTCTCACCAATGTTCTGCACAACTGAAGCATAAGGTCCTTAGTTTAGAATAAGTTCTTCTCTTAATAAAAAAAAATTCCATGAGCGTTCATGATCATATGCTTTACATGTATGCAAACTTTTCATGACTCATGCACAGAACATCTAAATCCATCTGCACCTCAAAATTCTGTAGCTATTCTCCACGTTATCAATGTACTTTTCAGTCTTCTTGCCAAAGTGAAAAACTTCACATTTTCCCACATTACATTCCATCTGCCAGATCTTTTTCCCGACTCACTCAACATGTTCTCTTATAATTCCATGAAGTTTTCACAACATGCTTTCCTTCTTATCTTGGTAGCTTCTGTGAATTTAAATAGCATGTCTTCACTCCTCTTCTCTACATCATTGATGTAAATTGTAAACCATTGAGGCCACACCACATCTTGTCAATCCGACGAAGATTCACCTATGCCTACTCTCTGTTTTCTGCCAGTCGGTCAGTCTCTATTCATGTTGGTACATTAATCCCACCACATCCCCCACAATAAATGTTCATGCAGCACTACATCAAATGCCAGCAGCAATCCAAGTACAGTACATCTGCAGGCTCCCCTTTATCTTTCGAGCATGCGGATAAGGACTTAAAAGAATATTCTTTCTTCTTACATGAGATGTGGTCTTCACCAGCAGAGCCACCATTTGTTGTCCATTCCTCATTCCGCTTGAGCTGAATGGCTCACAGAGAACTACATTGATTTGGCCTGGAGTCACATGCAGGTCAGACTGGATACAGAAGGCAGGTTTTCTTCCCAAAATCACATTGTGAACAACGATAAATTTTTACAAAAATCAAAATAGGTGTTATGGCTACAAAAATCAAGAATAAATGTTATTAGCTTTATATCCCAGACTTGTTAATCAGATTTAGCTGTTTATGTGGTGGTATTTGAGCCTGTTTCTCCACAGCATTGACCTAGAACTCTGAACTACCAGTGCTGCGATATTAATATTACACCATCCCCTCCATACTATTTTGATGTAATAAAATGTCCCAAGATGGTTCATATAAAGCAAAGCGAGATACTGAACCCCCTGAGATGACATCAGAGCAGATAATTAAACATTTGGTCTTAAAGGTGAAAAGCAAAATAAAGGGGAAAGGCTTAGAGAAGAAATTCCAGAGTTTAGGGACTAACCAGTGAAGGCATAACCTCTGATGGTGGAATGATTATGATCATAGATGCCCAAGAATCTGGAATTAATTGAATCCAGATGGGATGAGAAGAGAGCTAAGGAGGATACAAAGGTTATTAATAACAAGGATGCAAATTTGAGAATTGAGCCATTTCTTGCCTAAAAGTTAATGTAAATCATTAAGAATAGAGCAGAAAGGTAACAGTATAGACAGTAGAATGCTGGATGACCTTTCTCTTGTGATACAGGGATAGCAAGCCAGACTGGATCAGACTCACTAACACTGGATTCACAACACAGTGAAATTAAAATATTCAATGATCCTCAAAATTACTCAATTGTTCCCAAGCAGATTTCAAGAATAACAAATATTAGACATCAAGATCATAAGTTAAACAGAAATTAACTATTTACTAGTGATAATGTAACTTCAGTAAAACATAGATAAATAACAAGGCAATCTACTTAATATCTGTGATCTAAGCCCAATGTTCTTTACCCAGAACTCTCAACCATACATTGACCAACAGACACAGTGAAGGGATAAATTAAAAGAAGAAAAAGAAATTGTAGTTTTCAGTGAAATATGATGGGTTTTATGATGGGTTTCAGACCTTCAGAAATATTTGGTTAATGGAATGGTTCACAGGTAAGTAAATAGGTCTTGCTTGAATTCTAATGTCAGCCATTTGCACAAATGGGTTCAGTAGCCTTCCAGGATTATTCAGTAACTTCTTACAGAGATGTATTTTCTTATCAGAATAACGGACAAAGCAACAACTTCAAAGGAAACCAAACAGAGAGAGTGTAACAACACAATACAGACCTTTTTAAAAACGCATTCATGGCTTCAAAACTCAGTCAGAATTTTTTTTTAATCTTTCACTAGCATTCTTTGTGTTTGGTGACCTACCCTTGATTCAGCATCCAATTAATTACCATTCCAAAGCCTAGAACATCTCAGTATCCAGGATGCTGCTTGGATTAGAGCTATAAGGAAAGCTAGAAAAACTAGGATTGTTTTCTCTGGAGTTGTACAGACTGAGTGAAAACTTGGTAGAAGTCTATAAAATTATGAGATGCATAGATAGGGTTAACAGTCAGAATCTTTTTCCCAGAGTTGAATTGTCTTATACTGGAGGGTATGCATTTAAGGTTATGGGGGAATATTCAAAGCAAATGTGAGGGGCAAGTTTATTTTATGCAAAGTGTTAGGTGTCTGGAATGTGCTGCCAGGGCTGGTGGTAGAGGCAGATACGATAAGGGCATTGAAGGGGCTTTTAGGTAAGCACATGAATATGCAAGAAATGGAGGGATATGAACCAAGTTTAATTTGGCCTCTTATTCGGTACAACATCATGGTTTGGCCCATTCCTATGCTGCACACTTCTATGCTTTGTGTTCTTTGCCAAAATGTCCAATGAGGCATGTGTTAGAACAGTCAAGGTTATGAATGAGGGTTTTAATAGCAATGAGTTGAGGCAGCAAAAAATTGTGAAATGCTACGGAAATTGAAATTGACAATTTCACTGGTGGCGCAGACGTATGGTCCGAAGCCCATCTTGATCAAATGTAACGGCAAGATTATGAACAATGTGGTTTGATCTCTGTGACAGTTGCCACAGAAAAGGGTGGAGTCAGTCACTAGTGAACACAGCATCCTGAATGTGATAAGGCTGATTTGGAAATGTTTAGTACCACTGTACCAGTTGCTAAAATTAACCTTTGAAGGCCTGAGATTGAAAATCTGTCATTTAGTAATTTAATTGGCCTGAATGGAGAAGTAAAATAAAAAACATCCACTCAGGTTTTCTGGAACTAAACGTAACTTCATTAAGAAAAAGAGTAATAGATGGCAATAGATTGGGAACAAAGGAAGATTGTGCGACTCCAAAACTTTGGTAAAAGAAAAAGGATGAAATGCGGCTTCTGAGAAATAAGGAGGCTTCTGGCAAAAGGGAAAGGCATTCCCAGAGTCTGATGGCAATATTGCTGAAAGATTGACCAATTCAAAAATGGCAGAGCTAGAGAGAGAAAGCAATAAACAACCCAATGTGAGAGAACTGGGTCATGAATGTTGTATTGTCTGATAAAAGCAGATTGCTAGAGTAGGAATGAGACTGCAGGGAGTGTAGATGAAGCTGATTGTTCGAGTATTGTAACTCTGTGTTGAGCTCATGGTTCAATACCTCAACATGTGATGTTATCAGTTGAGAAAACAAGGTGAAAGGCTAAAAGCTGTACAACAGGAGCCCAGTCAAGGCAGAAAAGATCAAATGAATCCGTGGTAAATTGATAAATGATGCTTAGGTGACATCAGGAGTGGATTTTAAAAGTCTATGCATTATAAAGGAAGCAAAGATTAAGCTGTTTGACAGTATTGAAGTCCTGGGAGTGATTGAGTTAGAGAACAGGACTGTGTGACAAGTGCAATTTCAATGCAGAGCGCAAAAATCGAGAGGAGAAATTGTATTTCTAGCAGGGTAGCTACAACTTGAAAGGAACAGAAGAAAGCTCTGAGCACTGACTACAACTATATTAATAAAGTTAAAAATAAGTTATAGAACATCATGTCCTGAATGGGTTGGGACCATGTACAAAGTGCTGATGCATGACTTTGTTTTGAAGACTACACTCAATGCACTTGTCTTCCTGAATACATTTGAATTCTCTGGAGAATATTCAAAATATTTTGGTAGTGTGAATTGGGTATACGCAAGGAAACTTAGACATCTACAGGCAGTATAGGAATAGTATAGCTGATTGACCCAATATGTAACATATTCAAGCATCAAGTTTTACAAAATTTATTTGATAATATGGAGCTTCTAGTTGTGGCCCAACTTGAACCCTCCCTTGAGACTGCTGTACATAAAGCTAGGATTCATTTAGAACATGGAAACAGTGAAGTCTAACCTGGCATTCAATGGCCATATTTCAGAGCTGTTCCAATTACCCACTGTCAGCATGTAGGGGAGGTTAATGGTAAGTGCTCGGATGACCTTTCTTCCATTATACTCTCTACAAGCACACTTTAACAAAAACCTTTGTGATTTATTGTTTTATTATGTGAGTCTGTCATATTTTACCTTATAGTTTATATTAAATAAGGCAATATCTTCATGATGAAAATTTTTGGCAAACCATTATTCATTTGTGAATAATGAGTAATGTAAATTGGATCAATACTGCTTTAGCGCTTGTGTAGATGAAGGCATTGTGATGAAATGCCTTCCGGGTTTTGCCTTGTTAAAGAAAAGAAGCATTGGTAAGGACAGGAAGCTGATGTGTCTTTGGAAAGTTACTCATTGCTGTAATGTATGTCCAAGGAGTTCAAGTTTCTGAATCAAATACATAAGCTAATTGGCTGGGTGACTTTGGCTCTGTGCAATGTGTCTGATATCCACAAGTAGCTCATTAAAAGGAGGATATTGAGCTGTTAAACTGGAAGAAATAATGATCTATCAGATAAATCTTACAATTTCATTCAAGTTTTGGCTTTGATAGATTGCTGTGCTGAAGGTTGCACACTGTGGCTTTAGACTGAAATAGACAATGACTGCCAGGAAAATATTGACTCAGAGAAAGGAATCAAAAAGTGAAGCTTCTGACAGTTCTTCAATCCTTCTCAACCTATAATGATCTTATATAACTTCCATGAAACAGGGGATGGGGGTGTGAATAACCTCATACTGTCTGACAGAAGATGTGAGATTCTATAAAGTTCTTGAGATTAGAACTGGTTACACTCTGACCTTGAAAATGCTCAAGCTGCAGGACTCTGACAGTCTGAGGAATGACTTGACCCCTTTCTGTGGATTTTTGGTTTCTACATCAAAAGCGAGGATTGTTGCCATTTTAAAGAAAGAACATTCATGCCTGCTATTTCCAAGCAGAAGTCCAGTGCACATTTGTCAAAATAAGTGGCTGGATATAATTATTGATTTGCAGTGTTGAATATGAATACCATACAGGGAAATGAGATGTTAGGATCTCTTCAACCTTCCTGCAACCAGACTCATTCTTTCTTGACATTTAATCAAATTCGGTCTTTAATTATGCTGATTTTTCACTGTGATGCATGCTTATTACCTGTGCTTTGCTGTGAGTCATTAATCTTGCAACAATGGAATAATATTTCAGTATCTCCAATAGTCGAGACACGTACCAAGATTTGTATTTTAGTTCATATCCTGCACTATTTATATTACCCATCATGATTCATTTGTTGCTTATAAAGACTTTGGCTTGTAAATTGTTTAGTTCCATAGGTGCCATAGTGCATAAGCAGCCAATTCAAATTTTCAAGGAGAATGCCAACAGCTACCCAACATGGGAGTAGACATTGAAACCAAGTCCTGTGCTGTCTTCAACAAATGCACATACATAGAGATTTTCTAGAAAAGGGTAATCTAATAATGAGTGTGAGTGAGAGCTGTAGATGATTCACTTGCTCCCTTACTTAGCACCAGGACTCAATACAGCTCATTATCTCTCTGGGTGTTGGACTTGCTCACTAGGTCATCAGGGGATAACATTGCTCCTTCAATTGTCAGAGGTTGAGCTAGTCTGTTCACAAACAAAATCAGAAATTGCTGGAGGAACTCAGCAGGCCTTGCAGCATCTATGGAGAGAGACAAACAGAGTCAATGCGTTGAGTCTAATGACTGGTCACTGGACTCGCAATTTCTGTTTATGTTTCAGATTTCAAATATCCGCATTTTCACCAAGTCTGTGTGCTTTGCTTATCTCTATCCTACCCTCAGGTCATCTGTTGCTCAAGCCTTCATCCATGCTCTTGCTGCCTCTGCACTCAATTATTCCAATGCTGACCAGGGAAGCTGTCCACAGTCTCATCTGTCATCCTGCTATCATCCACACTCTTCTGTTCATACCCTAATTTGAAGAAATCTTGTTTATCCATCATCACGCTGCTCCTGGTAGATGAGTGTCAAGAGTGAGGTGCTGGAAAAGCACAGCAGGTCAGGCAGCATGAGAGGAGCAGGAGAATCGACGTTTCAGGCATGAGCCCTTCATCAGGAAACATTGATTTTATATAAAACATGATTTTATATTTTATATAAAATTTTATATTTTATATTTTTTATAAAACATGATTTTAGAAACCTCTATAAAGTCACCCCTCAGCCTCCGACGCTCAAGGGAAAACATCCCTAGCCTATTCAGCCTCTCCCTATCGTTCAAACCGTCCAACCCTGGCAACATCCTTGTACATTGAAACGGTTAAAGGTGAATAAATCCCCAGGACCTAATCAGGTGTACCCGAGACCTCTGTGGGAAGCTAGAGAAGTGATTGCTGGGCGTCTTGCTGAGATAGTCACAGGCGAGGTGCTGGAAGACTGGAGGTTGGCAAACGTGGTGCCATTGTTTAAGAAGGGTGGTAAAGACAAGCCAGGGAACATTAGACCAGTGAGCCTGATCTCAGTGGTGGGCAAGTTGTTGGAAGGAATTCTGAGGGACAGGATGTACATGTATTTGGAAAGGCAAGGACTGATTAGGGATAGTTAGCATGGCTTTGTGTGTGGGAAATCATGTCTCACAAACTTGATTGAGTTTTTTGAAGGAGTAACAAAAAAGATTGATGAGGGCAGAGCAGTAGATGTGATCTATATGGACTTCAATAAGGCATTCGACAAGATTCCCCATGGGAGACCAATTATCAAGGTTAGATCTCATGGAATAAAGGAAGAACTAGCCATTTGGATACAGAACTTGATCAAAGATAGAAGACAGAGGGTGGTGGTGGAAGGTCGTTTTTCAGACTGGAGGCCTATGACCAGTGGAGTGCCACAAGGATCGGGGCTGGGTCTCTACTTTTTGTCATTTACATAAATTGTTTGGATGCGAGCATAAAAGGTACAGTTAGTAAGTTTGCAGATGACACCAAAATTGGAGATGCAATGGGCAGCGAAGAGGGTTACATCAGATTACAACAGGATCTGCACCAGATGGGCTGAGAAGTGGCAGATGGAGTTTAATTCAGATAAATGCGAGGTGCTGCATTTTGGGAAAGCAAATCTTAGCAGGACTTATACACTTAATGGTAAGGTCCTAGGGAGTGTTGCTGAACAAAGAGACCTGGGAGTGCAGGTTCATAGCTCCTTGAAAGTGGAGTTGCAGGTGGATAGGATAGTGAAGAAGGTGTTTGGTATGCTTTCCTTTATCGGTCAGAGTATTGAGTACAGGAGTTGGGAGGTCATGTTGCGGCTGTACTGGACATTGGTTAGCCACTGTTGGAATATTGCATGCAATTCTGATCTCCTTCCTACCGGAAAGATGTTGTGAAACTTGAAAGGGTTCAGAAAATATTTACAAGGATGTTGCCAGGGTTGTAGGATTTGAGCTATAGGGAGAGGCTGAACAGGCTGGGGCTGTTTTCCCTGGAGCATCGGAGGCTGATGGGTGACCTTATCGAGGTTTACAGAATTATGAGGGGCAAGAATAGTATAAATAGACAAAATCTTTTCCCTGGGGTCAGGGAGTACAGAACGAGAGGGCATAGGTTTAGGGTGAGAGGGGCAAGATATAAAAGAGACCTAAGGGGCAATGTTTTCACACAGAGGGTGGTACGTGTATGGAAGGAGCTGCCAGAGGAAGTGGTGGAGGCTGGTACAATTGCAACATTTAAGAGGCATTTGGATGGGTATATGAATAGGAGGGGTTTGGAGGGTTATGGGCCGGATGCTGGCAGGTGGGACTAGATTGGGTTGGGATATCTGGTCGGCGTGGACAGGTTGGACCGAAGGGTCTGTTTCCAGGCTGTACATCTGAGTCTATGACTCTATAAATCTTTTCTGAACCCTTTCAAGTTTCACAACATCCTTCCAATAGGAAGGAGACCAGAATTGCATGCAATATTCCAGAAATGGCCTAACCAATGTCCTGTACAGCCGCAACATGACCTCCCAATGTCTATACTCGATACTCTGATCAACTCCAAGCCAATCGATCCTACCTCCATCTTGGGATCAGATACACTAATACAGAGCTGCAGTCCCATTGCTATGAGTGCAAACTGCATCTACGTCCTCATGTACAAAAAAAAATCTTTTGTTAATCAAGAGCATGGTGAAATATTCCTCTCAAGATCAGACTATTGATTTCTGAAATCATTCTATTATCAACATCAAAAATGGCAACATGTAGATAGGTAAAACAGCGAACCTATGCATTAACTTTATGTAACACAGTCACATCTATATTGGCAAATTTTCTCAGTGGATTTGTAACCAGTCCTCTGAACTCCAATTCTCTTTTTTAGCTATCAAATATTCACATGTAGAACATTAGACAAATTCGTGGACAGAAACAAAAACTATAATTGAGCAAACAGTTAACACTTTTAATATTACTTTTAAAAAAATTTGCCACAAAGCATTTTTCTCTTGTAATCTGTTCTTCCTGAATCAGGAGTCTATATTGTACAGATATATAAGAGTAAAGAAAGACAGAAGAAATAATGGGAAGAAACATAAATACAAATGGTTTCTGAGGAAGGGTTACTGAAATGTTAATTCTGATTTCTCTCCACTGATGCTGCCATTGATGCTGCCTGGTGAGCTTTTCCAACAAGTTCCATTCTCATTTCTGATTTCCAGCATCCACATTTCTTTTGTTTTTTATAAATAAAACCATAACTTGTTCAAGCCCCTGGGAGAAAATTAACTTCTTGACTAAGAATTTAAGGTCAAATCTGAAGACTTGAACTTCTCTGTTGATCTCAGGTTCAAACAGAATATTCATCTTAAGGATTCTGGAAGCATCTGGTTCATCAAACTTTAATTAAATTAATTTATTAATAAGGTTTGGAGCACCAGAAAAAACATTTTAAAAAACAGACTATATTCTTGGGGTTTGAATTGATAGAACATGTTAAAGTTAGTAACCTTTAATATTCCTATTTGCAAAATACTTTTCTGAAATCAAACATAGGTGATTGTTGATGATGTACTGTTTAGAAATAGAAACACAAAGAGGAGTTGAATGCTGATGCAATCTGTAAATAACAAATGCTTCAGACCGACACATTTTAGCAATGGTCAGTGGTGCAATGAATCAGTAACAAGGAACTATGGAATAGTATCTTAGTTCATATCTTTACACATTCTATGTCAATGTGCTGTGGAGTGGCACATTAAGTGTTGTATTGGAGCTGGTATATTGAGATTGGTCCCAACACATACAAACTGTCTCAAATCCTGCTTCACCTACAATTCACTATCTGACATGAGATGCATGTTATAACCATGGATTACCTACTTTGTACCCAATTCACTTTGTCCTCAGCCCAACTATCCCCTGCAGTATTGATACTGTAAGATACTCGGGATCAGCCTGAGCAGCCTCGCCATGAAAGGTACAAACAAGAGCAGATGTTTGAGGAAGAGGATCTACCATTTGCTGCCATTAACTCAGATACCAGCACTGCACAAACTTTAGAGGGTGGTTCAGAGGCAGAATCAGCACATGCCAAGGGCACAAATGGGCTCTTGCCAAATCAGAGAAGCAAAATAACATCTGTGCCACATGCCTGCAGAGGAAAGTTGCAAATGTGTTTTGCAGCAGAGGAGTAAGATGAGGACTTTGATGGGGTGGTATCTAGAAGAAGTCCAATAGTGCATCAGCAGGCCTTCCACAAAAACTGTTGTCACCAGCAAGAGGCACATTGGAGTCAAATTGTAACTTGGCACAGGAACTCATGCAAAACTTGTCACCCACCTTTTCTAGAGTCTCATCCTCCTTTGCTGCATGTGGAAAAGCCACCTAATGATCGACCACTGGGAATCTGAAACTGAGGTCATGAGTTCGCTGCTTGGTGCTGTGCAAGTTCAATTTGCTGTGGTCACGATTGCCAATGCCAATGCTCAAACTGGCTTATATGTTCTGATAACAGTGC